>NC_089863.1:21959917-22283216 GCF_036373705.1 Amia ocellicauda
TGCGGGGAAGCTCTAGATTCTGTCACCGAAGCAAATGCACAAGACATATAAAACGCGTCCCCTGGGGCACAATGGTCTTTTAATAATTATCTGTAATAATCTGCAGTCGAACTGCTTAATACGTACCTAGCTAATCACTACATCACAGGCGCATGGTTGTCATTCGGGGAAAATATGTGTTCACGAATGTTCATCGGAGTGGTTGTCATGCTAAGAGGTCAGTTGGAGTAGAGGGAGCTGGCCATGCCGTGCCTCGTTGGCGCAGTAGGTAGCGCGTCAGTCTCATAATCTGAAGGTGGTGAGTTTGACCCTCACACGGGGCAGGCACTCTTCCTTTATCTTTGAGTTCTACCACACTGATATCCAGCTGCAGAAAAAAGGCGCACACCTGTGCAATAAAGTGGTTGCTTGCGCTGTCTGAAGAAATTCATGGCAAAATGCCAAATCCTGGGATGGAACAAGGGACCTTTAGATGTTCAGTCTATCGCTCCCCCAACTGAGCTATTTCGGCCATTGCTGAGATGACGTCGTGATCCCAAAAGTCAAAGTGAAGGAAGCCCTGGCAGAACACAGTCATTGAAAAGTTCATTGTTTTCCATGACGTCGGCAACAACTCAATTTGATCACTGCAACACAAGTCAGGATGGCCGAGCGGTGTAAGGTGCTGCGTGCAGGTCATCGTCTCCTGTAGAGGCTTGGCTTGAATCCCACCTCTGAGAAGGGTCCTTTTACCACTCAGGAGCACACACTTACCCGTGCTGGCGACAAGGACAACAAGAGTTGAGGACTGTGTTGAAAACGACATTACACAAAGAATTCAATGTTGAAAGAAATACATCAATACATAAATCAATGGACATGTATTTATTCATTGATTGATTGACTTCAACATGTCTTAATTTAGTCGCTGTACCCACAAAGCAACACTCAGCATAGTGGAGGCTATAGCTCGGCGTTATTGCGTGTACCTTACATGTATCACCCCTGGCACCTGGCCCTGATAACTCCCTACTTTTTGACCACAGTCTGTCTGTGACTTCAACCCGAGAAGTAAAAATGATGCACATAAGGCGCTTGCAATCTCGTTGTTTCAATCACATATCACAGTGGATGCGTACACACGGTGTTTCTCTGAGATTGCTGGGACAGTAACGAATGTGTTCCTTGCTATACATGTCATCTAGCGCACAGTAGCTTTTTCTCCTTCTTTTTGCCCATATCATCCACATATTGTGCCTTTGGGGAACGCCTCCGAAACAGATTTAGAATGCTCTGAGATTCAAGAAACGACAGTGCAACTCTTTTCCAGGGTTGTGGGTAACGCGTTACTAAGTAACGCATTACAGTAATGTTATTACTTTTGGTAGTAACGAGTAACGTAACGTGGTATGGTTCCAAAAGGAGAAATAATATTACAGTTACTGATTCCTTTTTTTTGTTCTCGTTACTGCATTACACATTGTAACGATATGGTCTTAATAAGGACGATAAGGACGTCTATGTCGTACATTAAAAATATTAGAAAAACTGTCGTTTGCAGTTACAAATCTGTAGTAAGAGTAATAAGTTAAAGGAGTCAAGTTGAGACATTTAAGATGCAGATCTACTAGCACATATCTTGATGATGATTACAATAATAACAATAATAAAAATAAATAGCAAAGATGTATTTTAGTGTTGCACGTTTTCTTATGGTAACGTAATGCTTGTCTGAGTATAATGTTGTCTATACACGTTTAGCTACTGCTAATATCTCTTAACAGAAACGTGTATTTATTATGCTGTCTCCAATCATCTAAAGCACAAAGAATAAAACAGCCACAAAAGTCCTTTCCACACCAGGCTCTATCGCTCGTAGTGTTGCTTTCTGTCTTCATTTTTAAAACGAAACACAGAACCAAACCCACAATCGCTCCGCTCCTCCCACAACAGGGGGTGGACTTCCGACACTGGCCTGGTTTTCCTGTGGCGCTTTATTAAAACAACAAAAGATAACAGTATGTCTCTGTCATTATCAACTGCTTGTGTTGGTGTAGCTTTGAAATTGTTTATTGAGGTCCCGCAACGTTTGGGGTGTAATGCAGAGTAATGTAAAAGTAAAGTAACTAATTACATTCTCCAGGAAGTAATAAGTAAAGTGTTTAGTTACTTTTGATATGAGTAACGAGTACAATGTAAGACATTACTTTTTGTGAGTAACGACCCCAAACACTGCTCTTTTCCTTCTCTTTTGGCTTGTTTGTTTGTTGTTGAAGGAGATACAAAGTTTGAGAGTGTCTCGTTTTATTTCTGAAATATAACTCCCAGAAAGTATGGTCTTTGTGTTCTTGAAATTGAATAACCTCAAAAGAAAGAAATGGTCCAATGAATTGCCGAAGAAAAGTCTAGCCGCTGTATTCTGGAATGAAGAAAAAAATGAAATGACAAGGGCAATCAAAGCAAGTAAGACAGTAGGCTGTGTGGCATACGCTAGCCAGAAATCGAACGCAACTCACAAGAACAGGAACCTTGTATGATACCACTACACCACTGGCGCTGCGGGGAAGCTCTAGATTCTGTCACCGAAGCAAATGCACAAGACATATAAAACGCGTCCCCTGGGGCACAATGGTCTTTTAATAATTATCTGTAATAATCTGCAGTCGAACTGCTTAATACGTACCTAGCTAATCACTACATCACAGGCGCATGGTTGTCATTCGGGGAAAATATGTGTTCACGAATGTTCATCGGAGTGGTTGTCATGCTAAGAGGTCAGTTGGAGTAGAGGGAGCTGGCCATGCCGTGCCTCGTTGGCGCAGTAGGTAGCGCGTCAGTCTCATAATCTGAAGGTGGTGAGTTTGACCCTCACACGGGGCAGGCACTCTTCCTTTATCTTTGAGTTCTACCACACTGATATCCAGCTGCAGAAAAAAGGCGCACACCTGTGCAATAAAGTGGTTGCTTGCGCTGTCTGAAGAAATTCATGGCAAAATGCCAAATCCTGGGATGGAACAAGGGACCTTTAGATGTTCAGTCTATCGCTCCCCCAACTGAGCTATTTCGGCCATTGCTGAGATGACGTCGTGATCCCAAAAGTCAAAGTGAAGGAAGCCCTGGCAGAACACAGTCATTGAAAAGTTCATTGTTTTCCATGACGTCGGCAACGACTCAATTTGATCACTGCAACACAAGTCAGGATGGCCGAGCGGTGTAAGGTGCTGCGTGCAGGTCATCGTCTCCTGTAGAGGCTTGGCTTGAATCCCACCTCTGAGAAGGGTCCTTTTACCACTCAGGAGCACACACTTACCCGTGCTGGCGACAAGGACAACAAGAGTTGAGGACTGTGTTGAAAACGACATTACACAAAGAATTCAATGTTGAAAGAAATACATCAATACATAAATCAATGGACATGTATTTATTCATTGATTGATTGACTTCAACATGTCTTAATTTAGTCGCTGTACCCACAAAGCAACACTCAGCATAGTGGAGGCTATAGCTCGGCGTTATTGCGTGTACCTTACATGTATCACCCCTGGCACCTGGCCCTGATAACTCCCTACTTTTTGACCACAGTCTGTCTGTGACTTCAACCCGAGAAGTAAAAATGATGCACATGGGCGCTTGCAATCTCGTTGTTTCAATCACATATCACAGTGGATGCGTACACACGGTGTTTCTCGGAGATTGCTGGGACAGTAACGAATGTGTTCCTTGCTTTACATGTCATCTAGCGCACAGTAGCTTTTTCTCCTTCTTTTTGCCCATATCATCCACATATTGTGCCTTTGGGGAACGCCTCCGAAACAGATTTAGAATGCTTGAGATTTAAGAAACGACAGTGCAACTCTTTTCCAGGGTTGTGGGTAACGCGTTACTAAGTAACGCATTACAGTAATGTTATTACTTTTGGTAGTAACGAGTAACGTAACGTGGTATGGTTCCAAAAGGAGTAATAATATTACAGTTACTGATTCCTTTTTTTTGTTCTCGTTACTGCATTACACATTGTAACGATATGGTCTTAATAAGGACGATAAGGACGTCTATGTCGTACACTAAAAATATTAGAAAAACTGTCGTTTGCAGTTACAAATCTGTAGTAAGAGTAATAAGTTAAAGGAGTCAAGTTGAGACATTTAAGATGCAGATCTACTAGCACATATCTTGATGATGATTACAATAATAACAATAATAAAAATAAATAGCAAAGATGTATTTTAGTGTTGCACGTTTTCTTATGGTAACGTAATGCTTGTCTGAGTATAATGTTGTCTATACACGTTTAGCTACTGCTAATATCTCTTAACAGAAACGTGTATTTATTATGCTGTCTCCAATCATCTAAAGCACAAAGAATAAAACAGCCACAAAAGTCCTTTCCACACCAGGCTCTATCGCTCGTAGTGTTGCTTTCTGTCTTCATTTTTAAAACGAAACACAGAACCAAACCCACAATCGCTCCGCTCCTCCCACAACAGGGGGTGGACTTCCGACACTGGCCTGGTTTTCCTGTGGCGCTTTATTAAAACAACAAAAGATAACAGTATGTCTCTGTCATTATCAACTGCTTGTGTTGGTGTAGCTTTGAAATTGTTTATTGAGGTCCCGCAACGTTTGGGGTGTAATGCAGAGTAATGTAAAAGTAAAGTAACTAATTACATTCTCCAGGAAGTAATAAGTAAAGTGTTTAGTTACTTTTGATATGAGTAACGAGTACAATGTAAGACATTACTTTTTGTGAGTAACGACCCCAAACACTGCTCTTTTCCTTCTCTTTTGGCTTGTTTGTTTGTTGTTGAAGGAGATACAAAGTTTGAGAGTGTCTCGTTTTATTTCTGAAATATAACTCCCAGAAAGTATGGTCTTTGTGTTCTTGAAATTGAATAACCTCAAAAGAAAGAAATGGTCCAATGAATTGCCGAAGAAAAGTCTAGCCGCTGTATTCTGGAATGAAGAAAAAAATGAAATGACAAGGGCAATCAAAGCAAGTAAGACAGTAGGCTGTGTGGCATACGCTAGCCAGAAATCGAACGCAACTCACAAGAACAGGAACCTTGTATGATACCACTACACCACTGGCGCTGCGGGGAAGCTCTAGATTCTGTCACCGAAGCAAATGCACAAGACATATAAAACGCGTCCCCTGGGGCACAATGGTCTTTTAATAATTATCTGTAATAATCTGCAGTCGAACTGCTTAATACGTACCTAGCTAATCACTACATCACAGGCGCATGGGTGTCATTCGGGGAAAATATGTGTTCACGAATGTTCATCGGAGTGGTTGTCATGCTAAGAGGTCAGTTGGAGTAGAGGGAGCTGGCCATGCCGTGCCTCGTTGGCGCAGTAGGTAGCGCGTCAGTCTCATAATCTGAAGGTGGTGAGTTCGACCCTCACACGGGGCAAGCACTCTTCCTTTATCTTTGAGTTCTACCACACTGATCTCCAGCTGCAGAAAAAAGGCGCACACCTGTGCAATAAAGTGGTTGCTTGCGCTGTCTGAAGAAATTCATGGCAAAATGCCAAATCCTGGGATGGAACAAGGGACCTTTAGATGTTCAGTCTATCGCTCCCCCAACTGAGCTATTTCGGCCATTGGTGAGATGACGTCGTGATCCCAAAAGTCAAAGTGAAGGAAGCCCTGGCAGAACACAGTCATTGAAAAGTTCATTGTTTTCCATGACGTCGGCAACGACTCAATTTGATCACTGCAACACAAGTCAGGATGGCCGAGTGGTGTAAGGTGCTGCGTGCAGGTCATCGTCTCCTGTAGAGGCTTGGCTTGAATCCCACCTCTGACAAGGGTCCTTTTACCACTCAGGAGCACACACTTACCCATGCTGGCGACAAGGACAACAAGAGTTGAGGACTGTGTTGAAAACGACATTACACAAAGAATTCAATGTTGAAAGAAATACATCAATACATAAATCAATGGACATGTATTTATTCATTGATTGATTGACTTCAACATGTCTTAATTTAGTCGCTGTACCCACAAAGCAACACTCAGCATAGTGGAGGCTATAGCTCGGCGTTATTGCGTGTACCTTACATGTATCACCCCTGGCACCTGGCCCTGATAACTCCCTACTTTTTGACCACAGTCTGTCTGTGACTTCAACCCGAGAAGTAAAAATGATGCACATGGGCGCTTGCAATCTCGTTGTTTCAATCACATATCACAGTGGATGCGTACACACGGTGTTTCTCGGAGATTGCTGGGACAGTAACGAATGTGTTCCTTGCTTTACATGTCATCTAGCGCACAGTAGCTTTTTCTCCTTCTTTTTGCCCATATCATCCACATATTGTGCCTTTGGGGAACGCCTCCGAAACAGATTTAGAATGCTTGAGATTTAAGAAACGACAGTGCAACTCTTTTCCAGGGTTGTGGGTAACGCGTTACTAAGTAACGCATTACAGTAATGTTATTACTTTTGGTAGTAACGAGTAACGTAACGTGGTATGGTTCCAAAAGGAGTAATAATATTACAGTTACTGATTCCTTTTTTTTGTTCTCGTTACTGCATTACACATTGTAACGATATGGTCTTAATAAGGACGATAAGGACGTCTATGTCGTACATTAAGAATATTAGAAAAACTGTCGTTTGCAGTTACAAATCTGTAGTAAGAGTAATAAGTTAAAGGAGTCAAGTTGAGACATTTAAGATGCAGATCTACTAGCACATATCTTGATGATGATTACAATAATAACAATAATAAAAATAAATAGCAAAGATGTATTTTAGTGTTGCACGTTTTCTTATGGTAACGTAATGCTTGTCTGAGTATAATGTTGTCTATACACGTTTAGCTACTGCTAATATCTCTTAACAGAAACGTGTATTTATTATGCTGTCTCCAATCATCTAAAGCACAAAGAATAAAACAGCCACAAAAGTCCTTTCCACACCAGGCTCTATCGCTCGTAGTGTTGCTTTCTGTCTTCATTTTTAAAACGAAACACAAAACCAAACCCACAATCGCTCCGCTCCTCCCACAACAGGGGGTGGACTTCCGACACTGGCCTGGTTTTCCTGTGGCGCTTTATTAAAACAACAAAAGATAACAGTATGTCTCTGTCATTATCAACTGCTTGTGTTGGTGTAGCTTTGAAATTGTTTATTGAGGTCAGTAGATAGTAGGGTTTTTTGGGCGCGGCCTATTTTGTTATGACGTATGCCCTAAGCTTATTAATATTCCTACGTCATAATTGGGGGGCGTGATTTTAGGTAGATTTATTTCCTTAATTATTCCTACGTCATATCCGTCAGAAAGTGTACACCCATAAAACCCTGAACAACAAGGCCGCCCATAAAGACCCCCACCCCTCTGAAGGCAACGCCCCGAAACTCTCCTCTCTATTTAAGAACCCGCGCTGCTTTTAGGCAATACCTCTTTAATTCTCAGCATCTGAAACATCCCGCTTCTTCAACATGGCCAGCGACATCAACATGAAACCCCGCAAGAAACAATCCCGGGCAAGGGTTCCTGTACTCACCAATTTGAAGATTGAACACTCCTGGGTGTTGTTCTGGGGGGGTCGACGGGGTTACCGCTTTAAAAGGGATCCCAGCTATGTTGGAGTGGAGCTTTATGCTTTGGGAGAGAAGGAGGGTACGTTGGAACCTTTTGAGACGGTGATTGAATACTCTTATGAGGACTGGTTGAAGGTGATGGCATGGAGAGACCAGGGGCTTGTGGATAAGACTCTAGAAGGCTTGCATGAGGTTCCAAGAGAAGGCGAAACGGAGTCTCCGACGCAGAGTTTTGAAAGGTGTGAATGGGAAAGCTTGCAGAACTATGGTACAGTGGTGAAGAGTCTATCTCTAACTACTGATCGTAAGGTTTTGTTTAGCAGTACCCTGGTTACAAACCCTATTGAAGGGGTTGTGGAGGATCCAGAAAAACAGGTTACTGAAATTATGTTTGACGCCGTGGACTGGCCGTTCTTGAAAGAGGTCATAAACTGTATAAATGATGGTTTTGACATCTTGACCAAATGTTCACAACTGGATTCTGTTAGAAGGAGAATATGCTGGATTATGGATTATATAGCCCCCTTGAATGACGACGACGATGATAAAACAGACGACCTGTGGGGGTTTGGAGGGGGGTCTGACGGCTCAGGGTCTACTCTCTTCTAAGAGGGCGGTGTGTCGTGACGTAGTGAAGAGATAGGATAAAAGGCGCAACAATTCATTCATGGTTTAAAATTAAAGAGAATGTCTTACCCGAAAGCTGCGGACGTCGACAGGCTCTACAGGCCTCTTCAAACCCGGGATCAACCCTGGTTCTATTCCCCAGATTTTGTATACACACCGGAACCCTCTGACTGCGGTTACCCGCCAAGACCTCAGACCCCGGTCCCTCAGGACGAAACAACATGCGGGGCGATGGATGTCCAAATGAGTCTCGTGGATCCCCAGCCTCTGGAGCTCCTGGAGGGCCTCGATTTTGCCGAACTGTCTACCGTCTGTGCGTCTCAGGAGGGGGTCAGTCCAATGGATGTAGAAACACCCCACAAACCACCAGGCGACCCAATGAGCATCGGACTGTCTCGGGGGCGTGATGAAGACGCAGGATTTATGCCCGGGGTATGTGACCAAGTAAGCAGAGTGGTTAAAAGCACCCTGGTGTATATTCTGAGTGCTCTCATCGACAGAGCTCTGAAAGAAGTCTGTCGAGGGTGTGAAGTGAATCACCCCAGTCAGTTGAGACACAGTTGTTTGTTTGAACCAGACCGTTACTATTTCCTGTTCTATTTCAACGTGTTTTACAGAAGACTGAACAAACCGTGGCTGAAACCGGCACTAATCAAGGCTCTGTCTTACTCCCACATACATGTCACTGCGGGACAAGTCCAGAAAATCATAGATGAGATTTTGCTGGAGCTGAAAAAGGAGCCGTTTATAATAGAGAAACTTGGGCAGCTGCTCAATGACCTGGATGAGCCAAGTAGAAAAACCGCTGGCAAGCTAAAAGCTTATTTCTTCCGTAAAGAAGTTAAAGCTGGGGGCAGCGACGAAGAATTCGACATCTACGCCACTGATTCAGACTCTGACCTGAACTAAGGGACTTTGAACATGGGGAATGTTCTGGACTGCTGCTGCAACTGGTTCTGTCATCAACACTCTGCAGCTAACCTGAGAGCGCTATTACACCATGTGCTTGACAGAAAAGTAGCCAATGCGAGCCTTTTCTCTACAGATTTAACCATCGATGAGGATCAACTTTCAAACCTGGAAAAGTTAATGGTTGCTGTAACAAAGACCGGGGGGTACGAACACTGGGATGAAGCGCTCAAGGGGGCCAAGAATGATATTAGGCCATTTCATCAACATCTGTATGACCTTTTACTGAACATGTTTAATACCCCTCTGTTTACTTTTAAAATAGGTCATATTGTTGTTTTATTTACATATGTAACTGAGGTGTGTGCCTACAAGATAAAGAAACAGGTATTTGTTGATATAGATCAAGTAACCAATCATATGATTTCTTTTTGTCTGGACCGTAGAAAAAATTGTTGTGTATGTTATACTTTTCTCAAATGTCTAAAAAGGGGTATCTGCTCTCCTGAAGTTGAATAAAAAACCTTGTATAAAAACTTTGGCGCATAGTGTGGGTCTGTGTGTTTATTTGCCAGAATGACTCGGCAAGCTCCCCAAATGCATGAACTATACTACAACCCAGCAAAGATTGGGGGTTTGGCGGGTAAGAAGGGTTTTCAAAGAGGACTCGCTGAGGCCGGTGTGAAGGTTAATGATGTGGTTGTTTCAGAATGGTTACGGGAACAAGACGCCTATACCTTACATAAACCTCTCAGGATTAACTTTAAAAGAAACCGCGTATATGCAACTGACATAGACTCACAATGGCAAATGGATCTAGTCGATATGTCAAATTTATCAAAACATAACAATGGTCACAAATTTATGTTGATGTGTATCGATGTGTTATCAAAATATGCCTGGGCTCGCATTCTACATAATAAAACAGGTCGGGCGGTGACAAGAGCCTTTGAGGATATATTGTCCCAGGGCCGATGTCCTAAAAAACTGCAGACTGATAAAGGAAAAGAGTTTCTCAACAGAGAATTTCAGAATCTACTGAAGAGACACAAAATACATCATTTCACCACCGGTAATGAGCTTAAGGCATCGGTGGTGGAGAGGTTTAACCGCACCATAAAGACCAAAATGTGGAGATATTTTACAGCGGTCAACACGTTCAAGTATTTTGATAAAGTTCAGGATTTTATCGATGCTTACAACCAAGGGTATCACGCCAGTATTAAAATGAAGCCTATAGATGTTGATCAAAGTAATTCTTTTAAGGTCTATAAAAAATTATACGGCCCATTTATTAAGAAGGGGAAAACTACTTATAAGTTCAACATCGGCGATGTGGTTCGCGTTTCAAAGCTAAGGAGTACTTTTGCCAAAGGTTATGAACAAACATTTTCTGACGAATATTTTACAGTTACCGAACAGGTGGCTAGAGACCCCCCCGTGTACCGGTTAAAAGACTATGACGGGGAGGATATAGAAGGAACGTTTTACGAAGCCGAGTTACAAAAAATTATTGTGGGTAAAGACATTGTATACAGAGTTGAAAAGATATTAGCTGAGAAAACCCAGAACCGGAAAAAATATGTGTTGGTGAAATGGCTTGGATGGCCTGAAAAGTTCAATAGTTGGGTCCCGGAACAACAGGTTTGTGATATTCAAGCCTTATAACAACGTGTCCGCGGGGGTGTTGGGGTCATTACTTTCGATACTCAAGATGGAATCAGGAGGCTTCTACGTGACTCTACCCAGTAACGCCTCTCTCGATATATACCCTAAAAATGAAATATCCAGTTACACGGTACAATTTGGAAAATCTATAGATCTAAGGGGTTCGTGGGAAGTGGGGTTGGCGGAAATACAGTATCCTTACACTTGGGCTGTTTTACAAGATAAGGATGCCACCTTCGCCATTTTTGATGATGTTAAAAAGAGTCAATGGACATTCACGATACAAGGAGGTTATTATGACAATGTGGATACAATATTAGATGAGATGCATAAACAGTTCTCAGAAGGCACCCCCAACATCAAGCTATATTACAACCCTATTAAAAACAGAGTGTACAAGGTGTCAAAACCTTGTATTAGCATTCAAACCAACGGACAACTGGGTCGTATATTAGGGTTCTATTCTGACACAGAGAGCAGGTTCTCAGAAGTGGTGGCCCCCTTCCCGGCCGACATCAGGGGCGGCTTTTACACTCTTTATGTGTATACGGATATCATAACACACCAGAGGGTCGGGGATAGCTATGTCCCCCTTTTGAGAAATGTACTTATTAAAGGTAAAAGCAATGACATGGTCACAATTACTTATGACAAGCCACACTACGTACCAGTCTCAAAGACCCACTTTGACAACATCACGATCGAAGTAAAATCGGATCAGAATATCAACGTGCCCTTCCGCTTCGGTAAAGTTATTGTCAAACTACATTTTCGACCCCTGAAACAGTGTGTACATTATTAAAATGGCTACCTCGAGGGGTTATGTAGATCCTAGCGCCTATGTGGATTATTACAAGATGCAAGCCGGGAACGGCTTGCCCGGTTTTGTAGGAGCCCCTACAATGTATGGAGCCGGTCTAGGAGGACTCTTTCGTGGTCTCTTTAGAATGGCCGTACCCCTGCTTAAGAGAGGCTTTGCTATAGCCAGACCCCACTTGAAATCAGCGGCTAAAAATATTGTTAGTGACGTGTTCACCAATGTTATGAACCGGGCAGCTAGCCATGAGCAGCAGGAGGGTTCGGGTCTCATGGTAATGGCGAGGAGGGGGGGTAAAAGAAGAAACAGTATGTGTCCACCAGGGCGACGAAGATCCGTGGCTAACAAAAAACGAAGAATCTCTCATTCTCCAACATATCGTGGAAACACTCGGAGAAGGAAGCAGCACAAGAAAAAACCGGCAAAAAGAAAGTCGCAAAGAAAGACAAATAGAGCCTCAGGATACATCTTTTAAAAATGTCTTTTGTCCACAGTCTATCGGAAGAATGCGTCAAATCAGAACTGGATCTGTTTACAGTTCCATACACTCAAACGAGTATAGATAAGAGCATATATGTAGAGATACCCCCTCTTTCCGCAATTTCAGATACGGCCCCTCTGGAGTTTTTTATAGCTGGCAATGGCGAGGATTATATTGATTTGAATAACACATTTATTTTAATGAACTGTAAAGTGACTGATGAGGATGGCGATGCAATCGAGAAGACGGCCAACGCGGGGGTCATCAATTACCCGGTGGCCACCATGTTTTCACAGGTGGATGTGACCCTGGGAGATCGGCTCATTAGTCAAAGCAGCAATACTTACCCCTATAGGGCCATGATGGAGTGTATCCTTAATTATAGTGAGGAGACCCTAAGCAAACAGTTCAGCCCCGGCCTTTTCTTCAAAGACACCCCGGAAGCTATGGACGACCAGGATCCAGAGGGACTCAATAAGGGTTTGCAAAAAAGAACGGCCTTTTCAACAGAAGGGAGGACCTTTGAGCTAATGGGACATATCCATGCAGACATATTTTTCCAAGAAAAACTCATGCTCAACGGGGTAGACATTAAAATTAAAATGATCCGTAGTAAAAGTGCTTTTTGTCTGATGACCCCTGATACTGAAAAATATAAACTGACCATATTATCGGCCTCGCTGTTTGTGAAAAAAGTATCCGTCTCCCCGGCGGTTAAACTAGGACATGCACAGGCTTTAATGACGGCAAACGCCAAGTACCCGATCGAAAGAGTCTATATGAAAGTCCACAGTATCCCCGCAGGGACACGGGTGATGAACCAGGAAAATCTGTTTCTAGGACAGCTCCCAAAACAGGTTATTATAGGTCTCGTGGATAATGATGCATTTACCGGGGTTTACAACAAGAACCCCTTTAACTTTAAACATTATAACGCGGAATTTATAGCACTGTACGTCGATGGTGTACAGGTTCCATCCAGACCTTTTCAACCTGACTTTGAAAACGGCAACGCGGTTCGTGAATATTACAGTCTAGTACTGGCTACGGGTCGCCATCTCAAGGATCAACCTCTGCTGATCGATCGCCGGGAATACTGCAGCGGTTACACCCTGTACGGTTTCAACCTGACCCCTGACGAAGAGTGTGGACAACATTTTTCACTGATGAAGACGGGCAATATGCGTTTGGAGATGCGTTTCAAGCAGCCTCTACCACGCACTGTAAATATGGTCGTGTATGCTGTGTTTGACAACATTATTGAGGTGAATCAGAGGAGAAACGTTCTGTATGATTATTATTAAAATGAACACCAGAGAGCTCAACCACATCATGAATGCCCTGGCCGGCTCACGGAAAGTGTTTCAAGGAGTCTACGCCTGCGACCAGCTGCCTAAATTTAAGATCAAGAATTTACCTGCAATGTACATAATCAACACACACCCTAAAAATATGCCCGGAGAACATTGGCTGGCTATTTATCTAAGGGAGGACCGCTGTGGGGAATTTTTTGATTCCTATGGAAACCCCCCGGATTTCAGACCTTTCCCTCGGAAGATCAATAACTTTCTGCTCAACAACTGTCAAGAAACCATTTACAGCGGTCGTCAAGTACAAAGTCTTCAGACCTTCACTTGTGGTCAACACTGTGTGTTTTTCTTATATCATAGATCTAAAGGAAGGTCATACCCCGATATTATGTCCTTGTACAGTGAGGATTTAGGCCAAAATGATAAAAAAGTGGCAGAGTTTGTCAGGACACTGTGGACCCCTCCTTATAACACAATTACTTACGACCCTAGCCAGCCATGTATACAGATGGGGTGTTCTTGTGAGGATTTTAAAAGATGTCATGCGTGTTAAAGTGAAAAATAATGAAAACAGCCTTTGAATCATTAGTTTTGTTTTTATTCAACACAATTCTTATACAAAGCAGGGTTATGTTATAAATAAATGTACAACATTTGAAAATAAAAATAAAAAATAAAAAAATTGTTTGTCGGTTCCTTATTTACAGGGGAGACAAATAAAAACATGAGATTAATAAGCTTCCCAACGATGGATAGATCCTGAGGATGTTTGCTCAGCACGGTCAGAGTAATGAGATATCGGCGTCAGATCAGTCGCCACCTCTTTACACAGACGGATTTTTTGTCGCGTTTCCTGGTTAGGGACTGTTGATTGGGGCATGTTCAGACAGGCCATCGCCTGTAGGAAAGCATTCCAGCCTACAGGTCGGCGACTATCGGGGACCTTATTAGTGCTAGTGACACTCTTCAACAAATCAAACATGTGTGAACCTTTGATCAGTTGTCCTTTAAAAACAAATTCACCCTGTTCATTCCAAGTCGTTACCCGCGGTTTCTGAACCATTTTGTGCAGAATATATTCTGCATGTCTTTTGCTTCTGGCCGGCATGTTTCTCAAAACATCCGTTACAACATCTCCCTCTGAACTCTCAACAGGTTCGGGCACCGCAACATCTTTATCAACCGTACCCCCCGCATCAGCCCCAGAACCATTTTCTTGAGAGGCCATGGTTAAAGTTAAAATGTTTTGATCTTTTTCACCCTGTCTAACCAGACGGAGGTAGCGCTGTAACGTGTTGCTATACATCTGGGCTTTGGAATACTGATTTAAATCGTCCCTGGCCAGTATAGCTTTCATTTCAGAGTCCAGGTTGTTTTCGGCCGTTTGTCTAATGGGCTCTGGCCCGACAACATTTTTTCTCAGTTTCTCAAGCTGCTCCTGAGGGATCAAAAACATTTTCTGAGCATATTCCATTATTAACTCACTCTGGAAGCTAGAAGACTGGTTAGGAAAGGCACGGCTATGCTCAACAGCGGTCCTATAAAACCTCCGGTTTGATTAATCTTCTTTCTTTTTCTTTTAATAGAATACTTCTTATTAGCGATGATCTTGATAACCGCTTTTTGTTTTTTGAGTTTAGAATGTTGAGAAGGGGTTAGGGGTATATTACCGCGTAAGATGTTAAAAGCTATTTCACACAGGGTCTCGATCAAATCCGAGGGGGCCCCTGCCAGCACAGCTTTCCTATGGCGCGGGCTCCCCTCAAATAACATTTGTAAAAGCGGCAGATTTCTTTTAATCCGAACAGACATTCTTATTTATTTCCTTTTCTTTAGCGCATACACTGCCGGCCAATCGGGCGGGCACAAACCTGTTCTGAGGCGAAAGTCTTCTGGGGTTTGTGCTTTTAAGTCCACAATCAAGTACCCGTAGGGTTTTTTGGTGGCATCCTCAAATGCCTCCAAAAAGAACTTGGTCTGGTTAGGGTACATTTGACGAGCCAAGACGGTGACCTGTAGTTTATCTCTGGGGTTTTTAAAAAGAATTATATAATTGGCATTTAAATTAATAGTGCGGCTTTTTTTACCTTGAAAAAATAGATTTTGAACTAAATAAATAATACTTAAATTCCTATGATGAGTGTACTTTGTGAAAGCTTTTTCCACTTCACTGTTGTCACCGGCCTGCTCCATCAGGTCATCAAGGATCACTAGATTAGTTTGTCCGGGCGGGAACAGGTCATCGTCACACAACGAGGCGGGGAGACCTTGCACAAATTTCAGATTATTTTTTTTTGATGCCAAATCATCGTAGAGAGGCTGCCAGCAAGAGTAACACCACACTATGTTGTCAAGAGCTTGGGACACGGTTGCGTCCACATCTTCTATGATGTTCTTTATAAGATAGCTCTTACCCGAATTGGAGGGACCGGCTATAATACAGGAGAAAGGGTGTTGAAGGCGGTTATCAAAACCCCTGCTAATATCCATAAGGCAGAGTGGTATAATCAGTCTTCAACACTCTTTTATTGTACACCACCCTGAACCGTTTGTTTAGTGATCTATTTTCCAATGTGTACCCCTTTTTATTGCGATAGATCTGATTTCCGGCTGTAATAATCTCGCGAGGAGGCGCGTCTTTCTCGGTTACAAAACTTTGTACCAGGGTCGTCAGAGACTTGATGTTAATGAGCTTGTTGTTACAATGGTTCAGAGTGAAACCCTTAACTTTCATACAGGTCTTACCCGCAGCCGTTCTGTATGCGTAAGTCTTAGGACCCCCTGAAACAAACTCCACTATGTGGTCCTGAGGATCTAGCTCGCTCGTTAACTCCCCAAGGTAGTCCCCGAGGGGAGGGACCCAATCCCCTGGCCTGGTGACAAAGATTACAGAGTCAGTATCATGATAGAGCGTGCGTTCCTGCAGCTGATCCATTAAGTTGTACAGTTCAAGCCGGGCGTAAGCCGTGGTAAAAACCGCTATGAAAACATTAACGTTTCCCTGTTTGGTGGGGAAATCTTTAGGGGCCCTCCACTGGACCTGTGCCACGTGGTCATTTAAGAATTGAAAGTGTGATACTGCATGTTGTTTGGAAAACATAAATTCTATAAACTGTTCAGGGGTTTTAATCAAGGTTGTGTTTAGACGGTTATTTCTTTCCCCAAACTTACCCCACAAACTGTTTAAAATCAGTTTGGACATTTGTCTCTTGGCGGGGTTTACAGTTATGTTCCCCGGCTCTAGACGGATCCCTTCCTTTTCAAAATATTGCTGAACGTACCGCTCTTTGGCCGCGGAGTCAACACACCATGAGGGATAGCCCGATGCCTCCTGTTTCCCTTTCAGATGGGTCATAATGTACTCAGCAAAAAGAGTATCAGATTTTTCAGAAAAATGCCAAACCTCATACACCTTACCGACTCTGTAACCTTTCTCCACCGCCTTGTCAAGCTCAATGCTACACCAGACACCCGTCAGCGCTCTCTCGTCATCACTGTGCAGACACGAGGTATTTTGATTTTCAGTTTCCACACACGTTCTACACAGAGGGAACATCAATTTTCCCGAACACCTGTAAGGCAACACGGGTAAGAACAGCTCGCGAGGAGGGTACATGGTGACTTTGATCAAACCAAAGTACTGTCCGATTTCGAGAAAGTCACGATAAACAATGGTTGGATGCCCCACCGGGTACATTTTGGTCTTGTTGACATAAGGGTACAGACTGGTGAAATCATAGTAATCTACTCTCTCACCATCCTTTACCTCATAATGTAAACAGAGGGCGTTGGTACGACCCCCAAATAACGCATCCCTGGGCTCTAGACGTTCAGGAAAGTCCAAGGTTTCCATAAACCGTTGTACCCCCACATCCTGTTGCTTCAGGGTCGTCCACGCGTGTTCCCAAATCACCAGCACATTCAAACCATAGGTGTTTTTTAAAGTTTCAATTCGTTCCTGGAAATCATAGTACATGTCACCGCAGAGTTTTTGTGTTACGGGGTTAAAGGTGTTTGGGTCGAAGCACTGAGGACAGCCATGGTAAATACAACCAGCAAACTCATAAGCGGTACGCCGCCCGGACACGTCGCTAAAACCGTCTAAGTAGTAAGGACCCATTTTGACTTCCCCTTGATTTAAAGCATGTCTGATGAAGATGTTATCCCGGGCACTCAGATATTCCAGCCACTGTATGGAGACAGTCGAAAAGTTCTTTTGTCTAGCACGATAGTTGTCAGAAGTGGTGACCGCTATAGTGTTTTTCTGCAAGAAATTGGATCGATACATTTTCATGCAGAGAGACGCTATGGTCACACTTTGCAAAGGGTCGAGGCCCGATGTGTTGATAACCTCGGCGCGGAAACGCAAACAGGCTTCTTTAAGGATCACCACATCATTTTTACAATAAGCGGCCATCTCTTCGCGGAAATCAAAAACACCTCCCTTAACCGTATTGTACCATTTAAAGAATTCCTCCCTCTCATGAGACATCATAGTATCAACCCCATAATAAGAGGCGGGCGGGTAGGACCCTCGATAATTTTGAGTGTCCTTAGTATTAAAAAAATGGCAGAACCAGCCTTTCTTCTGAGCCTCAAAACCCAGAGCTTTAGGCAAAGCGCTCAATTTCATGGGGAGGAAATTTAACGAGTCTATGTAACGTTGGTTGAAAGCTTCGTCGGTGAAACACATGATCTTGCTACCCTGAGCTATTATTTTTGGGGTCACCCCATTTTCCACCAGATACTTCATCAAAATGTAAGAATCATAACCCTTAGCATTGTGGGCAATAAATGTGTAATTGATGTATTTTGGACCGCGATACCGCGTAAAGAAAGCCCTGACACAACTCTCACCGCTAGCTGACCACTCACAATCCAACATGTCAATACAGTGTATATAATTAGCAACATGGACCCCGTTTTCTTGCCGGCATTCAAAATCAAAAAAGACATACCGGTTGTGCGGCGGCTCCTTTTTAACCGGCTGAATAAAGCACTGGTGTTCAGACCCCGGGGTTAAATCAGCATTACAGATCCTACATCTCGGCTCCAGACATTTGTGTGGTTTAGCCTCATAAAAACGGTACTGGAGGCAACATTGCGGGCAATATTTAGTTTGATCACAATAACTCCGTTTTTTAACCCCCTCAGCAGCGGCCCTCTGTACCTTATGTTCGGAAAAACAGAACGCGGAGAGACAAATCCTTAAGCAATCTTTACATCGGATGGTAGGGGCCAAACCCTTACGACATTGCGGATTGAAACAGACGTTACAGTAACCGTCACAGCGGTGCTTAAGCTTATCATTGAAGGCCTTATAACACCAATGACAAACATACGAACAACCCAAAAAAGCCGTCAAACTCTTTATTCCAAAGTAATGACTATCACTTAGGAAGAGAAACAGTGTCTGTGTATGGGTTTCAGGATGTGTCTGAAATTTCACAAATACTTCCTTTACCTCACAACGGTACCACACAACAATTTTTAAAGACAACAACTCCTCAAACCTGGTAATGTCTGAAAAGGCAACCATCTGTTGAGAGTTTAAGCCGGCCCTCTGATGAAGCATTAAAGCCTCTTGCATAGCTTGGGGTTCAGGCATGTCGGGGGTAAGTAGTTTTATTAAACTGTAAGCAAAACAGAGCTTATTGTCCCCATTGGAACTCACCACTAATTGCCTGAGCTTGTTCCTAATTATGTCGTTCTTCAAGCATTTCGACAGTCTTCTAAGTGCCCCACCCTCAGGGTTACGAACCACATTCATTACCAGAGACAGACTTTCATCCGCTAAGATGGATGCGTTACTTTGCAATAACGCTTCGATTTTAGCCAGAAATTCATCAACATCTAAATTATCTCCACTCATCATTACAGATAGGTTGCTAAACAAATCATCCCCTCTGAGTTCTAACTGTACAACATCTCGAGGTCTGACCCTTTCAGCAACCTGTTCAAGCATGTTTTGCAAGGCCTCGTGTATGTTGACAAATATTTCTGCATAATTGTCACAATTTAAAAGTTCTGCAAAATTAAAACGCTGAATCATTTCAAAATTGTTATAGGCCGGTCTATCTATAATCACGGGATCACTGTTACTCTTGGCCACATCATCATTTTGAACAAAGCCTTCAACCCCTACATTCTCACAGAGCATGTCCTCCACAACCTTATCAGTCTCAGAACCCTCCACATTCCGAACACCCCCACTGCTGACATCTACAAAACCCCCTTTTTGAGGAGGCTCATTTAAAGCCCGTAAAAGTCCTTCAAAGATATCCAACCGGTTAATGTCAAGACCCTCCTCTATAGTGACGGCTGCTTCTGCCGCCGTACTGTGTTCTAATTGTCTCAAATCATTTATAACAGGGGCAGAATTTGGTCGGGGTAGCGTCTCCAAAGCCTCCACCATTTCAAACAAATCGGGGTGAACTAGGGGTTGAACCTCTATAAGCTCTACCGTTGGGAGGTGGTTATTTAGATCATTGACCATCTGTAACAGGTCGGGGTTCACCGGTAAGTCTGTTAATTCACATTCTATCGGGGGTGATTGGGGGTTATTTAAATCATTTATCATTTGTAATAGTTCCTGGTTCATTGGGACATCAGAGGAGTTCACAACAGGGCCGGGGATGTTCTCTCGGGAAGGTCTTTTTGGGGCCCTAACTTGATCATAATCCTTTAGTTTGTGAGTTCTTTTACCAAGTCCGGACATTTTTTTATTTATTTCTTATTTTTCCAACAAATCACAATAGTAAGGCGTTCTGTATCTATTAAAACATTAAATACGGTACAATTCGTTAGTAAGGGTATTAATAAGGGTGTTTTGGCTCTCTATCA
The DNA here is from genome assembly GCF_036373705.1 of Amia ocellicauda. Classification (NCBI taxonomy): domain Eukaryota; kingdom Metazoa; phylum Chordata; class Actinopteri; order Amiiformes; family Amiidae; genus Amia; species Amia ocellicauda. The sequence continues at coordinate 21,980,105 of NC_089863.1, forward strand.
CAAGGTTTTGTCCCACTAACACAAGTCTTTGATTTAGTAACAAAGTACGTAGCAACTCATGCCGACCTTCAGGAAGTAGCTCCGGGGAATGGTGTCCTGGCACAGCTTCAAAGGATGGTCGCTCCGGTAAATCTCGGTCGAAGGAGGCAGGGTGCGAGCGTATACTCACGGACGGAGACCAAGAAGGCCTTTGCGGTGACACCCTGGCCAATCGCGGTGTACTGTTCAGCGTTTCTGTAGCCAAGAAACGGGGATGGGGGGGCGATGTTGAAACCAGTCCGACGTTGGGTGGTGTGTCAACCCTGACTGACGGCGACCCCTGAGGTTGTTGGTTGCCTGTATTTGTTCCGACCGACAATGCGTCGGGCTGAATCTGGGTTGTTGAATTACCCCCAGAAGGCTGTGGCCTGAGTAGATGTTGGGGGGTCTCCAAGACCACCGTGGGGGATCCTCTCGGTGATCTCTCCGGGGAAGATGTTTGATCCCACTTAGACGGGGTGATTGTCCTCAATAGCTCATCCACAGAATGACTATCCCAAGAGTCTTGGGTAGAATAAAAATATACATTACATTTACATCTTTAAACGGCGACAGAAATCAAACTTAAAACAACATATCCAGGACCTTCAAAACCTTTAGCTTTTTTTAGACCTTTGAAAATAGTCTTAGACATTCACTACAACGCCTTATTATTTACAGACAATATATTTATTAGGACTTGATAATAAATGTAAAACAGAGAAGCCTCTGTAAATAAACGGTTTCTTAAATGTTTCTTTAAAAACTGTAATATTGTTAATAAAACTTTTTATACACACACACCCACACCACATTTCATTTTTAAACGAACCTTCCAAGTGTAAACGCTTCCTGATCCCGGGACTTCCTGTTTCACAAACGTTTTCACGATCTGTTTAAATATTAAATACAATGAACACCTTCAAGCCTTTTCCTACAGCCACTTTAAAACAGAAGTATAATTGCGGAAGATAAGCCAAACAACTTACTAAAACCTTTCGGCCAGCTTTACTTCCTAACCAGACGGTAGGACAATCGGTCATTTCTAAACACATGCCCCAGAAACAAGCCTAGACCTGTCCGGACTTCTAAAGATCTTTCCCAGAACCCCCCGCCCTACAGGAAATGGGCACCCGTCGCTTAAATATCAGCCCTCAACGGGCAAACAAACCCCCTTTTAAAAACATTAAAGTTTGAAAGATCTTACTTACCTCCAAAGAATAATCGTTTCTTATGTTTTTCAGCTGGTTTAGCTTTTTGCACTTCTGTGGAGGTAAGAGACATGTTTAACCTTTAACCACTCCCGCTTTATAAAAAGCTTTAACCTCTGACAAACGGCAGATATATACTCACCGCTATCAGATACCGGGGCTGACGGCCTTTCAGATTCTTGAAAGGTTACGGTTCTCGAATGTAAAACGAAACAAGACCTCGATGTGGAAGGCCTTTCGTTGTCTCGAACCACGTTTCTTAATACTGTTAGAAAGGATAATTTTTTAAAATTAACAAAACGGGCCTCAAACATCTTACAGAAACGTTATACAAACAAACAGGGGTTTAGTTCTTACCCGGACGGCAGACCGCCTGTCTAGGGACAACCACTTCTCTTGTTTGCTCCTCGGAGACATTAATCACAGGCCTTTCGATAGTTTCTGTGTAATTAAAGAGACTGGCTTTAATATATATTAAAACGTTTTCATAACTCTAATGAGCCGCTTCAAAACCACACACACACAACCATACATAAGAACCCTTGAGCGCAAACACAAAAATCTTACCGTCGTTGTTCCAGATGATCTCCTCAGCGTTGGGAATTAACTCCTGTTGACTGGCTGAAAAATAATTTTACAGAACTTAAAACAGATGGTATAACCTTATTTACAATACATGACCACAACACGCTCTGAGTCAATGAAAATAATTTAAAGACTTACCTAAAAACTCGTTTAAATCGAAGTCGTTGATGTTGTTTCCGGACATTGTTGATCTTTAGGCTTAAATCGAAAGGTCAGTACGAGTCTGTCGAGCTGAAGACCAGACCTTCATACTTATACTGACGGCCAGCTGCCGGATCTGCTTGTAAGGCATTGTTCTGGGCTGTCCTTTGTGCCATCCTGTTACCAATTAACATATCAAAAACAACCAATAAAATGACCCTGCATCAAATTTCAAATAGACACCAAGATGGCGACGATCTCTCTCCTCTCTACTCTAAACTTTTATTAGAACCTTTTGGTCTCTCAAAAAACATTTTTAAGCATCAAGACCTATAGTCAATAAACACTAAGAATATTTCAGACCTTTATACGCGCTAAAAAACAACCTGAGCCAAGAAAATAACTATAAAGATCTAAAATAAGTAGCGCTTTTACAGCGTTTTTTTTTTTTTTTTTTTTTTTTTTTAATAGCGATGCTTTGTTTGGTATTAAACAAGTCACAAACTACTCAGAACAGCGTTTATCCCCAGCAAAAGAGATATTTGGGTTTATTTTACAAAGCTTATAAATTATATAGTTTAAAAGTATTCTGAATGTTTTGATAACACACGCCATACCGACGTTTGTCTGAGCCCAACCCCGCCCCCCCGGGTGTTAGTGATTTAGCCTTGAGTGTTGTGATCTATTTAGCATTGAGTGATCAGTTGTTTTTATTTTTTAAATGATTCCTTACCTTTAGGGATTGAGACTGCTAAAATACCTTAAAAACATATCCTTATCTTAAGTCTAACTCTTATGAGCTTTAAGACCCTAGAATGTATTTAAGTAAAACGAATGAACACAATATGTGTGAGATAAAATATAACCACAGCTTTTTTTTTTTATTTTTTTTTTTTTACAAAAACAATTAACCTATACACACCAACACCCCCACACACCCACCCACCCTCTTTTTTTAATTTTATTTTTAATTAAATTTGAGGGGAGAGACAGAGCCATATACCTTGGGGTTAACATAAGTACCCTATGCAAAACAGGCATTGTTAGGACCTGGGACCATTACAGACAACAGAACTTGTTGATCTTATAAAATGCTTGGGCGAGAGAGACAGAGAGAGAGAGAGACAGACAGAGACAGAGGCAGTGTGAATATGATAAACGCACTATTCAAAATGTTATTGTTAAGACCTGTGACCATTACAGACAACAGAACTTGTTGATCTTATAAAATGCTTGGGCGAGAGAGACAGAGAGAGAGAGAGACAGACAGAGACAGAGACAGACAGAGACAGAGACAGTGTGAATATGATAAACGCACTATTCAAAATGGCATTGTTAAGACCTGGGACCATTACAGACAACAGAACTTGTTGATCTTATAAAATGCTTGGGCGAGAGAGAGACAGAGAGAGAGAGAGAGACAGACAGAGACAGAGACAGTGTGAATATGATAAACGCACTATTCAAAATGGTATTGTTAATTCAAAACAGGCCTTGTTAAGACCTGGGACCATTACATGCATATTTAAAAAAGACCCCCAACCACTACAGGAAGAGCCGACCCATTCACACTCTACAGTTGACCAACAAGAACAACAAGAACAACCGGTTATGGGCGGCCTTGTTGTTCAGGGTTTTATGGGTGTACACTTTCTGACGGATATGACGTAGGAATAATTAAGGAAATAAATCTACCTAAAATCACGCCCCCCAATTATGACGTAGGAATATTAATAAGCTTAGGGCATACGTCATAACAAAATAGGCCGCGCCCAAAAAACCCTACTATCTACTGAGGTCCCGCAACGTTTGGGGTGTAATGCAGAGTAATGTAAAAGTAAAGTAACTAATTACATTCTCCAGGAAGTAATAAGTAAAGTGTTTAGTTACTTTTGATATGAGTAACGAGTACAATGTAAGACATTACTTTTTGTGAGTAACGACCCCAAACACTGCTCTTTTCCTTCTCTTTTGGCTTGTTTGTTTGTTGTTGAAAGAGATACAAAGTTTGAGAGTGTCTCGTTTTATTTCTGAAATATAACTCCCAGAAAGTATGGTCTTTGTGTTCTTGAAATTGAATAACCTCAAAAGAAAGAAATGGTCCAATGAATTGCCGAAGAAAAGTCTAGCCGCTGTATTCTGGAATGAAGAAAAAAATGAAATGACAAGGGCAATCAAAGCAAGTAAGACAGTAGGCTGTGTGGCATACGCTAGCCAGAAATCGAACGCAACTCACAAGAACAGGAACCTTGTATGATACCACTACACCACTGGCGCTGCGGGGAAGCTCTAGATTCTGTCACCGAAGCAAATGCACAAGACATATAAAACGCGTCCCCTGGGGCACAATGGTCTTTTAATAATTATCTGTAATAATCTGCAGTTGAACTGCTTAATACGTACCTAGCTAATCACTACATCACAGGCGCATGGTTGTCATTCGGGGAAAATATGTGTTCACGAATGTTCATCGGAGTGGTTGTCATGCTAAGAGGTCAGTTGGAGTAGAGGGAGCTGGCCTTGCAGTGCCTCGTTGGCGCAGTAGGTAGCGCGTCAGTCTCATAATCTGAAGGTGGTGAGTTCGACCCTCACATGGGGCAAGCACTCTTCCTTTATCTTTGAGTTCTACCACACTGATCTCCAGCTGCAGAAAAAAGGCGCACACCTGTGCAATAAAGTGGTTGCTTGCGCTGTCTGAAGAAATTCATGGCAAAATGCCAAATCCTGGGATGGAACAAGGGACCTTTAGATGTTCAGTCTATCGCTCCCCCAACTGAGCTATTTCGGCCGTTGGTGAGATGACGTCGTCATCCCAAAAGTCAAAGTGAAGGAAGCCCTGGCAGAACACAGTCATTGAAAAGTTCATTGTTTTCCATGACGTCGGCAACGACTCAATTTGATCACCGCAACACAAGTCAGGATGGCCGAGTGGTGTAAGGTGCTGCGTGCAGGTCATCGTCTCCTGTAGAGGCTTGGCTTTGAATCCCACCTCTGACAAGGGTCCTTTTACCACTCAGGAGCACACACTTACCCGTGCTGGCGACAAGGACAACAAGAGTTGAGGACTGTGTTGAAAACGACATTACACAAAGAATTCAATGTTGAAAGAAATACATCAATACATAAATCAATGGACATGTATTTATTCATTGATTGATTGACTTCAACATGTCTTAATTTAGTCGCTGTACCCACAAAGCAACACTCAGCATAGTGGAGGCTATAGCTCGGCGTTATTGCGTGTACCTTACATGTATCACCCCTGGCACCTGGCCCTGATAACTCCCTACTTTTTGACCACAGTCTGTCTGTGACTTGAACCCGAGAAGTAAAAATGATGCACATGGGCGCTTGCAATCTCGTTGTTTCAATCACATATCACAGTGGATGCGTACACACGGTGTTTCTCGGAGATTGCTGGGACAGTAACGAATGTGTTCCTTGCTTTACATGTCATCTAGCGCACAGTAGCTTTTTCTCCTTCTTTTTGCCCATATCATCCACATATTGTGCCTTTGGGGAACGCCTCCGAAACAGATTTAGAATGCTCTGAGATTCAAGAAACGACAAAGCAACTCTTTTCCAGGGTTGTGGGTAACGCGTTACTAAGTAACGCATTACAGTAATGTTATTACTTTTGGTAGTAACGAGTAACGTAACGTGGTATGGTTCCAAAAGGAGAAATAATATTACAGTTACTGATTCCTTTTTTTTGTTCTCGTTACTGCATTACACATTGTGACGATATGGTCTTAATAAGGACGATAAGGACGTCTATGTCGTACATTAAAAATATTAGAAAAACTGTCGTTTGCAGTTACAAATCTGTAGTAAGAGTAATAAGTTAAAGGAGTCAAGTTGAGACATGTAAGATGCAAATCTACTAGCACATATCTTGATGATGATTACAATAATAACAATAATAAAAATAAATAGCAAAGATGTATTTTAGTGTTGCACGTTTTCTTATGGTAACGTAATGCTTGTCTGAGTATAATGTCTATACACATTTAGCTACTGCTAATATCTCTTAACAGAAACGTGTATTTATTATGCTGTCTCCAATCATCTAAAGCACAAAGAATAAAACAGCCACAAAAGTCCTTTCCACACCAGGCTCTATCGCTCGTAGTGTTGCTTTCTGTCTTCATTTTTAAAACGAAACACAAAACCAAACCCACAATCGCTCCGCTCCTCCCACAACAGGGGGTGGGCTTCTGACACTGGCCTGGTTTTCCTGTGGCGCTTTATTAAAACAACAAAAGATAACAGTATGTCTCTGTCATTATCAACTGCTTGTGTTGGTGTAGCTTTGAAATTGTTTATTGAGGTCCCGCAACGTTTGGGGTGTAATGCAGAGTAATGTAAAAGTAAAGTAACTAATTAAATTCTCCAGGAAGTAATAAGTAAAGTGTTTAGTTACTTTTGATATGAGTAACGAGTACAATGTAAGACATTACTTTTTGTGAGAAACGACCCCAACACTGCTCTTTTCCTTCTCTTTTGGCTTGTTTGTTTGTTGTTGAAGGAGATACAAAGTTTGAGAGTGTCTCATTTTATTTCTGAAATATAACTCCCAGAAAGTATGGTCTTTGTGTTCTTGAAATTGAATAACCTCAAAAGAAAGAAATGGTCCAATGAATTGCCGAGGAAAAGTCTAGCCGCTGTATTCTGGAATGAAGAAAAAAATGAAATGACAAGGGCAATCAAAGCAAGTAAGACAGTAGGCTGTGTGGCATACGCTAGCCAGAAATCGAACGCAACTCACAAGAACAGGAACCTTGTATGATACCACTACACCACTGGCGCTGCGGGGAAGCTCTAGATTCTGTCACCGAAGCAAATGCACAAGACATATAAAACGCGTCCCCTGGGGCACAATGGTCTTTTAATAATGATCTGTAATAATCTGCAGTCGAACTGCTTAATACGTACCTAGCTAATCACTACATCACAGGCGCATGGTTGTCATTCGGGGAAAATATGTGTTCACGAATGTTCATCGGAGTGGTTGTCATGCTAAGAGGTCAGTTGGAGTAGAGGGAGCGGGCCATGCCGTGCCTCGTTGGCGCAGTAGGTAGCGCGTCAGTCTCATAATCTGAAGGTGGTGAGTTCGACCCTCACACGGGGCAAGCACTCTTCCTTTATCTTTGAGTTCTACCACACTGATCTCCAGCTGCAGAAAAAAGGCGCACACCTGTGCAATAAAGTGGTTGCTTGTGCTGTCTGAAGAAATTCATGGCAAAATGCCAAATCCTGGGATGGAACAAGGGACCTTTAGATGTTCAGTCTATCGCTCCCCCAACTGAGCTATTTCGGCCATTGGTGAGATGACGTCGTGATCCCAAAAGTCAAAGTGAAGGAAGCCCTGGCAGAACACAGTCATTGAAAAGTTCATTGTTTTCCATGACGTCGGCAACGACTCAATTTGATCACCGCAACACAAGTCAGGATGGCCGAGTGGTGTAAGGTGCTGCGTGCAGGTCATCGTCTCCTGTAGATGCTTGGCTTTGAATCCCACCTCTGACAAGGGTCCTTTTACCACTCAGGAGCACACACTTACCCGTGCTGGCGACAAGGACAACAAGAGTTGAGGACTGTGTTGAAAACGACATTACACAAAGAATTCAATGTTGAAAGAAATACATCAATACATAAATCAATGGACATGTATTTATTCATTGATTGATTGACTTCAACATGTCTTAATTTAGTCGCTGTACCCACAAAGCAACACTCAGCATAGTGGAGGCTATAGCTCGGCGTTATTGCGTGTACCTTACATGTATCACCCCTGGCACCTGGCCCTGATAACTCCCTACTTTTTGACCACAGTCTGTCTGTGACTTGAACCCGAGAAGTAAAAATGATGCACATGGGCGCTTGCAATCTCGTTGTTTCAATCACATATCACAGTGGATGCGTACACACGGTGTTTCTCGGAGATTGCTGGGACAGTAACGAATGTGTTCCTTGCTTTACATGTCATCTAGCGCACAGTAGCTTTTTCTCCTTCTTTTTGCCCATATCATCCACATATTGTGCCTTTGGGGAACGCCTCCGAAACAGATTTAGAATGCTCTGAGATTCAAGAAACGACAGTGCAACTCTTTTCCAGGGTTGTGGGTAACGCGTTACTAAGTCTGAGTTGTAGAACCACGTGGGAAATTAGTGGAGAAGTCGCGGAGATAAAGCAAATAGAACTTTAATGGAGCCGGCTCGGAAGCTCCACGTCAGAAATAATTCCTTCAGTGAGACTTAATGTTTACAGACATGAGTACAACTTTATAGGAAAAATGACGTAACATCTTATGGCCGTTCATCCAATCAGAAGATACAGGTCCGGGTCCGTTTTACGATCTGTCCTCCCGTGAAGAGGTGATGGATCCAAAGCAGATGTCCGTCTTTGATGTGCACTAGGAAGATGCGATCCCACGGTCGTCATTTACCTAGTGTCAATCGTTCTTTAACAGAAACAATTCCTGCCTATCTGGAGAAACGATTAAGTCATAAACAAATTCTCAGGAGACAGCTCTAGGCTATTTCGGCACTGTGTAATCTTTCATTACTGACAGGAGTTTCTAACAAATCGACCTTGTTGACCCTTTACTTGTCCTGCTAAATCGAATGTGCTCAGTCTGTATACAAAACTACTTCTAATGCTAGTATTAATATAAAACATTATATAATAATCACAAAACACTTTCTTCAACTTCCAAAAAGAGTCTTCAGAGAGATGGTTGAAAATGCATGGGTATATTTTAAGAATATACTACACGAGGCTCAGGAACAATTTGTACCAAAACTTAGCAAATTGAGGAAGAAAAAACATTGGCCAAAATGGTTTAATAGAGGTATGCAAAAAATATAAAGAGGAAGACAATGTTGTATAGCACATACAAAAGGGATGGTGACGAAACAAAATACATAGAATATGTTGAGCTGCAAAGAGATCTTAAGAAAGGGATCAGGAAAGCAAAGAGGGAATTAGAAAGAAAAATAGCTCTTGGAGCTCAAACCAATGCAAAGAGCTTTTTTCAATATCACAACAGCAAGCGGTTAATAAAGGAGGAGGTGAAACAGATAAAGGGCAAAAACGGAGGTATCTTGGAAAACGAACAAGATGTGGCACATATTCTAAATGAGTATTTCACAGAGGTTTTTAAAAAAGAAAAAACAGATGACATGCCACAGGTTGACAATCAGTCCAGTCAATCCCTAAGAGAGATCAGGATAAATGAGGAGGAGGTACTAAAGGGACTAGCAGAATTAAAAACAAACAAATCACCTGGGCCAGATGGGATATTTCCAACAGTACTTCAAGAAAATAGGTGGCTCAGCAGATACAATCTTGGCAGCACAGGCTATTCAGAGGAACTTAGATAATATTCAGTTGTGGGCTGACACCTGGCAAATGCAATTCAATGTGGACAAGTGCAAGGTAATACATGCAGGTAACAAAAATGTCCACTATAATTACACTATGGGAGGTACAAATCTACATGAAGTAACGCATGAGAAAGACCTAGGAGTCTATGTGGACTCCTCACTTTCTCCATCCAAGCAATGTGGGGAAGCAATAAAGAAGGCAAACAGAATGCTAGGGTATATTGTCAAAAGTGTAGAATTTAAAACAAGGGCAGTCATGTTAAGACTGTACAATGCGCTAGTTAGACCTCATCTGGAATACTGTGTACAGTTCTGGGCACCACACTTCAAAAAGGATATTGCTGCCTTAGAGGCAGTTCAGAGGAGAGCAACCAGACTTATTCCAGGTCTTCAAGGGAAAGTCCTACTCGGAGAGACTGAGAGAACTGAACCTTTTCACCCTGGTACAGAGGAGACTACCCGGGGACAGAAATGGAAATTGGGCTTCAAGGCATTCAAAACGGAAAACAGGAGACACTTCTTTACACAGAGAGTAGTCACAATCTGGAATAAACTACCCAGCGATGTGGTTGAAGCTGAAAGTTTGGGAACATTTAAAAATGGTCTGGAATGGATCCTTGGATCACTTCGATATTAATGAACACCAAACGAGCAAGATGGGTCGAATGGTCCCCTCTCGTTTGTTAACTCCCTTATGTTCTTAAAAGTGTCTGAAGCAGCATGAAAGAGCACACAAGGCAGCTGAGAACAGACAGAGAGGGGAGTGTATATTGCGTTGGCCGGTAATCGAACCCGTGTCAACTGCTTGGAAGGCAGCTATGCTAATCACTATACCACCAACGCTTAGAAACTGCTTCCCCACAATATCTCACTGTGGTAGAACATGATTCCAGGATTGCAAAGTGGCAGGCAATTTGTTTTCCAAATTGCAATCGGTGAACATTTGGGAAGCCCTGCGATATCTGCAGTTTCCTGTTCCTGAGTGCGGAAGGAAAATGTCCATTAGCATCTTTCCAGATTGCACTTTATTCAGACCTTTCCGAAATGAAACAAAACCAAAGTTGAAACATAGCAGAGGATGGTTTCGATCCATCGACCTCTGGGTTATGGGCCCAGCACGCTTCCGCTGCGCCACTCTGCTCCTTGGGCACTCATCCACCTGTTAACGTCACAGCCACTCCTATATTGCATATTGCAAGCAATACAAGTTTGCAAAGCCCTGCGTTATTTCCACTTTCCTGTTCAAGACTGCACACCGAGCTTCTCCATGCGCTGGAGCAGCTTTCCAGGTTTCAGTGCCTTCACATTTCACCCTGTATGTGCTGTGGGAAGCATCATGTCAATTGTTTTGAACTAAGCGGATCGGGGCTCAGTCTGAGCTCAGATCCGAGCTTAAAAATGACAGTGCTTCTGAGCAGCTGGGACTCAAAGCCACACTCCCTGGCTTAGGAACCCAGTGTCTGATCCACTAGGACACGGGGGCTCAGCCAGACAGTATCAGAAAATGGAAATAAATAAATAAATAAATAAAAAGATGCTGCGCGTTACACAATAGACACCAGGTAAAGAAGTGAATAGTTACAGGAACTGTCACGTAAGCTCCTCAACTTGAAACGGGCACATACGAACTCCTGTGAAATAACACGAGATGGATAACTACCCCTTCTCTGCTGCAGCAGAATGTGACTACCTATTGCGCAGATTATTGCGTCAATCGATTCGAAAAGAGGGCTGGCATTTGTCACCAATGTGTCTCGTTTTATTTCTGAAATATAACTCCCAGAAAATATTGTCTGTGTTTTTGAAATTGAATAACCTCAAAAGAAAGAAATGATCCAGTCAATTGCTAAAGAAGAGTCTTGCCGCTGCATTCTGGAATGAAGAAAAGAATGAAATGACAAGTACAATCAATTCAAGAAAGAGAGTGGGCTGTGTCGGATGCGCCAGCCGGGAATCGAACCCGAGTCACAAGAATGGGACTCTTGTATGATACCACTACACCACTGGCGCTGCTGGGGAAGCTCTGGCTTGCGTCCTTGAAGCAAATTCATAGAAAGCGTCCCATGGGGCAAGATGATGTCTTAATGATTATCCTTATTAGTCTGTTGTCGATCTGCTTAATACGTACCTAGCCAATCACTACATCACAGGTGCAGAGACAATCAGTATGAAGGCGAACACGATTTCGTTAACGTGTGCCCATTTACAAGTTCAATGAATGTATACATAAATAAAGCAGATCTGGGTTTTCCTCTGAAACATTAAGGACTGGTTTCATAAATGCGTCCATAAGTCCATAAACGCCACGAGTGCATCGTGCAACTCTATTGTAGCTGCTGATACGTGTGTGTTTTATTTCAGCTGTAACTCGCCCTGGTTAAGCACGTCTATGGTGTAATTTAAAAATATTACAGAAATTGTCGTTTGCAGTTACAAATCTGTAGTAAGAGTAATACGTTAAGGGAGTCAAGTTCAGCAATTTAAAATACAAATCTACTAGCACATATCTTGATAAAAATTACAATAATAACAATAATAATAATACATAGCAAATATTTATTTTAGTGTTGCACATGGAAAGTTTTCTTACAGTAACTTCTGAATATAATGTTGTCTATACCCTTTTAGCTATTCGTAATATCTCTAAACAGAAACTTGTATATTTTTAGCTGTCTCCAATCATCTAAAGCATACAGAATAAGACAGCCACAAAAGTCCTTTCCACACCAGGCTCTGTCGCTCGTAGTGTTGCTTTCTGTCACTGTCTTTAAAACGAGACACAAACCAAACCCACAATCGCTCCGCTCCTCCCACATCAGGGCGTGGACTTCCGACACTGGCCTGGTTTTCCTGTGGCGCTTTATTAGAACAGCAAGAGATAACAGTATGTTTCTGTCTTTATTCGACCGCATGTGTGGGTGTAACTTTGTAATTGTTTAATGTGGTCCCGCAACGTTTGGGGTGAAATGCAAAGTAATCTAATAGTAAAGTAACTAATTACTTTGCCCAGAGAGTAATAAGTAAAGTATCTTGTTATATGAGTAAAGAATACAATGTAATACATTTCTTTTTGTGAGTAACGACACCATCACTGCTCTTTTCTATCTCGTTTTGCATGTATGTTTGTTGTTGACAGAGATACAAAGTTTGAGAGAAGACAGGCTGGCATTGGGGATGTAGCTCAGTGGTAGAGCGCATGCTTTGCATGTATGAGGTCCCGAGTTCAGTCCTCGGCATCTCCAGACTGTCTTTTAATGGAGCCCGTGCACTATGTCATTGGATGCACATAGCAAGTACCGAACAAATCGGGAGCCCGTGATTCATCGGTCACACTAGCATGGGCCTTTTCGGCACTCTCTCCCAGCATTCGTCCGAGAAACAGCGTGTGTATGTATTCATTGTGAGAAGTGAAACAATGGGCCAGATTGCAAGCTGGTTCTGTATACACTCACCTAAAGGATTATTAGGAACACCATACTAATACTGTGTTTGACCCCCTTTCGCCTTCAGAACTGCCTTAATTCCACATGGCATTGATTCAACAAGGTGCTGAAAGCATTCTTTAGAAATGTTGGCCCATATTGATAGGATAGCATCTTGCAGTTGATGGAGATTTGTGGGATGCACATCCAGGGCACGAAGCTCCCGTTCCACCACATCCCAAAGATGCTCTATTGGGTTGAGATCTGGTGACTGTGGGGGCCAGTTTAGTACAGTGAACTCATTGTCATGTTCAAGAAACCAATTTGAAATGATTCGACCTTTGTGACATGGTGCATTATCCTGCTGGAAGTAGCCATCAGAGGATGGGTACATGGTGGTCATAAAGGGATGGACATGGTCAGAAACAATGCTCAGGTAGGCCGTGGCATTTAAACGATGCCCAATTGGCACTAAGGGGCCTAAAGTGTGCCAAGAAAACATCCCCCACACCATTACACCACCACCACCAGCCTGCACAGTGGTAACAAGGCATGATGGATCCATGTTCTCATTCTGTTTACACCAAATTCTGACTCTACCATCTGAATGTCTCAACAGAAATCGTGACTCATCAGACCAGGCAACATTTTTTCAGTCTTCAACTGTCCAATTTTGGTGAGCTTGTGCAAATTGTAGCCTCTTTTTCCTATTTGTAGTGGAGATGAGTGGTACCCGGTGGGGTCTTCTGCTGTTGTAGCCCATCCGTCTCAAGGTTGTACGTGTTGTGGCTTCACAAATGCTTTGCTGCATACCTCGGTTGTAACGAGTGGTTATTTCAGTCAAAGTTGCTCTTCTATCAGCTTGAATCAGTCGGCCCATTCTCCTCTGACCTCTAGCATCAACAAGGCATTTTCGCCCACAGGACTGCCGCATACTGGATGTTTTTCCCTTTTCACACCATTCTTTGTAAACCCTAGAAATGGTTGTGCGTGAAAATCCCAGTAACTGAGCAGATTGTGAAATACTCAGACCGGCCCGTCTGGCACCAACAACCATGCCACGCTCAAAATTGCTTAAATCACCTTTCTTTCCCATTCAGACATTCAGTTTGGAGTTCAGGAGATTGTCTTGACCAGGACCACACCCCTAAATGCATTGAAGCAACTGCCATGTGATTGGTTGGTTAGATAATGGCATTAATGAGAAATTGAACAGGTGTTCCTAATATTCCTTTAGGTGAGTGTAAGTGCGCAGGCTGTAAGATTTGGGCGCTTTAAACGGCACGGTGTACTTGAACATCGTCATCATCACGTTGACACACATGCCATCTAAAACGCGCATTGTCTTTACTTGTTGGCTTGAAGTTAAACACAGACCGTCGTCAGGACTAGGGAATTAGCGGGGACAGGTGCCAGGTGTGATACATTGGAGGCACACGCACTAACACCGAGCTCATTGGCTCTACTAAGCTACTAAAAAAGAAGTGTTAACCAAGCACCGACCGATGCGTTTTCTCCCACTGAATTGTGCACCTTGAAAGTCTACCAAATGCAGACTCCTTAATCAAAGCATTGTCCCCCACAGGACACCGACTTATATGTAGACCCTCCCTCTCTCCATAATCAATCCATCAGCAAGGAACGGACCTAAATTCATGAGTAAATTACACATGCATTCAAAGCAATATGTAGAGCACGCTGTATCGGATATGCACCACTACTACTACTACTACTACTACTTCGACTACTACTACTACTACTACTACTACTACTACTACTACTACTACTACTACTACTACTACTACTACTACCAATAATAATTTAAAGAGGAGCGTTTCACCACCCGCCTTGAAAGCAGCGAGCTCTTGTGGCAAGGGTAGCACGTCTGACTCTAGATCACAAGGGTGCGTGTTCAAATGACGTCGGGGTCAGTGTTTTGTACACTAGCAGTAACCAGTAACACTAAGGTTGCATGAGTAATTGCACAGCTGACAGTGTAAAGTGCTTACCACCTTGTCGTTGATCTTGCAAAAAGGTAAGCACAAGTATTTACAAGTTGCCACAGAGAGAGACCGGATAGTACAGGTGAGAGGTAGCCATCTTGTTGTTTGACTAGATTCAGAATAGTCTTAGCATTGCTCATTTTGTTTTAAGTTTGCCTTAAATTGACGTTAGCATTGTCGGTAGTTTGCCTAAATTGAAGCCAATTCAGTTCAGCTGCTGAGTTGGTGAAAGTAAACAGGTTATAGAAGGGAGTTTCTGTCTAGGACTAGCAGGAATTCTGTTGCAGGAGGAGCCAGGAGGGGCCAATTAGGTGTGAATTGGGGGTAAAACCTAGGAGAGTTGAGACCTTAGAGCAGGACAGCGTAGAGAACTGCTGGGTTACAGTAGGTCGTAACCGCAGAAAAGGGCGTGCACACCCCGTAGAGACACCCCAAGAGCTTGAATTGCCCAACAGGTTCCAACTGCTGGACACCAAGTTGGACAGTGACAGCTCAGAGGGTGATGGGGGGCAGTTGAGCACCAGAGCACCATGGTGCCCAATCCCCCCCCCAGACGAAGGAGGTAGTTATAGTAGGAGACTCAATTCTTAGAGGTGTAGATCACACAGTGTGTTCTAGTGACATGGAGACCCGCATTGGTATCTTGCCTGCCTGGTGCTCAGGTTGCAGATCTCCCTAAACTAGTAGACGGGCTACTGGCCAAAGCCGGGGGGAATCCACCGGTCATGGTCAGGGAGACAGGCAGAGATTAGAAAGTTTAACACGTGGTTGAAAGCTTGGTGTAGGGAAGAGGGGTTTAGGTTTATGGAGCATTGGTCTTTCTTCTGGGATAGATGGGACCTGTACAAACCGGACGGTCTACATCTAAACAGAAGGGGGGCTAATGCATTGGAAGAGCGTATGTGCAGTGAAATTGAGAATCATTTAAACTAGGAACCAGGGGGGCAGGGAGCTTTGACAATGGGAGATGTTCCACTAAGGAAAGGAAACCAAGGCAAACTGCCAGTAGGAAAGTCCTGAAATGTTTGTACCTCAATGCCAGGAGTATAAGGAACAAGATGTTAGACTTGGAAGCCACAGTGCTGGTGTGTGACTATGATGTTGTAGGAGTGACAGAAACATGGCTTACAGAAAATGATGGGGATGAATACAAGTTGGAAGGATATACACAGTTTAGGAGAGACAGGCAAAATTGAAGAGGGGGTGGGGTAGCATTATATGTGAAAAATGACATTGAGGCAGAAGAACTTGTATTAGATCCCAGTAACGGAACAGAATCTTTGTGGGTGAAACTTTTGAACAAGAGATCTGGAGGATTAGCGGTAGGAGTGTGTTACAGGCCACCAAACTCAGATATTCAGAAAGATGCTGCATTGTAAAGTGTAATCAGGACTGCATGTAGCAAGGATGTGGCTGTTATAATGGGGGATTTCAATTTCCCAAACTTAGACTGGGAAAGCCCAGTGGGGACTACAGAAGCAGAAATGGAAATGGTTGAGATGGTAAATGACTGCTTTCTAACTCAATTTGTCAGGGAACCAACCAGAGAGAGCGCATGTATTGACTTGATCTTTTCAAATGACCAAGATAGAGTCAGGGGGACAGTAGTTAGAGAACCAATGGCAAATTGTGATCACAATATGGGTGTCTTTGAGGCATTCTTTCAAAAAACAAGGTCCAAGTCTAAAACAATGGTCTACAATTTTAGAAAAGCAAACCTTGAAGGTATGAGACAGCACTTAGAAGAGGTAGACTGGAGCACACTGGATACAGAGTTAGTTGAAAATGCATGGGTATATTTTAAGAATATACTACTCGAGGCTCAGGAGCAATTTGAACCAAAACATAGCAAATTGAGGAACAAAAATCATTGGCCAAAATGGTATAATAGAGGTATGCAAAAAATATAAAGAGGAAGACAATGTTGTATAGTGCATACAAAAGGGATGGTGACGAAACAAAATACATAGAATATGTTGAGCTGCAAAGAGATCTTAAGAAAGGGATCAGGAAAGCAGAGAGGGAATTAGAAAGAAACATAGCTCTTGGAGCTCAAACCAATGCAAAGAGCTTTTTTCAATATCACAACAGCAAGCGGTTAATAAAGGAGGAGGTGAAACAGATAAAGGGCAAAAACGGAGGTATCTTGGAAATTGAACAAGATGTGGCAAATATTCTAAATGAGTATTTCACAGAGGTTTTTACAAAAGAAAAAACAGATGACATGCCACAGGTTGACAATCAGTCCAGTCAAACCCTAAGAGAGATCAGGATAAATGAGGAGGAGGTACTAAAGGGACTAGCAGAATTAAAAACAAACAAATCACCTGGGCCAGATGGGATATTTCCAACAGTACTTCAAGAAAATAGGTGGCTCAGCAGATACAATCTTGGCAGCACAGGCTATTCAGAGGAACTTAGATAATATTCAGTTGTGGGCTGACACCTGGCAAATGCAATTCAATGTGGACAAGTGCAAGGTAATACATGCAGGTAACAAAAATGTCCACTATAATTACACTATGGGAGGTACAGATCTACATGAAGTAACGCATGAGAAAGACCTAGGAGTCTATGTGGACTCCTCACTTTCTCCATCCAAGCAATGTGGGGAAGCAATAAAGAAGGCAAACAGAATGCTAGGGTATATTGTCAAAAGTGTAGAATTTAAAACAAGGGCAGTCATGTTAAGACTGTACAATGCGCTAGTTAGACCTCATCTGGAATACTGTGTACAGTTCTGGGCACCACACTTCAAAAAGGATATTGCTGCCTTAGAGGCAGTTCAGAGGAGAGCAACCAGACTTATTCCAGGTCTTCAAGGGAAAGTCCTACTCGGAGAGACTGAGAGAACTGAACCTTTTCACCCTGGTACAGAGGAGACTACCCGGGGACAGAAATGGAAATTGGGCTTCAAGGCATTCAAAACGGAAAACAGGAGACACTTCTTTACACAGAGAGTAGTCACAATCTGTAATAAACTACCCAGCGATGTGGTTGAAGCTGAAAGTTTGGGAACATTTAAAAATGGTCTGGAAAGGATCCTTGGATCACATCGATATTAATGAACACCAAACGAGCAAGATGGGTCGAATGGTCCCCTCTCGTTTGTTAACTCTCTTATGCTCTTAAAAGTGTCTGAAGCAGCATGAAAGAGCACACAAGGCAGCTGAGAACAGACAGAGAGGGGAGTGTATATTGCATTGGCCGGGAATCGAACCCGAGTCAACTGCTTGGAAGGCAGCTATGCTAACCACTATACCACCAACGCTTAGAGACTGCTTCCCCACAATATCTCACTATGGTCGAACATGATTCCAGCATTGCAAAGTGGCAGGCAATTCGTTTTCCAAATTGCAATCGGTGAACATTTGGGAAGCCCTGCGATATCAGCAGTTTCCTGTTCCTGAGTGCGGAAGGAAAATGTCCATTAGCATCTTTCCAGATTGCACTTTATTCAGACCTTTCCGAAATGAAACAAAGCCAAAGTTGAAACATAGAAGAGGATGGTTTCGATCCATCGACCTGTGGGCTATGGGCCCAGCACGCTTCTGCTGCGCCACTCTGCTCCTTGGGCACTCACCCACCTGTTAACGTCACAGCCACTCCTATATTGCATATTGCAAGCAATACAAGTTTGCAAAGCCCTGCGTTATTTCCACATTCCTGTTCAAGACTGCACACCGAGCTTCTCCATGCGCTGGAGCAGCTTTCCAGGTTTCAGTGCCTTCACATTTCACCCTGTATGTGCTGTGGGAAGCATCATGTCAATTGTTTTGAACTAAGCGGATCGGGGCTCAGTCTGAGCTCAGATCCGAGCTTAAAAATGACCGTGCTTCTGAGCAGCTGGGACTCAAAGCCACACTCCCTGGCTTAGGAACCCAGTGTCTGATCCACTAGGACACGGGGGCTCAGCCAGACAGTATCGGAAAATGGAAATAAATAAATAAATAAATAAATAAATAAAAAGATGCTGCGCGTTACACAATAGACACCAGGTAAAGAAGTGAATAGTTACAGGAACTGTCACGTAAGCTCCTCAACTTGAAACGGGCACATACGAACTCCTGTGAAATAACACGAGATGGATAACTACCCCTTCTCTGCTGCAGCAGAATGTGACTACCTATTGCGCAGATTATTGCGTCAATCGATTCGAAAAGAGGGCTGGCATTTGTCACCAATGTGTCTCGTTTTATTTCTGAAATATAACTCCCAGAAAATATTGTCTGTGTTTTTGAAATTGAATAACCTCAAAAGAAAGAAATGATCCAGTCAATTGCTAAAGAAGAGTCTTGCCGCTGCATTCTGGAATGAAGAAAAGAATGAAATGACAAGTAAAATCAAATCAAGAAAGAGAGCGGGCTGTGTCGGATGCGCCAGCCGGGAATCGAACCAGAGTCACAAGAATGGGACTCTTGTATGATACCACTACACCACTGGCGCTGCTGGGGAAGCTCTGGCTTGCGTCCTTGAAGCAAATTCATAGAAAGCGTCCCATGGGGCAAGATGATGTCTTAATGATTATTTTTATTAGTCTGTTGTCGATCTGCTTAATACGTACCTAGCCAATCACTACATCACAGGTGCAGAGACAATCAGTATGAAGGCGAACACGATTTCGTTAACGTGTGCCCATTTACAAGTTTAATGAATGTATACATAAATAAAGCAGATCTGGGTTTTCCTCTGAAACATTAAGGACTGGTTTCATAAATGCGTCCATAAGTCCATAAACGCCACGAGTGCAACTCTATTGTAGCTGCTGTTACTGTACAATTCATCGTGATACGTGTGTGTTTTATTTCAGCTGTAACTCGCCCTGGTTAAGCACGTCTACGGTGTAATTTAAAAATATTACAGAAATTGTCGATTGCAGTTACAAATCTGTAGTAAGAGTAATACGTTAAGGGAGTCAAGTTCAGCAATTTAAAATACAAATCTACTAGCACATATCTTGATAAAGATTACAATAATAACAATAATAATAATACATAGCAAATATTTATTTTAGTGTTGCACATGGAAAGTTTTCTTACAGTAACTTCTGAATATAATGTTGTCTATACCCTTTTAGCTATTCGTAATATCTCTTAACAGAAACTTGTATATTTTTAGCTGTCTCCAATCATCTAAAGCATACAGAATAAGACAGCCACAAAAGTCCTTTAAACACCAGGCTCTATCGCTCGTAGTGTTGCTTTCTGTCTTCATTTTTAAAACGAAACACAAAACCAAACCCACAATCGCTCCGCTCCTCCCACAACAGGGGGTGGACTTCCGACACTGGCCTGGTTTTCCTGTGGCGCTTTATTAAAACAACAAAAGATAACAGTATGTCTCTGTCATTATCAACTGCTTGTGTTGGTGTAGCTTTGAAATTGTTTATTGAGGTCCCGCAACGTTTGGGGTGTAATGCAGAGTAATGTAAAAGTAAAGTAACTAATTACATTTTCCAGGAAGTAATAAGTAAAGTGTTTAGTTACTTTTGATATGAGTAACGAGTACAATGTAAGACATTACTTTTTGTGAGTAACGACCCCAACACTGCTCTTTTCCTTCTCTTTTGGCTTGTTTGTTTGTTGTTGAAGGAGATACAAAGTTTGAGAGTGTCTCGTTTTATTTCTGAAATATAACTCCCAGAAAGTATGGTCTTTGTGTTCTTGAAATTGAATAACCTCAAAAGAAAGAAATGGTCCAATGAATTGCCGAGGAAAAGTCTAGCCGCTGTATTCTGGAATGAAGAAAAAAATGAAATGACAAGGGCAATCAAAGCAAGTAAGACAGTAGGCTGTGTGGCATACGCTAGCCAGAAATCGAACGCAACTCACAAGAACAGGAACCTTGTATGATACCACTACACCACTGGCGCTGCGGGGAAGCTCTAGATTCTGTCACCGAAGCAAATGCACAAGACATATAAAACGCGTCCCCTGGGGCACAATGGTCATTTAATAATTATCTGTAATAATCTGCAGTCGAACTGCTTAATACGTACCTAGCTAATCACTACATCACAGGCGCATGGTTGTCATTCGGGGAAAATATGTGTTCACGAATGTTCATCGGAGTGGTTGTCATGCTAAGAGGTCAGTTGGAGTAGAGGGAGCTGGCCATGCCGTGCCTCGTTGGCGCAGTAGGTAGCGCGTCAGTCTCATAATCTGAAGGTGGTGAGTTTGACCCTCACACGGGGCAAGCACTCTTCCTTTATCTTTGAGTTCTACAACACTGATCTCCAGCTGCAGAAAAAAGGCACACACCTGTGCAATAAAGTAGTTGCTTGCGCTGTCTGAAGAAATTCATGGCAAAATGCCAAATCCTGGGATGGAACAAGGGACCTTTAGATGTTCAGTCTATCGCTCCCCCAACTGAGCTATTTCTGCCATTGGTGAGATGACGTCGTGATCCCAAAAGTCAAAGTGAAGGAAGCCCTGGCAGAACACAGTCATTGAAAAGTTCATTGTTTTCCATGACGTCGGCAACGACTCAATTTGATCACTGCAGCACAAGTCAGGTTGGCAGAGTGGTGTAAGGTGCTGCGTGCAGGTCATCATCTCCTGTAGAGGCTTGGCTTTGAATCCCACCTCTGACAAGGGTCCTTTTACCACTCAGGAGCACACACTTACCCGTGCTGGCGACAAGGACAACAAGAGTTGAGGACTGTGTTGAAAACGACATTACACAAAGAATTCAATGTTGAAAGAAATACATCAATACATAAATCAATGGACATGTATTTATTCATTGATTGATTGACTTCAACATGTCTTAATTTAGTCACTGTACCCACAAAGCAACACTCAGCATAGTGGAGGCTATAGCTCGGCGTTATTGCGTGTACCTTACATGTATCACCCCTGGCACCTGGCCCTGATAACTCCCTACTTTTTGACCACAGTCTGTCTGTGACTTGAACCCGAGAAGTAAAAATGATGCACATGGGCGCTTGCAATCTCGTTGTTTCAATCACATATCACAGTGGATGCGTACACACGGTGTTTCTCGGAGATTGCTGGGACAGTAACGAATGTGTTCCTTGCTTTACATGTCATCTAGCGCACAGTAGCTTTTTCTCCTTCTTTTTGCCCATATCATCCACATATTGTGCCTTTGGGGAACGCCTCCGAAACAGATTTAGAATGCTCTGAGATTCAAGAAACGACAGTGCAACTCTTTTCCAGGGTTGTGGGTAACGCGTTACTAAGTAACGCATTACAGTAATGTTATTACTTTTGGTAGTAACGAGTAACGTAACGTGGTATGTTTCCAAAAGGAGTAATAATATTACAGTTACTGATTCCTTTTTTTTGTTCTCGTTACTGCATTACACATTGTAACGATATGGTCTTAATAAGGACGATAAGGACGTCTATGTCGTACATTAAAAATATTAGAAAAACTGTCGTTTGCAGTTACAAATCTGTAGTAAGAGTAATAAGTTAAAGGAGTCAAGTTGAGACATTTAAGATGCAGATCTACTAGCACATATCTTGATGATGATTACAATAATAACAATAATAAAAATAAATAGCAAAGATGTATTTTAGTGTTGCACGTTTTCTTATGGTAACGTAATGCTTGTCTGAGTATAATGTTGTCTATACACGTTTAGCTACTGGTAATATCTCTTAAACAGAAACGTGTATTTATTATGCTGTCTCCAATCATCTAAAGCACAAAGAATAAAACAGCCACAAAAGTCCTTTCCACACCAGGCTCTATCGCTCGTAGTGTTGCTTTCAGTCTTCATTTTTAAAACGAAACACAAAACCAAACCCACAATCGCTCCGCTCCTCCCACAACAGGGGGTGGACTTCCGACACTGGCCTGGTTTTCCTGTGGCGCTTTATTAGAACAGCAAGAGATAACTGTATGTTTCTGTCTTTATTCGACCGCATGTGTGGGTGTAACTTTGTAATTGTTTAATGAGGTCCCTCAACGTTTGGGGTGAAATGCAAAGTAATCTAATAGTAAAGTAACTAATTACTTTGCCCAGAGAGTAATACGTAAAATATATTGTTATATGAGTAAAGAATACAATGTAATACATTTCTTTTTGTGAGTAACGACACCATCACTGCTCTTTTCGATCTCGTTTTGCATGTATGTTTGTTGTTGACAGAGATACAAAGTTTGAGAGAAGACAGGCTGGCATTGGGGATGTAGCTCAGTGGTAGAGCGCATGCTTTGCATGTATGAGGTCCCGAGTTCAGTCCTCGGCATCTCCAGACTGTCTTTTAATGGAGCCCGTGCACTATGTCATTGGATGCACATAGCAAGTACCGATCAAATCGGGAGCCCGTGATTCATCGGTCACACTAGCATGGGCCTTTTCGGCACTCTCTCCCAGCATTCGTCCGAGAAACAGCGTGTGTATGTATTCATTGTGAGAAGTGAAACAATGGGCCGGATTGCAAGCTGGTTCTGTATACACTCACCTAAAGGATTATTAGGAACACCATACTAATACTGTGTTTGACCCCCTTTCGCCTTCAGAACTGCCTTAATTCTACATGGCATTGATTCAACAAGGTGCTGAAAGCATTCTTTAGAAATGTTGGCCCATATTGATAGGATAGCATCTTGCAGTTGATGGAGATTTGTGTGATGCACATCCAGGGCACGAAGCTCCCGTTCCACCACATCCCAAAGATGCTCTATTGGGTTGAGATCTGGTGACTGTGGGGGCCAGTTTAGTACAGTGAACTCATTGTCATGTTCAAGAAACCAATTTGAAATGATTCGACCTTTGTGACATGGTGCATTATCCTGCTGGAAGTAGCCATCAGAGGATGGGTACATGGTGGTCATAAAGGGATGGACATGGTCAGAAACAATGCTCAGGTAGGCCGTGGCATTTAAACGATGCCCAATTGGCACTAAGGGGCCTAAAGTGTGCCAAGAAAACATCCCCCACACCATTACACCACCACCACCAGCCTGCACAGTGGTAACAAGGCATGATGGATCCATGTTCTCATTCTGTTTACACCAAATTCTGACTCTACCATCTGAATGTCTCAACAGAAATCGTGACTCATCAGACCAGGCAACATTTTTCCAGTCTTCAACTGTCCAATTTTGGTGAGCTTGTGCAAATTGTAGCCTCTTTTTCCTATTTGTAGTGGAGATGAGTGGTACCCGGTGGGGTCTTCTGCTGTTGTAGCCCATCCGTCTCAAGGTTGTACGTGTTGTGGCTTCACAAATGCTTTGCTGCATACCTCGGTTGTAACGAGTGGTTATTTCAGTCAAAGTTGCTCTTCTATCAGCTTGAATCAGTCGGCCCATTCTCCTCTGACCTCTAGCATCAAGAAGGCATTTTCGCCCACAGGACTGCCGCATACTGGATGTTTTTCCCTTTTCACACCATTCTTTGTAAACCCTAGAAATGGTTGTGCGTGAAAATCCCAGTAACTGAGCAGATTGTGAAATACTCAGACCGGCCCGTCTGGCACCAACAACCATGCCACGCTCAAAATTGCTTAAATCACCTTTCTTTCCCATTCAGACATTCAGTTTGGAGTTCAGGAGATTGTCTTGACCAGGACCACACCCCTAAATGCATTGAAGCAACTGCCATGTGATTGGTTGGTTAGATAATTGCATTAATGAGAAATTGAACAGGTGTTCCTAATAATCCTTTAGGTGAGTGTAAGTGCGCAGGCTGTAAGATTTGGGCGCTTTAAACGGCACGGTGTACTTGAACATCGTCATCATCACGTTGACACACATGCCATCTAAAACGCGCGTTGTCTTTACTTGTTGGCTTGAAGTTAAACACAGACCGTCATCAGGACTAGGGAATTAGCGGGGACAGGTGCCAGGTGTGATACATTGGAGGCACACGCACTAACACCGAGCTCATTGGCTCTACTAAGCTACTAAAAAAGAAGTGTTAACCAAGCACCGACCGATGCGTTTTCTCCCACTGAATTGTGCACCTCGAAAGTCTACCAAATGCAGACTCCTTAAGCAAAGCATTGTCCCCCACAGGACACCGACTTATATGTAAACCCTCCCTCTCTCCATAATCAATCCATCAGCAAGGAACGGACCTAAATTCATGAGTAAATTACACATGCATTCAAAGCAATATGTAGAGCACGCTGTATCGGATATGCACCACTACTACTACTACTACTACTACTACTACTACTACTACTACTACTACTACTACTACTACTACTACTACTACTACTACTACTACTACTACTACTACTACTACTACTACCAATAATAATTTAAAGAGGAGCGTTTCACCACCCGCCTTGAAAGCAGCGAGCTCTTGTGGCAAGGGTAGCACGTCTGACTCTAGATCACAAGGGTGCGTGTTCAAATGACGTCGGGGTCAGTGTTTTGTACACTAGCAGTAACCAGTAACACTAAGGTTGCATGAGTAATTGCACAGCTGACAGTGTAAAGTGCTTACCACCTTGTCGTTGATCTTGCAAAAAGGTAAGCACAAGTATTTACAAGTTGCCACAGAGAGAGACCGGATAGTACAGGTGAGAGGTAGCCATCTTGTTGTTTGACTAGTTTCAGAATAGTCTTAGCATTGCTCATTTTGTTTTAAGTTTGCCTTAAATTGACGTTAGCATTGTCTGTAGTTTGCCTAAATTGAAGCCAATTCAGTTCAGCTGCTGAGTTGGTGAAAGTAAACAGGTTATAGAAGGGAGTTTCTGTCTAGGACTAGCAGGAATTCTGTTGCAGGAGGAGCCAGGTGGGGCCAATTAGGTGTGAATTGGGGGTAAAACCTAGGAGAGTTGAGACCTTAGAGCAGGACAGCGTAGAGAACTGCTGGGTTACAGTAGGTCGTAACCGCAGAAAAGGGCGTGCACACCCCGTAGAGACACCCCAAGAGCTTGAATTGCCCAACAGGTTCCAACTGCTGGACACCGAGTTGGACAGTGACAGCTCAGAGGGTGATGGGGGGCAGTTGAGCACCAGAGCACCATGGTGCCCAATCCCCCCCCAGACGAAGGAGGTAGCTATAGTAGGAGACTCAATTCTTAGAGGTGTAGATCACACAGTGTGTTCTAGTGACATGGAGACCCGCATTGGTATCTTGCCTGCCTGGTGCTCAGGTTGCAGATCTCCCTAAACTAGTAGACGGGCTACTGGCCAAAGCCGGGGGGAATCCACCGGTCATGGTCAGGGAGACAGGCAGAGATTAGAAAGTTTAACACGTGGTTGAAAGCTTGGTGTAGGGAAGAGGGGTTTAGGTTTATGGAGCATTGGTCTTTCTTCTGGGATAGATGGGACCTGTACAAACCGGACGGTCTACATCTAAACAGAAGGGGGGCTAATGCATTGGAAGAGCGTATGTGCAGTGAAATTGAGAATCATTTAAACTAGGAACCAGGGGGGCAGGGAGCTTTGACAATGGGAGATGTTCCACTAAGGAAAGGAAACCAAGGCAAACTGCCAGTAGGAAAGTCCTGAAATGTTTGTACCTCAATGCCAGGAGTATAATGAACAAGATGTTAGACTTGGAAGCCACAGTGCTGGTGTGTGACTATGATGTTGTAGGAGTGACAGAAACATGGCTTACAGAAAATGATGGGGATGAATACAAGTTGGAAGGATATACACAGTTTAGGAGAGACAGGCAAAATCGAAGAGGGGGTGGGGTAGCATTATATGTGAAAAATGACATTGAGGCAGAAGAACTTGTATTAGATCCCAGTAACGGAACAGAATCTTTGTGGGTGAAACTTTTGAACAAGAGATCTGGAGGATTAGCGGTAGGAGTGTGTTACAGGCCACCAAACTCAGATATTCAGAAAGATGCTGCATTGTAAAGTGTAATCAGGACTGCATGTAGCAAGGATGTGGCTGTTATAATGGGGGATTTCAATTTCCCAAACTTAGACTGGGAAAGCCCAGTGGGGACTACAGAAGCAGAAATGGAAATGGTTGAGATGGTAAATGACTGCTTTCTAACTCAATTTGTCAGGGAACCAACCAGAGAGAGCGCATGTATTGACTTGATCTTTTCAAATGACCAAGATAGAGTCAGGGGGACAGTAGTTAGAGAACCAATGGCAAATTGTGATCACAATATGGTTGTCTTTGAGGCATTCTTTCAAAAAACAAGGTCCAAGTCTAAAACAATGGTCTACAATTTTAGAAAAGCAAACCTTGAAGGTATGAGACGGCACTTAGAAGAGGTAGACTGGAGCACACTGGATGCAGAGTTAGTTGAAAATGCATGGGTATATTTTAAGAATATACTACTCGAGGCTCAGGAGCAATTTGAACCAAAACTTAGCAAATTGAGGAACAAAAATCATTGGCCAAAATGGTATAATAGAGGTATGCAAAAAATATAAAGAGGAAGACAATGTTGTATAGTGCATACAAAAGGGATGGTGACGAAACAAAATACATAGAATATGTTGAGCTGCAAAGAGATCTTAAGAAAGGGATCAGGAAAGCAGAGAGGGAATTAGAAAGAAACATAGCTCTTGGAGCTCAAACCAATGCAAAGAGCTTTTTTCAATATCACAACAGCAAGCGGTTAATAAAGGAGGAGGTGAAACAGATAAAGGGCAAAAACGGAGGTATCTTGGAAATTGAACAAGATGTGGCAAATATTCTAAATGAGTATTTCACAGAGGTTTTTACAAAAGAAAAAACAGATGACATGCCACAGGTTGACAATCAGTCCAGTCAAACCCTAAGAGAGATCAGGATAAATGAGGAGGAGGTACTAAAGGGACTAGCAGAATTAAAAACAAACAAATCACCTGGGCCAGATGGGATAATTCCAACAGTACTTCAAGAAAATAGGTGGCTCAGCAGATACAATCTTGGCAGCACAGGCTATTCAGAGGAACTTAGATAATATTCAGTTGTGGGCTGACACCTGGCAAATGCAATTCAATGTGGACAAGTGCAAGGTAATACATGCAGGTAACAAAAATGTCCACTATAATTACACTATGGGAGGTACAGATCTACATGAAGTAACGCATGAGAAAGACCTAGGAGTCTATGTGGACTCCTCACTTTCTCCATCCAAGCAATGTGGGGAAGCAATAAAGAAGGCAAACAGAATGCTAGGGTATATTGTCAAAAGTGTAGAATTTAAAACAAGGGCAGTCATGTTAAGACTGTACAATGCGCTGGAATACTGTGTACAGTTCTGGGCACCACACTTCAAAAAGGATATTGCTGCCTTAGAGGCAGTTCAGAGGAGAGCAACCAGACTTATTCCAGGTCTTCAAGGGAAAGTCCTACTCGGAGAGACTGAGAGAACTGAACCTTTTCACCCTGGTACAGAGGAGACTACCCGGGGACAGAAATGGAAATTGGGCTTCAAGGCATTCAAAACGGAAAACAGGAGACACTTCTTTACACAGAGAGTAGTCACAATCTGGAATAAACTACCCAGCGATGTGGTTGAAGCTGAAAGTTTGGGAACATTTAAAAATGGTCTGGAAAGGATCCTTGGATCACTTCGATATTAATGAACACCAAACGAGCACGATGGGTCGAATGGTCCCCTCTCGTTTGTTAACTCTCTTAAAAGTGTCTGAAACAGCATGAAAGAGCACACTAGGCAGCTGAGAACAGACAGAGAGGGGAGTGTATATTGCATTGGCCAGGAATTGAACCCGGGTTAACTGCTTGGAAGGCAGCTATGCTAACCACTATACCACCAACGCTTAGAAACTGCTTCCCCACAATATCTCACTGTGGTCGAACATGATTCCAGCATTGCAAAGTGGCAGGCAATTCGTTTTCCAAATTGCAATCGGTGAACATTTGGGAAGCCCTGCGATATCAGCAGTTTTCTGTTCCTGAGTGCGGAAGGAAAATGTCCATTAGCATCTTTCCAGATTGCACTTAATTCAGACCTTTCCGAAATGAAACAAAACCAAAGTTGAAACATAGAAGAGGATGGTTTCGATCCATCAACCTCTGGGTTATAGGCCCAGCACGCTTCTGCTGCGCCACTCTGTTCCTTGGGCACTCATCCACCTGTTAACGTCACAGCCACTCCTATATTGCATATTGCAAGCAATACAAGTTTGCAAAGCCCTGCGTTATTTCCACTTTCCTGTTCAAGACTGCACACCGAGCTTCTCCATGCGCTGGAGCAGCTTTCCAGGTTTCAGTGCCTTCACATTTCACCCTGTATGTGCTGTGGGAAGCATCATGTCAATTGTTTTGAACTAAGCGGATCGGGGCTCAGTCTGAGCTCAGATCCGAGCTTAAAAATGACCGTGCTTCTGAGCAGCTGGGACTCAAAGCCACACTCCCTGGCTTAGGAACCCAGTGTCTGATCCACTAGGACACGGGGGCTCAGCCAGACAGTATCGGAAAATGGAAATAAATAAATTAATTCATAAATAAAAAGATGCTGCGCATTACACAATAGACACCAGGTATAGAAGTGAATAGTTACAGGAACTGTCACGTAGGCTCCTCAACTTGAAACGGGCACATACGAACTCCTGTGAAATAACACGAGATGGATAACTACCCCTTCTCTGCTGCAGCAGAATGTGACTACCTATTGCGCAGATTACAATCAAATCAAGAAAGAGAGCGGGCTTTGTCGGATGTGGCAGCCGGGAATCGAACCCGAGTCACAAGAATGGGAATCTTGTATGATACCACTACACCACTGGCGCTGCTGGGGAAGCTCTGGCTTGCGTCCTTGAAGCAAATTCATAGAAAGCGTCCCATGGGGCAAGATGATGTCTTAATGATTATCCTTATTAGTCTGTTGTCGATCTGCTTAATACGTACCTAGCCAATCACTACATCACAGGTGCAGAGACAATCAGTATGAAGGCGAACACGATTTCGTTAACGTGTGCCCATTTACAAATTCAATGAATGTATACATAAATAAAGCAGATCTGGGTTTTCCTATGAAACATTAAGGACTGGTTTCATAAATGCGTCCATAAGTCCATAAACGCCACGAGTGCAACGTGCAACTCTATTGTAGCTGCTGTTACTGTACGATTAATCGTGATACGTGTGTGTTTTATTTCAGCTGTAACTCGCCCTGGTTAAGCACGTCTACGGTGTAATTTAAAAATATTACAGAAATTGTCGTTTGCAGTTACAAATCTGTAGTAAGAGTGATACGTTAAGGGAGTCAAGTTCAGCAATTTAAAATACAAATCTACTAGCACATATCTTGATAAAGATTACAATAATAACAATAATAATAATACATAGCAAATATTTATTTTAGTGTTGCACATGGAAAGTTTTCTTACAGTAACTTCTGAATATAATGTTGTCTATACCCTTTTAGCTATTCGTAATATCTCTTAACAGAAACTTGTATATTTTTAGCTGTCTCCAATCATCTAAAGCAGAAGTATTTACAAGTTGCCACAGAGAGAGACCGGAGAGTACAGGTGAGAGGTAGCCATCTTGTTGTTTGACTAGTTTCAGAATAGTCTTAGCATTGCTCATTTTGTTTTAAGTTTGCCTTAAATTGACATTAGCATTGTCTGTAGTTTGCCTAAATTGAAGCCAATTCAGTTCAGCTGCTGAGTTGGTGAAAGTAAACAGGTTGTAGAAGGGAGTTTCTGTCTAGGACTAGCAGGAATTATGTTGTAGGAGGAGCCAGGTGGGGCCAATTAGGTGTGAATTGGGGGTAGGTAGACAAAAGCTACTTAAAGCAGCTGTTGAGAAAGAGCTGTGCTGTTTTTCGCTGACAAAAGTTAGGCAGTTGACTAGCAGCAGGAACCAAGAGAAGTACAAACAAACAAACAAACAAACAAAAAGTAACATTTAGAAGCATGTGGCCACTACAGTGTCAGGTTTGCAGAATGATTGCCTTCCTGGATGAACTCATCCAAGAAGGCTTCATATGAGAACGTTGTCGGCAGGTTGAAATCCTAGAGATCAATTGATCTTGAGGCTCAGCTTGTCGATCTGCGCTGTATTAGGGATATAGAAGAATTGGTCAATCAGCCCATGAGAGAGATGGTGTGCACGCCAAAACCTAGGAGAGTTGAGACCTTAGAGCAGGACAGCGTAGAGAACTGCTGGGTTACAGTAGGTCGTAACCGCAGAAAAGGGCGTGCACACCCCGTAGAGACACCCCAAGAGCTTGAATTGCCCAACAGGTTCCAACTGCTGGACACCGAGTTGGACAGTGACAGCTCAGAGGGTGATGGGGGGCAGTTGAGCACCAGAGCACCATGGTGCCCAATCCCCCCCCAGACGAAGGAGGTAGTTATAGTAGGAGACTCAATTCTTAGAGGTGTAGATCACACAGTGTGTTCTAGTGACATGGAGACCCGCATTGGTATCTTGCCTGCCTGGTGCTCAGGTTGCAGATCTCCCTAAACTAGTAGACGGGCTACTGGCCAAATCCGGGGGGAATCCACTGGTCATGGTCAGGGAGACAGGCAGAGATTAGAAAGTTTAACACGTGGTTGAAAGCTTGGTGTAGGGAAGAGGGGTTTAGGTTTATGGAGCATTGGTCTTTCTTCTGGGATAGATGGGACCTGTACAAACCGGACGGTCTACATCTAAACAGAAGGGGGGCTAATGCATTGGAAGAGCGTATGTGCAGTGAAATTGAGAATCATTTAAACTAGGAACCAGGGGGGCAGGGAGCTTTGACAATGGGAGATGTTCCACTAAGGAAAGGAAACCAAGGGAAACTGCCAGTAGGAAAGTCCTGAAATGTTTGTACCTCAATGCCAGGAGTATAAGGAACAAGATGTTAGACTTGGAAGCCACAGTGCTGGTGTGTGACTATGATGTTGTAGGAGTGACAGAAACATGGCTTACAGAAAATGATGGGGATGAATACAAGTTGGAAGGATACACACAGTTTAGGTGAGACAGGCAAAATCGAAGAGGGGGTGGGGTAGCATTATATGTGAAAAATGACATTGAGGCAGAAGAACTTGTATTAGATCCCAGTAATGGAACAGAATCTTTGTGGGTGAAACGTTTGAACAAGAGATCTGGAGGATTAGCGGTAGGAGTGTGTTACAGGCCACCAAACTCAGATTTTCAGAAAGATGCTGCATTGTACAGTGTAATCAGGACTGCATGTAGCAAGGATGTGGCTGTTATAATGGGGGATTTCAATTTCCCAAACTAAGACTGGGAAAGCCCAGTGGGGACTACAGAAGCAGAAATGGAAATGGTTGAGATGGTAAATGACTGCTTTCTAACTCAATTTGTCAGGGAACCAACCAGAGAGAGCGCATGTATTGACTTGATCTTTTCAAATGACCAAGATAGAGTCAGGGGGACAGTAGTTAGAGAACCAATGGCAAATTGTGATCACAATATGGTTATCTTTGAGGCATTCTTTCAAAAAACAAGGTCCAAGTCTAAAACAATGGTCTACAATTTTAGAAAAGCAAATCTTGAAGATATGAGACTGCACTTAGAAGAGGTAGACTGGAGCACACTGGATACAGAGTTAGTTGAAAATGCATGGGTATATTTTAAGAATATACTAATCGAGGCTCAGGTCCAATTTGTACCAAAACTTAGCAAATTGAGGAACAAAAAACATTGGCCAAAATGGTTTAATAGAGGTATGCAAAAAATATAAAGAGAAAGACAATGTTGTATAGTGCATACAAAAGGGATGGTGACGAAACAAAATACATAGAATATGTTGAGCTGCAAAGAGATCTTTAGAAAGGGATCAGGAAAGCAAAGAGGGAATTAGAAAGAAACATAGCTCTTGGAGCTCAAACCAATGCAAAACTGAGCCAGGAAATTGCAGACCAATCAGTCTGACCTGCATCACCTGTAAAATGTTGGAAAAAATGATTAGACAGAAAATAGAGGCGCATCTCAATGAAAACCATATTCTCGGAGCTAGTCAACATGGGTTTAGACGAGGCAGATCATGTCTTACTAATTTATTAGAATGTTTAGAACATGCAACTGCAGCTGTAGATCACGTGAAAGCATATGATATGATATACTTAGATTTCCAAAAAGCTTTTGATAAGGTTCCACACCAAAGACTGATCCTCAAATTGGAAGCTGTAGGCATTCAGGGTAATGTAAGTAGATGGATTATGAACTGGTTGATGTCTAGGAAACAGAGGGTGTCGATTAGAGGAGTCACTTCTAACTGGAATGAGGTTGTTAGTGGAGTTCCACAGGGATCAGTACTAGGGCCTTTGCTTTTTCTAATCTATATTAATGATCTGGACTCTGGGATAGTTAGCAAACTTGTCAAATTTGCAGATGATACTAAAATAGGTGGCTCAGCAGATACAATCTTGGCAGCACAGGCTATTCAGAGGGACTTAGATAATATTCAGTTGTGGGCTGACACCTGGCAAATGAATTTCAATGTGGACAAGTGCAAGGTAATACATGCAGGTAACAAAAATGTCCACTATAATTACACTATGGGAGGTACAGATCTAGATGAAGTAACGCATGAGAAAGACCTAGGAGTCTATGTGGACTCCTCATTTTCTCCATCCAAGCAATGTGGGGAAGCAATAAAAAAGGCAAACAGAATGCTAGGGTATATTGTCAAAAGTGTAGAATTTAAAACAAGGGCAGTAATGTTAAGACTGTACAATGCGCTAGTTAGACCTCATCTGGAATACTGTGTACAGTTCTGGGCACCACACTTCAAGAAGGATATTGCTGCCTTAGAGGCAGTTCAGAGGAGAGCAACCAGACTTATTCCAGGTCTGAAGGGAAAGTCCTACTCGGAGAGACTGAGGGAACTGAACCTTTTCACCCTGGAACAGAGGAGACTACGTGGGGACTTGATCCAAGTCTTCAAAATCATGAAAGGCATCGACCACATCAAACCAGAGGAGCTTTTCCAGATCAGCAGGGACACACGCACCCGGGGACACAAATGGAAATTGGGCTTCAAGGCATTCAAAACGGAAAACAGGAGACACTTCTTTACACAGAGAGTAGTCACAATCTGGAATAAACTACCCAGCGATGTTGTTTAAGCTGAAAGTTTGGGAACATTTAAAAATGGTCTGGAAAGGATCCTTGGATCACTTCGATATTATTGAACACCAAACGAGCATGAAGAGTCGAATGGTCCCCTCTCGTTTGTAAACTTTCTTATGTTCTTAAAAGGGTCTGAAGCAGCATGAAAGAGCACACTAAGCAGCTGAGAACAGACAGAGAGGGGAGTGAATATTGCGCTGGCCGGGAATTGAACCCGGGTCAACTGCTTGGAAGCCAAATTGCTATCGGTGAACATTTGGGAAGCCCTGCGTTATCTGCAGTTTCCTGTTCCTTAGTACGGAATGAAATTGTCCATTAGCATCCTTCCAGATTGCACTTTATTCAGACCTTTAAGAAAAGAAACAAAACCAAAGTTGAAACATAGCAGAGGATGGTTTCGATCCATCGACTTCTGGGTTATGGGCCCAGCACGCTTCCGCTGTGCCACCCTGCTCATTGGGCGCTCACCCACCTGTTAACGTCACAGCCACTCCTATATTGCATATTGCAAGCTTTACAAGTTTGCAAAGCCCTGCGTTATTTCCACTTTCCTGTTCAAGACTGCACACCGAGCTTCTCCATGCGCTGGAGCAGCTTTCCAGGTTTCAGTGCCTTCACATTTCACCCTGTATGTGCTGTGGGAAGCATCATGTCAATTGTGTTGTACTAAGCGGATCGGGGCTCAGTCTGAGCTCAGATCCGAGCTTAAAAATGACCGTGCTTCTGAGCAGGATCAGAGCTTGATACGGCTGTTTAACATGCAGTGAATTTCCGTGTGGTGGGCGAAAGCAAAGCAAGGATCACCCCAGCTGGGAATCAAAGCCACACTCCCTGGCTCAGGAACCCAGTGTCTGATCCACTAGGACACGGGGGCTCAGCCAGACAGTATCGGAAAATGGAAATAAATAAATAAATTATTAAAAAAATAAAAAGATGCTGCGCGTTACACAATAGACACCAGGTAAAGGAGTGAATAATTACAGGAACTGTCACGTAAGCTCCTCAACTTAAAACGGGCACATACGAACTCCTGTGAAATAACACGAGATGGATAACTACCCCTTCTCTGCTGCAGCAGAATGTGACTACCTATTGTGCACATTGTTGCGTCAATCGATTCGAAAAGAGGGCTGGCGTTTGTCACCAATGTGCCTCGTTTAATTTCTGAAATATAACTCCCAGAAAGTATGGTCTTTGTGTTCTTGAAATTGAATAACCTCAAAAGAAAGAAATGGTCCAATGAATTGCCGAAGAAAAGTCTAGCCGCTGTATTCTGGAATGAAGAAAAAAATGAAATGACAAGGGCAATCAAAGCAAGTAAGAAAGTAGGCTGTGTGGCATACGCTAGCCAGAAATCAAACGCAACTCACAAGAACAGGAACCTTGTATGATACCACTACACCACTGGCGCTGCGGGGAAGCTCTAGATTCTGTCACCGAAGCAAATGCACAAGACATATAAAACGCGTCCCCTGGGGCACAATGGTCTTTTAATAATTATCTGTAATAATCTGCAGTCGAACTGCTTAATACATACCTAGCTAATCACTACATCACAGGCGCATGGTTGTCATTCGGGGAAAATATGTGTTCACGAATGTTCATCGGAGTGGTTGTCATGCTAAGAGGTCAGTTGGAGTAGAGGTAGCTGGCTGTGCCGTGCCTCGTTGGCGCAGTAGGTTGCGCTTCAGTCTCATAATCTGAAGGTGGTGAGTTCGACCCTCACACGGGGCAAGCACTCTTCCTTTATCTTTGAGTTCTACCACACTGATCTCCAGCTGCAGAAAAAAGGCGCACACCTGTGCAATAAAGTGGTTGCTTGCGCTGTCTGAAGAAATTCATGGCAAAATGCCAAATCCTGGGATGGAACAAGGGACCTTTAGATGTTCAGTCTATCGCTCCCCCAACTGAGCTACTTCGGCCATTGGTGAGATGACGTCGTGATCCCAAAAGTCAAAGTGAAGGAAGCCCTGGCAGAACACAGTCATTGAAAAGTTCATTGTTTTCCATGACGTCGGCAACAACTCAATTTGATCACTGCAGCACAAGTCAGGATGGCTGAGTGGTGTAAGGTGCTGCGTGCAGGTCATCATCTCCTGTAGAGGCTTGGCTTTGAATCCCACCTCTGACAAGGGTCCTTTTACCACTCAGGAGCACACACTTACCCGTGCTGGCGACAAGGACAACAAGAGTTGAGGACTGTGTTGAAAACGACATTACACAAAGAATTCAATGTTGAAAGAAATACATCAATACATAAATCAATGGACATGTATTTATTCATTGATTGATTGACTTCAACATGTCTTAATTTAGTCGCTGTACCCACAAAGCAACACTCAGCATAGTTGAGGCTATAGCTCGGCGTTATTGCGTGTACCTTACATGTATCACCCCTGGCACCTGGCCCTGATAACTCCCTACTTTTTGACCACAGTCTGTCTGTGACTTGAACCCGAGAAGTAAAAATGATGCACATGGGTGCTTGCAATCTCGTTGTTTCAATCACATATCACAGTGGATGCGTACACACGGTGTTTCTCGGAGATTGCTGGGACAGTAACGAATGTGTTCCTTGCTTTACATGTCATCTAGCGCACAGTAGCTTTTTCTCCTTCTTTTTGCCCATATCATCCACATATTGTGCCTTTGGGGAACGCCTCCAAAACAGATTTAGAATGCTCTGAGATTCAAGAAACGACAGTGCAACTCTTTTACAGGGTTGTGGGTAACGCGTTACTAAGTAACGCATTACAGTAATGTTTTTACTTTTGGTAGTAACGAGTAACGTAACGTGGTATGGTTCCAAAAGGAGTAATAATATTACAGTTACTGATTCCTTTTTTTTGTTCTCGTTACTGCATTACACATTGTAACGATATGGTCTTAATAAGGACGATAAGGACGTCTATGTCGTACATTAAAAATATTAGAAAAACTGTCGATTGCAGTTACAAATCTATAGTAAGAGTAATAAGTTAAAGGAGTCAAGTTGAGACATTTAAGATGCAGATCTACTAGCACATATCTTGATGATGATTACAATAATAACAATAATAAAAATAAATAGCAAAGATGTATTTTAATGTTGCACGTTTTCTTATGGTAACGTAATGCTTGTCTGAGTATAATGTTGTCTATACACGTTTAGCTACTGCTAATATCTCTTAACAGAAACGTGTATTTATTATGCTGTCTCCAATCATCTAAAGCACAAAGAATAAAACAGCCACAAAAGTCTTTTCCACACCAGGCTCTATCGCTCGTAGTGTTGCTTTCTTTCTTCATTTTTAAAACGAAACACAAAACCAAACCCACAATCGCTCCGCTCCTCCCACAACAGGGGGTGGACTTCCGACACTGGCCTGGTTTTCCTGTGGCGCTTTATTAAAACAACAAAAGATAACAGTATGTCTCTGTCATTATCAACTGCTTGTGTTGGTGTAGCTTTGAAATTGTTTATTGAGGTCCCGCAACGTTTGGGGTGTAATGCAGAGTAATGAAAAAGTAAAGTAACTAATTACATTCTCCAGGAAGTAATAAGTAAAGTGTTTAGTTACTTTTGATATGAGTAACGAGTACAATGTAAGACATTACTTTTTGTGAGTAACGACCCCAACACTGCTCTTTTCCTTCTCTTTTGGCTTGTTTGTTTGTTGTTGAAGGAGATACAAAGTTTGAGAGTGTCTCGTTTTATTTCTGAAATATAACTCCCAGAAAGTATGGTCTTTGTGTTCTTGAAATTGAATAACCTCAAAAGAAAGAAATGGTCCAATGAATTGCCGAGGAAAAGTCTAGCCGCTGTATTCTGGAATGAAGAAAAAAATGAAATGACAAGGGCAATCAAAGCAAGTAAGAAAGTAGGCTGTGTGGCATACGCTAGCCAGAAATCAAACGCAACTCACAAGAACAGGAACCTTGTATGATACCACTACACCACTGGCGCTGCGGGGAAGCTCTAGATTCTGTCACCGAAGCAAATGCACAAGACATATAAAACGCGTCCCCTGGGGCACAATGGTCTTTTAATAATTATCTGTAATAATCTGCAGTCGAACTGCTTAATACATACCTAGCTAATCACTACATCACAGGCGCATGGTTGTCATTCGGGGAAAATATGTGTTCACGAATGTTCATCGGAGTGGTTGTCATGCTAAGAGGTCAGTTGGAGTAGAGGGAGCTGGCTGTGCCGTGCCTCGTTGGCGCAGTAGGTTGCGCGTCAGTCTCATAATCTGAAGGTGGTGAGTTCGACCCTCACACGGGGGCAAGCACTCTTCCTTTATCTTTGAGTTCTACCACACTGATCTCCAGCTGCAGAAAAAAGGCGCACACCTGTGCAATAAAGTGGTTGCTTGCGCTGTCTGAAGAAATTCATGGCAAAATGCCAAATCCTGGGATGGAACAAGGGACCTTTAGATGTTCAGTCTATCGCTCCCCCAACTGAGCTACTTCGGCCATTGGTGAGATGACGTCGTGATCCCAAAAGTCAAAGTGAAGGAAGCCCTGGCAGAACACAGTCATTGAAAAGTTCATTGTTTTCCATGACGTCGGCAACGACTCAATTTGATCACTGCAGCACAAGTCAGGATGGCTGAGTGGTGTAAGGTGCTGCGTGCAGGTCATCATCTCCTGTAGAGGCTTGGCTTTGAATCCCACCTCTGACAAGGGTCCTTTTACCACTCAGGAGCACACACTTACCCGTGCTGGCGACAAGGACAACAAGAGTTGAGGACTGTGTTGAAAACGACATTACACAAAGAATTCAATGTTGAAAGAAATACATCAATACATAAATCAATGGACATGTATTTATTCATTGATTGATTGACTTCAACATGTCTTAATTTAGTCGCTGTACCCACAAAGCAACACTCAGCATAGTGGAGGCTATAGCTCGGCGTTATTGCGTGTACCTTACATGTATCATCCCTGGCACCTGGCCCTGATAACTCCCTACTTTTTGACCACAGTCTGTCTGTGACTTCAACCCGAGAAGTAAAAATGATGCACATAAGGCGCTTGCAATCTCGTTGTTTCAATCACATATCACAGTGGATGCGTACACACGGTGTTTCTCGGAGATTGCTGGGACAGTAACGAATGTGTTCCTTGCTTTACATGTCATCTAGCGCACAGTAGCTTTTTCTCCTTCTTTTTGCCCATATCATCCACATATTGTGCCTTTGGGGAACGCCTCCGAAACAGATTTAGAATGCTCTGAGATTCAAGAAACGACAGTGCAACTCTTTTCCAGGGTTGTGGGTAACGCGTTACTAAGTCTGAGTTGTAGAACCACGTTGGAAATAAGTGGAGAAGTCGCGGAGATAAAGCAAATAGAACTTTAATGGAGCCGGCTCGGAAGCTCCACGTCAGAAATAATTCCTTCAGTGAGACTTAATGTTTACAAACATGTGTACAACTTTATAGGAAAAATGACGTAACATCTTATGGCTGTTCATCCAATCTGAAGATTTTATGATCTGTCCACCCGTGAAGAGGTGATGGATCCAAAGCAGATGTCCATCTTTGATGTGCACTAGGAAGATGCGATCCCACGGTCGTCATTTACCTAGTGTCAATCGTTCTTTAACAGAAACAATTCCTGCCTATCTGGAGAAACGATTAAGTCATAAACAAATTCTCAGCAGACAGCTGTAGGCTATTTCGGCACTGTGTAATCTTTCATTACTGACAGGAGTTTCTAACAAATCGACCTTGTTGACCCTTTACTTGTCCTGCTAAATCGAATCTGCTCAGTCTGTATACAAAACTACTTCTAATGCTAGTATTAATATAAAACATTATATATTAATCACAACACACTTTCTTCAACTTCCTATACAGAGTCTTCATTCCCTGCTGTTTGGCAATAGAGCAAAGCGGAAAGAAGCCAAAGAAAAGTTATGTTTATCAGTTACAAGCAAGGGGTTAGGAAGATTTGACGCTGCGTTTTCAGCTCCTTCATCCCAACCCTTCCCCGTGGGGTGTATATGTGTGTACGGCGAGTGTAAGGGTGTCCCTGCTGTCGGGGAGAGCGATAAGTGTGTGTCCCTAAATGTGAATGTACAGAATGTCCTGTAGGCGTGAGTGAGTGACCTTTGTAATAGTATCTTTCCAATGCATCCTTTGGTTTTCCTTGAGTCATGAGGTTTATTGCCTTTGATACTAAATCCATTTGTCCTCAGTCACATGGAGCCTCCAGAACCAAGGGGATAGAATAAGATTTGTGTCAATGGGTGTGTGAGTTTTGCTCCTCCCGAGTGAGGGACGGTGTCGTTTAGTAGAAATTTAGAGAAAGTCTGCCAACGAGGGTGTTTTAATAGCAGCTGTAACCATAGTAGATACATTATGAGGTTTACAAAGTTGTTGAGATGCTCTTTGAACAGTGTATTTAAGACATAAAAAAGAAACATACAGACATAGCAGAATAGTAACTACCGATATCAATCCTTTTAATACAATCATACCCAGATTATCAAAGGTATCAGCAAGCCATCCCCAGAGGGTTTTTCCTCCGGAGGACTGGTGTATCTTTGTAGTTGCTTTCCTAATGTGCTCTATAAGATTATAAATGTGTTCAGAGTTATCTGGTATGTAAGTACAGCATTCCTGCCCTATAATGGCACATGTCCCTCCTTGTGCTGCTAGCAAGAAATCTAGAGCTAGCCTGTTCTGGAGGGCAACAGTTCGCATAGCCACTATTTCAGTTGTTAAATTGCTGAGAACTTCAGTTGTAGAAATACTTAATGTTTCTAATATACCAGCTACTAATCTGATTTCCTTTATTGCTCTTCCGACTCCATACATAGGAAATAGTATGGAAGCAAACCTGTCTCCTTCCCCTATCTCACCTTTAGGGTGAGTAAATTGTTCTATATCTGGAAGGTATTTATCTTCAGTGTGGCGCAAAGCTGGCACCACAAATCCTAAATAACAAGAACCTGTGAACTTACAAGGAAGTTCCCAATATGCCCGCATGCCGCATATCCAATAAGTCCCATTCCATGGAGCGTAAAATCGACAAGTCTGATACCTAAAGTCAAGACCATCGATAGCCACAGTGTGATTACAAGTACTATTACCTATCAATTGGGATTGCATGGTTTGGTTATAGTATGAAACACACACAGATCCTTTGTTACTGTGAGCCAAGTCAATATATGGCATTTTAAAATATCTTCTATTCTGATCCATCTTCGGTCTAAAGTACCATTCTCCTGTGATGCCTAAGGCATAATCATATGCATACCGTACATTAGAGGCAACTCTAAGTTGTGAATAATCAGAAAATACTGGAATTGGAATGGGGATCATTGGAACCCCTTTCTTAGTGTCGTGTGGAATGTGGGAACAAACCCAACATTTTGTTTTATTAAGGGCATTTGCATAGGTGCGTGTCATTTGGATAAATTTGTTATCTGTCCATGATTCAACTAAGGACAGGCAGATCAGTCCAAATACTCTAGTGTACACAGTCGTCGTCATGCTGGATTATCTCTTAGTACCTGTAGGGGGACAAAACCTTTACCAGTTAGGGGAATGTCTCTCAAAATTCAGGAAATCTGCAACTGTTGCTTTCCTAGGAATGAGAAAAGATAAAGGTTTAGTACACAGTTCTCCTGGATTATAATTTTTAACTTGTGAACAATGTTTCCATCTAGTACCCCCCTCCTGTCCATCAATACAAACCGAAGTGTCTGTAGAAAGAAGGACATTATGTGGTCCTCTCCATTTGGGCCTGAGCCCTGGTCTGCTTGGAAATTTTTCACACATTACTTGTGAACCAACCTCAGGAAGTGTTGTTGGCATTTCCTCTTTGAGTTCCAAGTCTCTGAGGGACTGGAGATCACGTGCTTGTGATCTAAGTTTTTTTAAGTGTGTACATAGCTGTGCCACATACTGTTTAAGATGGTCTTTGAATGGAGCACTGGGATCAATGGGACCCCAGATGCCAGCAGGGAGTTGCATAGCTCTCCCTGTCATTAACTCATATGGAGAAAGCTGAGTACTCCGATTAGGTGATGCTCTAAGTTTATACAGCACAGGGGGGAGTGCTACTCTCCATCCCTTGCCTGTAGTTAACAGGGCTTTTGCCAAACTTTTCTTCAGTGTCCGGTTAGTGCTCTCCACTAAGCCTGAACTCTGAGGGTGATAAGGTATATGAAATCGTTGTTTTACCCCAGCAGTAAACATGCTTCCTTCATCACCTTACCGGTGAAATGAGTCCCTTGATCTGAGTCCATTTGACGGGGCACACCCCATCGAGGAATAACCTCAGTTGCTAGGACTCGTGCTGCAGTGGTGGCAGAGCAGTCCCTGCAGGGGAAAGCCTCAACCCATTTTGTGAAATGGTCAATTATTACCAAGCAATAGGATGTCCCATGACATTTTGTCAGGGGTCCTGTAAAGTCAATTTGAATATTTTCCCACGGACCTCGAGGCCGGGGCTGGTGTGATTTAGTGACTTTGATCGGTTTACCTGGGTTTACTTGTGCACAAGGAATACACTGTTGACACCACTTCGCAGTGTCCCTGCCTATGCCAGGCCACCACCAGTGTTCACGCAATTGAGTTAACATGGCCTTGCGACCCGTGTGAGCTGGGCCATGGTACTGGTCCAGAAGCATTGACCTAATACACTGGGGTGCTAATACACATTGTAAGTTAGGACTTCGCCACAAACCGTCTGAGTGTACTGCACCTCCCTTAACCCACTCTTGTACTTCATTCTTCTCACAGTCTTTCTGTAGCTGTGCGAGGTCAGAATTTTTTTTCTAGGATACTCGCAAGTTTACTAGAGCAGGGGAATCCTGATAACGTCACATGACTGCCTGTCTCTGCTGCCTTTCTCGCAGCTAGGTCTGCAAAGTGATTCCCACGGGTGCGCGGGCATCCATCATCAGAAAGACTCTGATGAGCTTTCACTTTAACTACTGCTACCTTTTCTGGAAGGTGTGCTGCCTCAGCTAGGGCTATAACATACTCATAATGTTTGATTACTTCTCCTGCTGTTGTTATAAACCCTCTACATTCCCAGGTTGCCATATAGTCGTGTACTACTCCAAATGCATAGCGACTGTCAGTGAAAATATTAACTTTAATGTCTTTCGCTATTTTTAATGACTCAGTCAACGCCACGAGTTCTGCCGCTTGGGCTGAACAGTGTCCTGGCAGGGATCCAGATTTTACAACGGTGCTGTCATCCAATACCACCGCCCACCCAGTGTGGGGGATTCCATCTATTATTTTCCTGGATCCATCAACATATAGTTCCAAGTCAGGGTCTGTGAGGGGGTTTTCTAGGAAGCGACTGTGGTCCTCCTGGAGCACCAGCTCAGAGCATGTATGCTCTTCTCCCTCCCCTAACATCCCATCTGCTGGGTTTACTCGTGTGTCTTTTATTATTTGTATGGATTTATCTCTGGGGAGCAAAACGGCTTCCCATCCAGCTCGTCTACTATCGGAGACTGAACGCAATTTGCCGGTGTGTAATAATTCAACTAACATGTGTCCTGTATGCAGAATCAACTGTGTGTTCATTACAATCGGCTCGCATGCCTGCACTGCCCAAGAGGCACAGTCTACTGCTGCCATAAAGCGATGCATGCCTGCTGCTACCGTAGGTTGCTTTGTGGAGTAATAGGCGACGGGACGTTGCCTATCCCCATGTTC
Source organism: Amia ocellicauda (assembly GCF_036373705.1). NCBI lineage: Eukaryota > Metazoa > Chordata > Actinopteri > Amiiformes > Amiidae > Amia > Amia ocellicauda. The sequence continues at coordinate 22,023,497 of NC_089863.1, forward strand.
CTGTGTCAGAACTGCTGTATAATAGATCCCATCTTGGGAATAGTAGAGGTGAAATGGTTTAGTATGATCTGGTAACCCGAGGGCGGGGGCATTGCTGAGAGCCTGTTTTATTACACGATAGGCTATTTCCTGTTCATGTCCCCAGTCTATGGGGTCCAAGGGAGCCGGGCTTCCTTTGATTAACGCCTGTATCGGACCTGTGGCTTTTGTGAAATTAGGGATGAAAGTGCGGCAATAATTAAGGAGCCCCATAACTTTACACACAGCCCTAACATTATGTGGTTTTGGCATATTTTGAATGGCTTCTTGCCTATTATGCGTTATAGATTTTTGTCCTTGTGAAATGTTGTGTCCGAGATATTGAACCTTAGTTAGGCCTATTTGTGCTTTCTTAGGGCTTGCTTTAAATCCTGCCTTTTGTAAGACACCGAGGACTGTAATTAATGCGCCTAAGTGTGCGGTCTCATCAGGAGACGCAATCAAAAGATCATCCACGTACTGGATGATTAAACTATCCCAGGGTGTCAGACCCATTGCTTCTAAAGTCTTGGCCATTGCCTGGTGAAAGAGTGTTGGGCTGTTGTGAAATCCCTGTGGCACTCTAGTCCATGTGTACTGTTTGTCGAATACAGTAAACGCACATTTATTTTGGGAATCAGAGTGGAGTGGCAGGCTCCAAAATCCATTGCTAATATCCAGGACCGTAAAAATAGAGTGTTCGGGTTTCAAATCGTTTAATATAGTGTTGGGATTGGCTACAATCGGGTGTAATCGGGGTGTAACTTTATTCAATTGTGTGTAATCAATTGTAAGTTGCCATGAGCCGTCTGGTTTTGCCACTGACCAGATTGGAGAATTAGTGGTTGAATGCGTTTCGCGTATTATTCCTTCATTTTGCAATGTTTGAATAATTGTCTGAACTGCCGTAAAAGCTTCTGGTTTAATAGGATACTGTTTATGTGCTTTGTGTACTGGACCTGGGATAACTATAGGTTCAATTTGTGCCAGACCACAATCTTGTTAATGTGTTGCCCAAACATCAGGAAATGCCTGACACACGTGTCCAAGTGGTGTGTCTGGCCATATATGAGATGTTGGCGGTGTGAGTGAGATACTAGCGCAATTTGTTGCGTATCTTTGTGTATCCTTTTTTTCCCGTGTATATTGGTCCATATTATGCGATTATTATTAGCATCCATTAGTGCGCCGGCTTCTCTAAGGATATCTATGCCAAATATTGTCCCCTCTGGGTTTTTACAAACCCAAAAAGACACTGGAATTAGGAGATCGCCTATTTCTAGAAGATGAGGTATGCTGAGTGTGGCTGTGATACATGCGCCGCCTACACCTGAGATCTGTAGTCTGCGTTTAGTCAGTGGGAGGGGGAGATCGGTTATCGAGACAGAGGCACCTGTATCCACCAACATTGAACACTGCCGACCCCCTAACAGTGCGGTTATGTGCCGACCTCGGGTGCCGAGGCGACCTATTTCCTATTTAGTTTCTCTGTCAGATCTCAGATGATCTGCAGAAGCTCCGCGTTTCCTCTGGGCTGCCTGGGTTTGTCTTGGTCTGATTCCAGGGCGCTTCGTGTTCGCCTGGAGCGCCTGCTTTCCAGCACTTGTCTCCCGTGTGCCCTGTCCTCCCACAGAAAGTGCACTTAGGGCGGGTTGATTTAGACCGACAGTCTTTAGCGACATGTCCTATTTTTCCGCAATTGTAACATTTACCTCCGTTTTGTGTTATGGCAGATATAGCTGCCACAGCATTTATTTTAGCTTTTGACTGCTTGTTTTCTACCTCTGAAGCCCATTGTACAATTGTACAGTCACACCCATATTGAGGATGTCTTGGTGTGCTTTACAAAACCCTTCTTTTAGTAATTTTAAAAAGATCGCATTATCACGTTCGGTGTCTGGCATTCCGGAGTGTTCTCTAAAAGTAGTGTACTTTCGTTCCGCATAATCGTAGCAAGTCTCTCCTGGCTTCTGTACGACGCCACAGACTATACCCCAATTTCCCTGTCCTGCTCCGAGAACTGTCTTTACAGCCGTGATGAAGTTAGTGATCCTTAGATTATTATTATCATTTCCAGCTGTTATCCAGGTACCATCCTGCTGGGCGGCTTTTAACCCGTCCCAGATTGGCCTTGGACATTTAGTTTTAATTATTATATGTACGTCTCTAGCGTGCATTTGGTGTACATCTAACATCTCATAAAAATTTTCCCAGAAATCCAGATTCCCATGATTGGGTTTAAGTTTTGGAAGGTCGCTTAAAATTGTGTGTTTCTCTCCGGGTGTGAAGGGGCGATGCACCGACGTTGTTAATGCATAAAATTGTCCGTCTACATCGCGGTGTTTCCTTAGTGCGCGTCTCTATAGGTGCTAATTTTACTTTCTCTGACTTGAATGAACTCAAATCTGGGTAAAGTTTAGACTCTGTTCTATTATCAGTGGGGTTGTCTGAATGTTTATATGGTGGAGGGGCAGAAGTTTTTCTCTCTCTTTTCCTTATTCCACCATTCTCTATGCTGTTTGGGAACCCAGTTAGGATCCCATCCTGCCTTTTCCATCTTAAGTTGAAGTTTCTTAAACTTCTCTTGTAGGTATTCACATATAGACACATCTTGTAATGCCATAATGCCAACCCTATCTTTGCCAATGATGGGGCTATATCGTTGGACTTTACAGTACCTCCAGTTCCGTCTGGTTATTGACTGCCACTAACTCTGGCCCTGGCGTACAATGATTTCCTTGCTTAACTTGGGGCTCAGCAGGCCTCGTAATCGTACCTTTCGGTTCCTTTGGTATCTCTCCCTGCAGATCTGTCTTACCTGGAGTTCACCCTACTGTGAACCTCCGCTGTACAGTCAACCTTTCTATTTGTTTTACCTCTACCTCTCCACAGGTTCTCTATAAATTACAATCTGATAGCCAAACACAATCCCGAGATCAAATCTAAATATACAGGGTGGTAATTTTTAAAGGTACTCACCCTTGCTTTGGTCCCGGGAGTGGAGGCAAGTTCAGATCCTCATTCGTGACGCCAAGTTGTAGAACCGTGTGGGAAATAAGAGGAGAAGTCGCAGAGATAAAGCAAATAGAACTTTAATGGAGCCGACTCGGAAGCTCCACGTCAGAAATAATTCCTTCAGTGAGACTTAATGTTTACAAACATGAGTACAACTTTATGGGAAAAATGACGTAACATCTTATGGCCGTTCATCCAATCAGAAGAAACAGGTCCGGGTCCGTTTTACGATCTGTCCTCCCGTGAAGAGGTGATGGATCCAAAGCAGATGTCCGTCTTTGATGTGCACTAGGAAGATGCGATCCCACGGTCATCATTTACCTAGTGTCAATCGTTCTTTAACAGAAACAATTCCTGCCTATCTGGAGAAACGATTAAGTCATAAACAAATTCTCAGCAGACAGCTGTAGGCTATTTCGGCACTGTGTAATCTTTCATTACTGACAGGAGTTTCTAACAAATCGACCTTGTTGACCCTTTACTTGTACTGCTAAATCGAATGTGCTCAGTCTGTATACAAAACTACTTCTAATGCTAGTATTAATATAAAACATTATATAATAATCACAAAACACTTTCTTCAACTTCCTATACAGAGTCTTCAGAGAGTTAGTTGAAAATGCATGGGTATATTTTAAGAATATACTACTCAAGGCTCAGGAGCAATTTGTACCAAAACTTAGCAAATTGAGGAACAAAAAACACTGGCCAAAATGGTTTAATAGAGGTATGCAAAAAATTTAAAGAGGAAGACAATGTTGTATAGTGCATACAAAAGGGATGGTGACGAAACAAAATACATAGAATATGTTGAGCTGCAAAGAGATCTTAAGAAAGGGATCAGGAAAGCAGAGAGGGAATTAGAAAGAAACATAGCTCTTGGAGCTCAAACCAATGCAAAGAGCTTTTTTCAATATCACAACAGCAAGCGGTTAATAAAGGAGGAGGTGAAACAGATAAAGGGCAAAAACGGAGGTATCTTGGAAATTGAACAAGATGTGGCAAATATTCTAAATGAGTATTTCACAGAGGTTTTTTCAAAAGAAAAAACAGATGACATGCCACAGGTTGACAATCAGTCCAGTCAAACCCTAAGAGAGATCAGGATAAATGAGGAGGAGGTACTAAAGGGACTAGCAGAATTAAAAACAAACAAATCACCTGGGCCAGATGGGATAAATCCAACAGTACTTCAAGAAAATAGGTGGCTCAGCAGATACAATCTTGGCAGCACAGGCTATTCAGAGGAACTTAGATAATATTCAGTTGTGGGCTGACACCTGGCAAATGAAATTCAATGTGGACAAGTGCAAGGTAATACATGCAGGTAACAAAAATGTCCACTATAATTACACTATGGGAGGTACAGATCTACATGAAGTAACGCATGAGAAAGACCTAGGAGTCTATGTGGACTCCTCACTTTCTCCATCCAAGCAATGTGGGGAAGCAATAAAGAAGGCAAACAGAATGCTAGGGTATATTGTCAAAAGTGTAGAATTTAAAACAAGGGCAGTAATGTTAAGACTGTACAATGCGCTAGTTAGACCTCATCTGGAATACTGTGTACAGTTCTGGGCACCACACTTCAAAAAGGATATTGCTGCCTTAGAGGCAGTTCAGAGAAGAGCAACCAGACTTATTCCAGGTCTTCAAGGGAAAGTCCTACTCGGAGAGACTGAGGGAACTGAACCTTTTCACCCTGGAACAGAGGAGACTACCCGGGGACACAAATGGAAATTGGGCTTCAAGGCATTCAAAACGGAAAACAGGAGACACTTCTTTACACAGAGAGTAGTCACAATCTGGAATAAACTACCCAGCGATGTGATTGAAGCTGAAAGTTTGGGAACATTTAAAAATGGTCTGGAAAGGATCCTTGGATCACTTCGATATTAATGAAAACCAAACGAGCACGATGGGTCGAATTGTCCCCTCTCGTTTGTTAACTCTCTTATGTTCTTAAAAGTGTCTGAAGCAGCATGAAAGAGCACATTAGGCAGCTGAGAACAGACAGAGAGGGGAGTGTATATTGCATTGGCTGGGAATCAAACCCGGGTCAACTGCTTGGAAGGCAGCTATGCTAACCACTATACCACCAACGCTTAGAAACTGTTTCCCAACAATATCTCACTGTGGTCGAACATGATTCCAGGATTGCAAAGTGGCAGGCAATTTGTTTTCCAAATTGCAATCGGTGAACATTTGGGAAGCCCTGCGTTATCTGCAGTTTCCTGTTCCTAAGTGCGGAAGGAAAATGTCCATTAGCATCTTTCCAGATTGCACTTTATTCAGACCTTTCCGAAATGAAACAAAACCAAAGTTGAAACATAGCAGAGGATGGTTTCGATCCATCGACCTCTGGGTTATGGGCCCAGCACGCTTCCGCTGCGCCACTCTGCTCCTTGGCCACTCAGCCACCTGTTAACTTCACAGCCACTCCTATATTGCATATTGCAAGCAATACAAGTTTGCAAAGACCTGCGTTATTTCCAATTTCCTGTTCAAGACTGCACACCGAGCTTCTCCATGCGCTGGAGCAGCTTTCCAGGTTTCAGTGCCTTCACATTTCACCCTGTATGTGCTGTGGGAAGCATCATGTCAATTGTGTTGTACTAAGCGGATCGGGGCTCAGTCTGAGCTCAGATCCGAGCTTAAAAATGACCGTGCTTCTGAGCAGCTGGGACTCAAAGCCACACTCCCTGGCTTAGGAACCCAGTGTCTGATCCACTAGGACACGGGGGCTCAGCCAGACAGTATCGGAAAATGGAAATAAATAAATAAATTAATAAATAAAAAGATGCGGCGCGTTACACAATAGACACCAGGTAAAGAAGTGAATAGTTACAGGAACTGTCACGTAAGCTCCTCAACTTGAAACGGGCACATACGAACTCCTGTGAAATAACACGAGATGGATAACTACCCCTTCTCTGCTGCAGCAGAATGTGACTACCTATTGCGCAGATTATTGCGTCAATCGATTCGAAAAGAGGGCTGGCATTTGTCACCAATGTGCCTCGTTTAATTTCTGAAATATAACTCCCAGAAAATATTGTCTGTGTTTTTGAAATTGAATAACCTCAAAAGAAAGAAATGATCAAGTCAATTGCTAAAGAAGAGTCTTGCCGCTGCATTCTGGAATGAAGAAAAGAATGAAATGACAAGTACAATCAAATCAAGAAAGAGAGCAGGCTGTGTCCGATGCGCCAGCCGGGAATCGAACCCGAGTCACAAGAATGGGAATCTTGTATGATACCACTACACCACTGGCGCTGCTGGGGAAGCTCTGGCTTGTGTCCTTGAAGCAAATGCATAGAAAGCGTCCCATGGGGCAAGATGATGTCTTAATGATTATCCTTATTAGTCTGTTGTCGATCTGCTTAATACGTACCTAGCCAATCACTACATCACAGGTGCAGAGACAATCAGTATGAAGGCGAACACGATTTCGTTAACGTGTGCCCATTTACAAGTTCAATGAATGTATACATAAATAAAGCAGATCTGGGTTTTCCTCTGAAACATTAAGGACTGGTTTCATAAATGCGTCCATAAGTCCATAAACGCCACGAGTGCAACGTGCAACTCTATTGTAGCTGCTGTTACTGTACGATTCATCGTGATACGTGTGTGTTTTATTTCAGCTGTAACTCGCCCTGGTTAAGCACGTCTACGGTGTAATTTAAAAATATTACAGAAATTGTCGTTTGCAGTTACAAATCTGTAGTAAGAGTAATACGTTAAGGGAGTCATGTTCAGCAATTTAAAATACAAATCTACTAGCACATATCTTGATAAAGATTACAATAATAACAATAATAATAATACATAGCAAATATTTATTTTAGTGTTGCACATGGAAAGTTTTCTTACAGTAACTTCTGAATATAATGTTGTCTATACCCTTTTAGCTATTCGTAATATCTCTTAACAGAAACTTGTATATTTTTAGCTGTCTCCAATCATCTAAAGCATACAGAATAAGACAGCCACAAAAGTCCTTTCCACACCAGGCTCTATCGCTCGTAGTGTTGCTTTCTGTCACTGTCTTTAAAACGAGACACAAACCAAACCCACAATCGCTCCGCTCCTCCCACATCAGGGCGTGGACTTCCGACACTGGACTGGTTTTCCTGTGGCGCTTTATTAGAACAGCAAGAGATAACAGTATGTTTCTGTCTTTATTCGACCGCATGTGTGGGTGTAACTTTGTAATTGTTTAATGAGGTCCCGCAAAGTTTGGGGTGAAATGCAAAGTAATCTAATAGTAAAGTAACGAATTACTTTGCCCAGAGAGTAATAAGTAAAGTATCTTGTTACTGTTTATATGAGTAAAGAATACAACGTAATACATTTCTTTTTGTGAGTAACGACACCATCACTGCTCTTTTCTATCTCGTTTTGCATGTATGTTTGTTGTTGACAGAGATACAAAGTTTGAGAGAAGACAGGCTGGCATCGGGGATGTAGCTCAGTGGTAGAGCGCATGCTTTGCATGTATGAGGTCCCGAGTTCAGTCCTCGGCATCTCCAGACTGTCTTTTAATGGAGCCCGTGCACTATGTCATTGGATGCACATAGCAAGTACCGAACAAATCGGGAGCCCGTGATTCATCAGTCACACTAGCATGGGCCTTTTCGGCACTCTCTCCCAGCATTCGTCCGAGAAACATCTTGTGTGTATGTATTCATTGTGAGAAGTGAAACAATGGGCCAGATTGCAAGCTGGTTCTGTATACACTCACCTAAAGGATTATTAGGAACACCATACTAATACTGTGTTTGACCCCCTTTCACCTTCAGAACTGCCTTAATTCTACATGGCATTGATTCAACAAGGTGCTGAAAGCATTCTTTAGAAATGTTGGCCCATATTGATAGGATAGCATCTTGCAGTTGATGGAGATTTGTGTGATGCACATCCAGGGCACGAAGCTCCCGTTCCACCACATCCCAAAGATGCTCTATTGGGTTGAGATCTGGTGACTGTGGGGTCCAGTTTAGTACAGTGAACTCATTGTCATGTTCAAGAAACCAATTTGAAATGATTCGACCTTTGTGACATGGTGCATTATCCTGCTGGAAGTAGCCATCAGAGGATGGGTACATGGTGGTCATAAAGGGATGGACATGGTCAGAAACAATGCTCAGGTAGGACGTGGCATTTAAACGAGGCCCAATTGGCACTAAGGGGCCTAAAGAAGGAGGTAGTTATAGTAGGAGACTCAATTCTTAGAGGTGTAGATCACACAGTGTGTTCTAGTGACATGGAGGCCCGCATTGGTATCTTGCCTGCCTGGTGCTCAGGTTGCAGATCTCCCTAAACTAGTAGACGGGCTACTGGCCAAAGCCGGGGGGAATCCACTGGTCATGGTCAGGGAGACAGGCAGAGATTAGAAAGTTTAACACGTGGTTGAAAGCTTGGTGTAGGGAAGAGGGGTTTAGGTTTATGGAGCATTGGTCTTTCTTCTGGGATAGATGGGACCTGTACAAACCGGACGGTCTACATCTAAACAGAAGGGGGGCTAATGCATTGGAAGAGCGTATGTGCAGTGAAATTGAGAATCATTAAACTAGGAACCAGGGGGGCAGGGAGCTTTGACAATGGGAGATGTTCCACTAAGGAAAGGAAACCAAGGGAAACTGCCAGTAGGAAAGTCCTGAAATGTTTGTACCTCAATGCCAGGAGTATAAGGAACAAGATGTTAGACTTGGAAGCAACAGTGCTGGTGTGTGACTATGATGTTGTAGGAGTGACAGAAACATGGCTTACAGAAAATGATGGGGATGAATACAAGTTGGAAGGATACACACAGTTTAGGAGAGACAGGCAAAATCGATGAGGGGGTGGGGTAGCATTATATGTGAAAAATGACATTGAGGCAGAAGAACTTGTATTAGATCCCAGTAACGGAACAGAATCTTTGTGGGTGAAACTTTTGAACAAGAGATCTGGAGGATTAGCGGTAGGAGTGTGTTACAGGCCACCAAACTCAGATATTCAGAAAGATGCTGCATTGTAAAGTGTAATCAGGACTGCATGTAGCAAGGATGTGGCTGTTATAATGGGGGATTTCAATTTCCCAAACTTAGACTGGGAAAGCCCAGTGGGGACTACAGAAGCAGAAATGGAAATGGTTGAGATGGTAAATGACTGCTTTCTATCTCAATTTGTCAGGGAACCAACCAGAGAGAGCGCATGTATTGACTTGATCTTTTCAAATGACCAAGATAGAGTCAGGGGGACAGTAGTTAGAGAACCAATGGCAAATTGTGATCACAATATGGTTGTCTTTGAGGCATTCTTTCAAAAAACAAGGTCCAAGTCTAAAACAATGGTCTACAATTTTAGAAAAGCAAACCTTGAAGGTATGAGACGGCACTTAGAAGAGGTAGACTGGAGCACACTGGATACAGAGTTAGTTGAAAATGCATGGGTATATTTTAAGAATATACTACTCGAGGCTCAGGAGCAATTTGTACCAAAACTTAGCAAATTGAGGATCAAAAAACATTGGCCAAAATGGTATATTAGAGGTATGCAAAAAATATAAAGAGGAAGACAATGTTGTATAGTGCATACAAAAGGGATGGTGACGAAACAAAATACATAGAATATGTTGAGCTGCAAAGAGATCTTAAGAAAGGGATCAGGAAAGCAGAGAGGGAATTAGAAAGAGACATAGCTCTTGGAGCTCAAACCAATGCAAAGAGCTTTTTTCAATATCACAACAGCAAGCGGTTAATAAAGGAGGAGGTGAAACAGATAAAGGGCAAAAACGGAGGTATCTTGGAAATTGAACAAGATGTGGCAAATATTCTAAATGAGTATTTCACAGAGGTTTTTACAAAAGAAAAAACAGATGACATGTCACAGGTTGACAATCAGTCCAGTCAAACCCTAAGAGAGATCAGGATCAATGAGGAGGAGGTACTAAAGGGACTAGCAGAATTAAAAACAAACAAATCACCTGGGCCAGATGGGATAATTCCAACAGTACTTCAAGAAAAAAGGTGGCTCAGCAGATACAATCTTGGCAGCACAGGCTATTCAGAGGAACTTAGATAATATTCAGTTGTGGGCTGAAACCTGGCAAATGAAATTCAATGTGGACAAGTGCAAGGTAATACATGCAGGTAACAAAAATGTCCACTATAATTACACTATGGGAGGTACAGATCTACATGAAGTAACGCATGAGAAAGACCTAGGAGTCTATGTGGACTCCTCACTTTCTCCATCCAAGCAATGTGGGGAAGCAATAAAGAAGGCAAACAGAATGCTAGGGTATATTGTCAAAAGTGTAGAATTTAAAACAAGGGCAGTAATGTTAAGACTGTACAATGCGCTAGTTAGACCTCATCTGGAATACTGTGTACAGTTCTGGGCACCACACTTCAAAAAGGATATTGCTGCCTTAGAGGCAGTTCAGAGGAGAGCAACCAGACTTATTCCAGGTCTTCAAGGGAAAGTCCTACTCGGAGAGACTGAGGGAACTGAACCTTTTCACCCTGGAACAGAGGAGACTACCCGGGGACACAAATGGAAATTGGGCTTCAAGGCATTCAAAACGGAAAACAGGAGACACTTCTTTACACAGAGAGTAGTCACAATCTGGAATAAACTACCCAGCGATGTGGTAGAATCTGAAAGTTTGGGAACATTTAAAAATGGTCTGGAAAGGATCCTTGGATCACTTCGATATTAATGAACACCAAACGAGCACGATGGGTCGAATGGTCCCCTCTCTTTTGTTAACTCTCTTATGTTCTTAAAAGTGTCTGAAGCAGCATGAAAGAGCACACTAGGCAGCTGAGAACAGACAGAGAAGGGAGTGTATATTGCATTGGCCGGGAATCAAACCCGGGTCAACTGCTTGGAAGGCAGCTATGCTAACCACTATACCACCAACGCTTAGAAACTGCTTCCCAACAATATCTCACTGTGGTCGAACATGATTCCAGGATTGCAAAGTGGCAGGCAATTTGTTTTCCAAATTGCAATCGGTGAACATTTGGGAAGCCCTGCGTTATCTGCAGTTTCCTGTTCCTGAGTGCGGAAGGAAAATGTCCATTAGCATCTTTCCAGATTGCACTTTATTCAGACCTTTCCGAAATGAAACAAAACCAAAGTTGAAACATAGCAGAGGATGGTTTCGATCCATCGACCTCTGGGTTATGGGCCCAGCACGCTTCCGCTGCGCCACTCTGCTCCTTGGCCACTCAGCCACCTGTTAACTTCACAGCCACTCCTATATTGCATATTGCAAGCAATACAAGTTTGCAAAGACCTGCGTTATTTCCAATTTCCTGTTCAAGACTGCACACCGAGCTTCTCCATGCGCTGGAGCAGCGTTACTAGTTTCAGTGCCTTTACATTTCACCCTGTATGTGCTGTGGGAAGCATCATGTCAATTGTGTTGTACTAAGCGGATCGGGGCTCAGTCTGAGCTCAGATCCGAGCTTAAAAATGACCGTGCTTCTGAGCAGCTGGGACTCAAAGCCACACTCCCTGGCTTAGGAACCCAGTGTCTGATCCACTAGGACACGGGGGCTCAGCCAGACAGTATCGGAAAATGGAAATAAATAAATTAATTAATAAATAAAAAGATGCGGCGCGTTACACAATAGACACCAGGTAAAGAAGTGAATAGTTACAGGAACTGTCACGTAAGCTCCTCAACTTGAAACGGGCACTTACGAACTCCTGTGAAATAACACGAGATGGATAACTACCCCTTCTCTGCTGCAACAGAATGTGACTACCTATTGCGCAGATTATTGTGTCAATTGATTCGAAAAGAGGGCTGGCATTTGTCACCAATGTGCCTCGTTTTATTTCTGAAATATAACTCCCAGAAAATATTGTCTGTGTTTTTGAAATTGAATAACCTCAAAAGAAAGAAATGATCCAGTCAATTGCTAAAGAAGAGTCTTGCCGCTGCATTCTGGAATGAAGAAAAGAATGAAATGATAAAGTACAATCAAATGAAGAAAGAGAGCGGGCTGTGTCGGATGCGCCAGCCGGGAATCGAACCCGAGTCACAAGAATGGGAATCTTGTATGATACCACTACACCACTGGCGCTGCTGGGGAAGCTCTGGCTTGCGTCCTTGAAGCAAATTCATAGAAAGCGTCCCATGGGGCAAGATGATGTCTTAATGATTATCCTTATTAGTCTGTTGTCGATCTGCTTAATACGTACCTAGCCAATCACATCATCACAGGTGCAGAGACAATCAGTATGAAGGCGAACACGATTTCGTTAACGTGTGCCCATTTACAAGTTCAATGAATGTATACATAAATAAAGCAGATCTGGGTTTTCCTCTGAAACATTAAGGACTGGTTTCATAAATGCGTCCATAAGTCCATAAACGCCACGAGTGCAACGTGCAACTCTATTGTAGCTGCTGTTACTGTACGATTCATCGTGATACGTGTGTGTTTTATTTCAGCTGTAACTCGCCCTGGTTAAGCACGTCTACGGTGTAATTTAAAAATATTACAGAAATTGTCATTTGCAGTTACAAATCTGTAGTAAGAGTAATACGTTAAGGGAGTCAAGTTCAGCAATTTAAAATACAAATCTACTAACACATATCTTGATAAAGATTACAATAATAACAATAATAATAATACATAGCAAATATTTATTTTAGTGTTGCACATGGAAAGTTTTCTTACAGTAACTTCTGAATATAATGTTGTCTATACCCTTTTAGCTATTCGTAATATCTCTTAACAGAAACTTGTATATTTTTAGCTGTCTCCAATCATCTAAAGCATACAGAATAAGACAGCCACAAAAGTCCTTTCCACACCAGGCTCTATCGCTCGTAGTGTTGCTTTCTGTCACTGTCTTTAAAACGAGACACAAACCAAACCCACAATCGCTCCGCTCCTCCCACATCAGGGCGTGGACTTCCGACACTGGCCTGGTTTTCCTGTGGCGCTTTATTAGAACAGCAAGAGATAACACTATGTTTCTGTCTTTATTCGACCGCATGTGTGGGTGTAACTTTGTAATTGTTTAATGAGGTCCCGCAACGTTTGGGGTGAAATGCAAAGTAATCTAATAGTAAAGTAACTAATTACTTTGCCCAGAGAGTAATAAGTAAAGTATCTTGTTACTGTTTATATGAGTAAAGAATACAATGTAATACATTGTATTCTTTACTCATATAAACAGTAACAAGATACTGGAAGTTTAGCCATCAGAGGATGGGTACATGGTGGTCATAAAGGGATGGACATGGTCAGAAACAATGCTCAGGTAGGACGTGGCATTTAAACGAGGCCCAATTGGCACTAAGGGGCCTAAAGTGTGCCAAGAAAACATCCCCCACGCCATTACGCCACCACCACCAGCCTGCACAGTGGTAACAAGGCATGATGGATCCATGTTCTCATTCTGTTTACGCCAAATTCTGACTCTACCATCTGAATGTCTCAACAGAAATCGAGACTCATCAGACCAGGCAACATTTTTCCAGTCTTCAACTGTCCAATTTTGGTGAGCTTGTGCAAATTGTTGCCTCTTTTTCCTATTTGTAGTGGAGATGAGTGGTACCCGGTGGGGTCTTCTGCTGTTGTAGCCCATCCGTCTCAAGGTTGTACGTGTTGTGGCTTCACAAATGCTTTGCTGCATACCTCGGTTGTAACGAGTGGTTATTTCAGTCAAAGTTGCTCTTCTATCAGCTTGAATCAGTCGGCCCATTCTCCTCTGACCTCTAGCATCAAGAAGGCATTTTCGCCCACAGGACTGCCGCATACTGGATGTTTTTCCCTTTTCACACCATTCTTTGTAAACCCTAGAAATGGTTGTGCGTGAAAATCCCAGTAACTGAGCAGATTGTGAAATACTCAGACCGGCCCGTCTGGCACCAACAACCATGCCACGCTCAAAATTGCTTAAATCACCTTTCTTTCCCATTCAGACATTCAGTTTGGAGTTCAGGAGATTGTCTTGACCAGGACCACACCCCTAAATGCATTGAAGCAACTGCCATGTGATTGGTTGGTTAGATAATTGCATTAATGAGAAATTGAACAGGTGTTCCTAATAATCCTTTAGGTGAGTGTAAGTGCGCAGGCTGTAAGATTTGGGCGCTTTAAACGGCACGGTGTACTTGAACATCGTCATCATCACGTTGACACACATGCCATCTAAAACGCGCGTTGTCTTTACATGTTGGCTTGAAGTTAAACACAGACCGTCGTCAGGACTAGGGAATTAGCGGGGACAGGTGCCAGGTGTGATACATTGGAGGCACACGCACTAACACCGAGCTCATTGGCTCTACTAAGCTACTAAAAAAGAAGTGTTAACCAAGCACCGACCGATGCGTTTTCTCCCACTGAATTGTGCACCTCAAAAGTCTACCAAATGCAGACTCCTTAAGCAAAGCATTGTCCCCCACAGGACACCGACTTATATGTAGACCCTCCCTCTCTCCATAATCAATCCATCAGCAAGGAACGGACCTAAATTCATGAGTAAATTACACATGCATTCAAAGCAATATGTAGAGCACGCTGTATCGGATATGCACCACCACTACTACTACTACTACTACTACTACTACTACTACTACTACTACTACTACTACTACTACTACTACTACTACTACTACTACTACTACTACTACTACTACCAATAATAATTTAAAGAGGAGCGTTTCACCACCCGCCTTGAAAGCAGTGAGCTCTTGTGGCAAGGGTAGCACGTCTGACTCTAGATCACAAGGGTGCGTGTTCAAATGACGTCGGGGTCAGTGTTTTGTACACCAGCAGTAACCAGTAACACTAAGGTTGCATGAGTAATTGCACAGCTGACAGTGTAAAGTGCTTACCACCTTGTCGTTGATCTTGCAAAAAGGTAAACAGAAGTATTTTCAAGTTGCCACAGAGAGAGACCGGAGAGTACAGGTGAGAGGTAGCCATCTTGTTGTTTGACTAGTTTCAGAATAGTCTTAGCATTGCTCATTTTGTTTTAAGTTTGCCTTAAATTGACGTTAGCATTGTCTGTAGTTTGCCTAAATTGAAGCCAATTCAGTTCAGCTGCTGAGGTGGTGAAAGTAAACAGGTTGTAGAATCTGTTGATCTGTAGAATCTTGATCTGTCTAGGACTAGCAGGAATTCTGTTGCAGGAGGAGCCAGGTGGGGCCAATTAGGTGTGAATTAGGGGTAAAACCTAGGAGAGTTGAGACCTTAGGGCAGGACAGCGTAGAGATCTGCTGGGTTACAGTAGGTCGTAACCGCAGAAAAGGGCGTGCACACCCCGTAGAGACACCCCAAGAGCTTGAATTGCCCAACAGGTTCCAACTGCTGGACACTGAGTTGGACAGTGACAGCTCAGAGGGTGATGGGGGGCAGTTGAGCACCAGAGCACCATGGTGCCCAATCCCCCCCCAGACGAAGGAGGTAGTTATAGTAGGAGACTCAATTCTTAGAGGTGTAGATCACACAGTGTGTTCTAGTGACATGGAGACCCGCATTGGTATCTTGCCTGCCTGGTGCTCAGGTTGCAGATCTCCCTAAACTAGTAGACGGGCTACTGGCCAAAGCCGGGGGGAATCCACTGGTCATGGTCAGGGAGACAGGCAGAGATTAGAAAGTTTAACACGTGGTTGAAAGCTTGGTGTAGGGAAGAGGGGTTTAGGTTTATGGAGCATTGGTCTTTCATCTGGGATAGATGGGACCTGTACAAACCGGACGGTCTACATCTAAACAGAAGGGGGGCTAATGCATTGGAAGAGCGTATGTGCAGTGAAATTGAGAATCATTAAACTAGGAACCAGGGGGGCAGGGAGCTTTGACAATGGGAGATGTTCCACTAAGGAAAGGAAACCAAGGGAAACTGCCAGTAGGAAAGTCCTGAAAACGGAAAACAGGAGACACTTCTTTACACAGAGAGTAGTCACAATCTGGAATAAACTACCCAGCGATGTGGTAGAATCTGAAAGTTTGGGAACATTTAAAAATGGTCTGGAAAGGATCCTTGGATCACTTCGATATTAATGAACACCAAACGAGCACGATGGGTCGAATGGTCCCCTCTCTTTTGTTAACTCTCTTATGTTCTTAAAAGTGTCTGAAGCAGCATGAAAGAGCACACTAGGCAGCTGAGAACAGACAGAAAGGGGAGTGTATATTGCGTTGGCCGGGAATCAAACCCGGGTCAACTGCTTGGAAGGCAGCTATGCTAACCACTATACCACCAACGCTTAGAAACTGCTTCCCAACAATATCTCACTGTGGTCGAACATGATTCCAGGATTGCAAAGTGGCAGGCAATTCGTTTTCCAAATTGCAATCGGTGAACATTTGGGAAGCCCTGCGTTATCTGCAGTTTCCTGTTCCTGAGTGCGGAAGGAAAATGTCCATTAGCATCTTTCCAGATTGCACTTTATTCAGACCTTTCCGAAATGAAACAAAACCAAAGTTGAAACATAGCAGAGGATGGTTTCGATCCATCGACCTCTGGGTTATGGGCCCAGCACGCTTGCAACACGCCTGTACAAACCGGACGGTCTACATCTAAACAGACGGGGGGCTAATGCATTGGAAGAGCGTATGTGCAGTGAAATTGAGAAGCATTTAAACTAGGAACCAGGGGGGCAGGGAGCTATGACAATGGGAGATGTTCCACTAAGGAAAGGAAACCAAGGGAAACTGCCAGTAGGAAAGTCCTGAAATGTTTGTACCTCAATGCCAGGAGTATAAGGAACAAGATGTTAGACTTGGAAGCCACAGTGCTGGTGTGTGACTATGATGTTGTAGGAGTGACAGAAACATGGCTTACAGAAAATGATGGGGATGAATACAAGTTGGAAGGATACACACAGTTTAGGTGAGACAGGCAAAATCGAAGAGGGGGTGGGGTAGCATTATATGTGAAAAATGACATTGAGGCAGAAGAACTTGTATTAGATCCCAGTAACGGAACAGAATCTTTGTGGGTGAAACTTTTGAACAAGAGATCTGGAGGATTAGCGGTAGGAGTGTGTTACAGGCCACCAAACTCAGATATTCAGAAAGATGCTGCATTGTAAAGTGTAATCAGGACTGCATGTAGCAAGGATGTGGCTGTTATAATGGGGGATTTCAATTTCCCAAACTTAGACTGGGAAAGCCCAGTGGGGACTACAGAAGCAGAAATGGAAATGGTTGAGATGGTAAATGACTGCTTTCTAACTCAATTTGTCAGGGAACCAACCAGAGAGAGCGCATGTATTGACTTGATCTTTTCAAATGACCAAGATAGAGTCAGGGGGACAGTAGTTAGAGAACCAATGGCAAGTTGTGATCACAATATGGTTGTCTTTGAGGCATTCTTTCAAAAAACAAGGTCCAAGTCTAAAACAATGGTCTACAATTTTAGAAAAGCAAACCTTGAAGGTATGAGATGGCACTTAGAAGAGGTAGACTGGAGCACACTGGATACAGAGTTAGTTGAAAATGCATGGGTATATTTTAAGAATATACTACTCGAGGCTCAGGAGCAATTTGTACCAAAACTTAGCAAATTGAGGAACAAAAAACATTGGCCAAAATGGTATAATAGAGGTATGCAAAAAATTTAAAGAGGAAGACAATGTTGTATAGTGCATACAAAAGGGATGGTGACGAAACAAAATACATAGAATATGTTGAGCTGCAAAGAGATCTTAAGAAAGGGATCAGGAAAGCAGAGAGGGAATTAGAAAGAAACATAGCTCTTGGAGCTCAAACCAATGCAAAGAGCTTTTTTCAATATCACAACAGCAAGCGGTTAATAAAGGAGGAGGTGAAACAGATAAAGGGCAAAAACGGAGGTATCTTGGAAATTGAACAAGATGTGGCAAATATTCTAAATGAGTATTTCACAGAGGTTTTTTCAAAAGAAAAAACAGATGACATGCCACAGGTTGACAATCAGTCCAGTCAAACCCTAAGAGAGATCAGGATAAATGAGGAGGAGGTACTAAAGGGACTAGCAGAATTAAAAACAAACAAATCACCTGGGCCAGATGGGATATTTCCAACAGTACTTCAAGAAAAAAGGTGGCTCAGCAGATACAATCTTGGCAGCACAGGCTATTCAGAGGAACTTAGATAATATTCAGTTGTGGGCTGACACCTGGCAAATGAAATTCAATGTGGACAAGTGCAAGGTAATACATGCAGGTAACAAAAATGTCCACTATAATTACACTATGGGAGGTACAGATCTACATGAAGTAACGCATGAGAAAAACCTAGGAGTCTATGTGGACTCCTCACTTTCTCCATCCAAGCAATGTGGGGAAGCAATAAAGAAGGCAAACAGAATGCTAGGGTATATTGTCAAAAGTGTAGAATTTAAAACAAGGGCAGTAATGTTAAGACTGTACAATGCGCTAGTTAGACCTCATCTGGAATACTGTGTACAGTTCTGGGCACCACACTTCAAAAAGGATATTGCTGCCTTAGAGGCAGTTCAGAGGAGAGCAACCAGACTTATTCCATTTCTTCAAGGGAAAGTCCTACTCGGAGAGACTGAGGGAACTGAACCTTTTCACCCTGGAACAGAGGAGACTACCCGGGGACACAAATGGAAATTGGGCTTCAAGGCATTCAAAACGGAAAACAGGAGACACTTCTTTACACAGAGAGTAGTCACAATCTGGAATAAACTACCCAGCGATGTGGTTGAAGCTGAAAGTTTGGGAACATTTAAAAATGGTCTGGAAAGGATCCTTGGATCACTTCGATATTAATGAAAACCAAACGAGCACGATGGGTCGAATTGTCCCCTCTCGTTTGTTAACTCTCTTATGTTCTTAAAAGTGTCTGAAGCAGCATGAAAGAGCACATTAGGCAGCTGAGAACAGACAGAGAGGGGAGTGTATATTGCATTGGCCGGGAATCAAACCCGGGTCAACTGCTTGGAAGGCAGCTATGCTAACCACTATACCACCAACGCTTAGAAACTGTTTCCCAACAATATCTCACTGTGGTCGAACATGATTCCAGGATTGCAAAGTGGCAGGCAATTTGTTTTCCAAATTGCAATCGGTGAACATTTGGGAAGCCCTGCGTTATCTGCAGTTTCCTGTTCCTGAGTGCGGAAGGAAAATGTCCATTAGCATCTTTCCAGATTGCACTTTATTCAGACCTTTCCGAAATGAAACAAAACTAAAGTTGAAACATAGCAGAGGATGGTGTCGATCCATCGACCTCTGGGTTATGGGCCCAGCACGCTTCCGCTGCGCCACTCTGCTCCTTGGCCACTCAGCCACCTGTTAACTTCACAGCCACTCCTATATTGCATATTGCAAGCAATACAAGTTTGCAAAGACCTGCGTTATTTCCAATTTCCTGTTCAAGACTGCACACCGAGCTTCTCCATGCGCTGGAGCAGCTTTCCAGGTTTCAGTGCCTTCACATTTCACCCTGTATGTGCTGTGGGAAGCATCATGTCAATTGTGTTGTACTAAGCGGATCGGGGCTCAGTCTGAGCTCAGATCCGAGCTTAAAAATGACCGTGCTTCTGAGCAGCTGGGACTCAAAGCCACACTCCCTGGCTTAGGAACCCAGTGTCTGATCCATTAGGACACGGGGGCTCAGCCAGACAGTATCGGAAAATGGAAATAAATAAATAAATTAATAAATAAAAAGATGCGGCGCGTTACACAATAGACACCAGGTAAAGAAGTGAATAGTTACAGGAACTGTCACGTAAGCTCCTCAACTTGAAACGGGCACATACGAACTCCTGTGAAATAACACGAGATGGATAACTACCCCTTTTCTGCTGCAGCAGAATGTGACTACCTATTGCGCAGATTATTGCGTCAATCGATTCGAAAAGAGGGCTGGCATTTGTCACCAATGTGCCTCGTTTTATTTCTGAAATATAACTCCCAGAAAATATTGTCTGTGTTTTTGAAATTGAATAACCTCAAAAGAAAGAAATGATCCAGTCAATTGCTAAAGAAGAGTCTTGCCGCTGCATTCTGGAATGAAGAAAAGAATGAAATGACAAGTACAATCAAATCAAGAAAGAGAGCAGGCTGTGTCCGATGCGCCAGCCGGGAATCGAACCCGAGTCACAAGATTGGGAATCTTGTATGATACCACTACACCACTGGCGCTGCTGGGGAAGCTCTGGCTTGTGTCCTTGAAGCAAATTCATAGAAAGCGTCCCATGGGGCAAGATGATGTCTTAATGATTATCCTTATTAGTCTGTTGTCGATCTGCTTAATACGTACCTAGCCAATCACTACATCACAGGTGCAGAGACAATCAGTATGAAGGCGAACACGATTTCGTTAACGTGTGCCCATTTACAAGTTCAATGAATGTATACATAAATAAAGCAGATCTGGGTTTTCCTCTGAAACATTAAGGACTGGTTTCATAAATGCGTCCATAAGTCCATAAACGCCACGAGTGCAACGTGCAACTCTATTGTAGCTGCTGTTACTGTACGATTCATCGTGATACGTGTGTGTTTTATTTCAGCTGTAACTCGCCCTGGTTAAGCACGTCTACGGTGTAATTTAAAAATATTACAGAAATTGTCGTTTGCAGTTACAAATCTGTAGTAAGAGTAATACGTTAAGGGAGTCATGTTCAGCAATTTAAAATACAAATCTACTAGCACATATCTTGATAAAGATTACAATAATAACAATAATAATAATACATAGCAAATATTTATTTTAGTGTTGCACATGGAAAGTTTTCTTACAGTAACTTCTGAATATAATGTTGTCTATACCCTTTTAGCTATTCGTAATATCTCTTAACAGAAACTTGTATATTTTTAGCTGTCTCCAATCATCTAAAGCATACAGAATAAGACAGCCACAAAAGTCCTTTCCACACCAGGCTCTATCGCTCGTAGTGTTGCTTTCTGTCACTGTCTTTAAAACGAGACACAAACCAAACCCACAATCGCTCCGCTCCTCCCACATCAGGGCGTGGACTTCCGACACTGGCCTGGTTTTCCTGTGGCGCTTTATTAGAACAGCAAGAGATAACAGTATGTTTCTGTCTTTATTCGACCGCATGTGTGGGTGTAACTTTGTAATTGTTTAATGAGGTCCCGCAAAGTTTGGGGTGAAATGCAAAGTAATCTAATAGTAAAGTAACTAATTACTTTGCCCAGAGAGTAATAAGTAAAGTATCTTGTTACTGTTTATATGAGTAAAGAATACAACGTAATACATTTCTTTTTGTGAGTAACGACACCATCACTGCTCTTTTCTATCTCGTTTTGCATGTATGTTTGTTGTTGACAGAGATACAAAGTTTGAGAGAAGACAGGCTGGCATTGGGGATGTAGCTCAGTGGTAGAGCGCATGCTTTGCATGTATGAGGTCCCGAGTTCAGTCCTCGGCATCTCCAGACTGTCTTTTAATGGAGCCCGTGCACTATGTCATTGGATGCACATAGCAAGTACCGAACAAATCGGGAGCCCGTGATTCATCGGTCACACTAGCATGGGCCTTTTCGGCACTCTCTCCCAGCATTCGTCCGAGAAACATCGTGTGTGTATGTATTCATTGTGAGAAGTGAAACAATGGGCCAGATTGCAAGCTGGTTCTGTATACACTCACCTAAAGGATTATTAGGAACACCATACTAATACTGTGTTTGACCCCCTTTCACCTTCAGAACTGCCTTAATTCTACATGGCATTGATTCAACAAGGTGCTGAAAGCATTCTTTAGAAATGTTGGCCCATATTGATAGGATAGCATCTTGCAGTTGATGGAGATTTGTGTGATGCACATCCAGGGCACGAAGCTCCCGTTCCACCACATCCCAAAGATGCTCTATTGGGTTGAGATCTGGTGACTGTGGGGTCCAGTTTAGTACAGTGAACTCATTGTCATGTTCAAGAAACCAATTTGAAATGATTCGACCTTTGTGACATGGTGCATTATCCTGCTGGAAGTAGCCATCAGAGGATGGGTACATGGTGGTCATAAAGGGATGGACATGGTCAGAAACAATGCTCAGGTAGGATGTGGCATTTAAACGAGGCCCAATTGGCACTAAGGGGCCTAAAGAAGGAGGTAGTTATAGTAGGAGACTCAATTCTTAGAGGTGTAGATCACACAGTGTGTTCTAGTGACATGGAGGCCCGCATTGGTATCTTGCCTGCCTGGTGCTCAGGTTGCAGATCTCCCTAAACTAGTAGACGGGCTACTGGCCAAAGCCGGGGGGAATCCACTGGTCATGGTCAGGGAGACAGGCAGAGATTAGAAAGTTTAACACGTGGTTGAAAGCTTGGTGTAGGGAAGAGGGGTTTAGGTTTATGGAGCTTTGGTCTTTCTTCTGGGATAGATGGGACCTGTACAAACCGGACGGTCTACATCTAAACAGAAGGGGGGCTAATGCATTGGAAGAGTGTATGTGCAGTGAAATTGAGAATCATTAAACTAGGAACCAGGGGGGCAGGGAGCTTTGACAATGGGAGATGTTCCACTAAGGAAAGGAAACCAAGGGAAACTGCCAGTAGGAAAGTCCTGAAATGTTTGTACCTCAATGCCAGGAGTATAAGGAACAAGATGTTAGACTTGGAAGCCACAGTGCTGGTGTGTGACTATGATGTTGTAGGAGTGACAGAAACATGGCTTACAGAAAATGATGGGGATGAATACAAGTTGGAAGGATACACACAGTTTAGGAGAGACAGGCAAAATCGATGAGGGGGTGGGGTAGTATTATATGTGAAAAATGACATTGAGGCAGAAGAACTTGTATTAGATCCCAGTAACGGAACAGAATCTTTGTGGGTGAAACTTTTGAACAAGAGATCTGGAGGATTAGCGGTAGGAGTGTGTTACAGGCCACCAAACTCAGATATTCAGAAAGATGCTGCATTGTAAAGTGTAATCAGGACTGCATGTAGCAAGGATGTGGCTGTTATAATGGGGGATTTCAATTTCCCAAACTTAGACTGGGAAAGCCCAGTGGGGACTACAGAAGCAGAAATGGAAATGGTTGAGATGGTAAATGACTGCTTTCTATCTCAATTTGTCAGGGAACCAACCAGAGAGAGCGCATGTATTGACTTGATCTTTTCAAATGACCAAGATAGAGTCAGGGGGACAGTAGTTAGAGAACCAATGGCAAATTGTGATCACAATATGGTTGTCTTTGAGGCATTCTTTCAAAAAACAAGGTCCAAGTCTAAAACAATGGTCTACAATTTTAGAAAAGCAAACCTTGAAGGTATGAGACGGCACTTAGAAGAGGTAGACTGGAGCACACTGGATACAGAGTTAGTTGAAAATGCATGGGTATATTTTAAGAATATACTACTCGAGGCTCAGGAGCAATTTGTACCAAAACTTAGCAAATTGAGGAACAAAAAACATTGGCCAAAATGGTATATTAGAGGTATGCAAAAAATATAAAGAGGAAGACAATGTTGTATAGTGCATACAAAAGGGATGGTGACGAAACAAAATACATAGAATATGTTGAGCTGCAAAGAGATCTTAAGAAAGGGATCAGGAAAGCAGAGAGGGAATTAGAAAGAGACATAGCTCTTGGAGCTCAAACCAATGCAAAGAGCTTTTTTCAATATCACAACAGCAAGCGGTTAATAAAGGAGGAGGTGAAACAGATAAAGGGCAAAAACGGAGGTATCTTGGAAATTGAACAAGATGTGGCAAATATTCTAAATGAGTATTTCACAGAGGTTTTTACAAAAGAAAAAACAGATGACATGCCACAGGTTGACAATCAGTCCAGTCAAACCCTAAGAGAGATCAGGATAAATGAGGAGGAGGTACTAAAGGGACTAGCAGAATTAAAAACAAACAAATCACCTGGGCCAGATGGGATATTTCCAACAGTACTTCAAGAAAAAAGGTGGCTCAGCAGATACAATCTTGGCAGCACAGGCTATTCAGAGGAACTTAGATAATATTCAGTTGTGGGCTGACACCTGGCAAATGAAATTCAATGTGGACAAGTGCAAGGTAATACATGCAGGTAACAAAAATGTCCACTATAATTACACTATGGGAGGTACAGATCTACATGAAGTAACGCATGAGAAAGACCTAGGAGTCTATGTGGACTCCTCACTTTCTCCATCCAAGCAATGTGGGGAAGCAATAAAGAAGGCAAACAGAATGATAGGGTATATTGTCAAAAGTGTAGAATTTAAAACAAGGGCAGTAATGTTAAGACTGTACAATGCGCTAGTTAGACCTCATCTGGAATACTGTGTACAGTTCTGGGCACCACACTTCAAAAAGGATATTGCTGCCTTGGAGGCAGTTCAGAGGAGAGCAACCAGACTTATTCCAGGTCTTCAAGGGAAAGTCCTACTCGGAGAGACTGAGGGAACTGAACCTTTTCACCCTGGAACAGAGGAGACTACCCGGGGACACAAATGGAAATTGGGCTTCAAGGCATTCAAAACGGAAAACAGGAGACACTTCTTTACACAGAGAGTAGTCACAATCTGGAATAAACTACCCAGCGATGTGGTAGAATCTGAAAGTTTGGGAACATTTAAAAATGGTCTGGAAAGGATCCTTGGATCACTTCGATATTAATGAACACCAAACGAGCACGATGGGTCGAATGGTCCCCTCTCTTTTGTTAACTCTCTTATGTTCTTAAAAGTGTCTGAAGCAGCATGAAAGAGCACACTAGGCAGCTGAGAACAGACAGAAAGGGGAGTGTATATTGCGTTGGCCGGGAATCAAACCTGGGTCAACTGCTTGGAAGGCAGCTATGCTAACCACTATACCACCAACGCTTAGAAACTGCTTCCCAACAATATCTCACTGTGGTCGAACATGATTCCAGGATTGCAAAGTGGCAGGCAATTTGTTTTCCAAATTGCTATCGGTGAACATTTGGGAAGCCCTGCGTTATCTCCAGTTTCCTGTTCCTGAGTGCGGAAGGAAAATGTCCATTAGCATCTTTCCAGATTGCACTATATTCAGACCTTTCCGAAATGAAACAAAACCAAAGTTGAAACATAGCAGAGGATGGTTTCGATCCATCGATTTCTGGGTTATGGGCCCAGCACGCTTCCGCTGCGCCACTCTGCTCCTTGGCCACTCAGCCACCTGTTAACTTCACAGCCACTCCTATATTGCATATTGCAAGCAATACAAGTTTGCAAAGACCTGCGTTATTTCCAATTTCCTGTTCAAGACTGCACACCGAGCTTCTCCATGCGCTGGAGCAGCTTTCCAGGTTTCAGTGCCTTCACATTTCACCCTGTATGTGCTGTGGGAAGCATCATGTCAATTGTGTTGTACTAAGCGGATCGGGGCTCAGTCTGAGCTCAGATCCGAGCTTAAAAATGACCGTGCTTCTGAGCAGCTGGGACTCAAAGCCACACTCCCTGGCTTAGGAACCCAGTGTCTGATCCACTAGGACACGGGGGCTCAGCCAGACAGTATCGGAAAATGGAAATAAATAAATAAATTAATAAATAAAAAGATGCGGCGCGTTACACAATAGACACCAGGTAAAGAAGTGAATAGTTACAGGAACTGTCACGTAAGCTCCTCAACTTGAAACGGGCACATACGAACTCCTGTGAAATAACACGAGATGGATAACTACCCCTTCTCTGCTGCAGCAGAATGTGACTACCTATTGCGCAGATTATTGCGTCAATCGATTCGAAAAGAGGGCTGGCATTTGTCACCAATGTGCCTCGTTTTATTTCTGAAATATAACTCCCAGAAAATATTGTCTGTGTTTTTGAAATTGAATAACCTCAAAAGAAAGAAATGATCCAGTCAATTGCTAAAGAAGAGTCTTGCCGCTGCATTCTGGAATGAAGAAAAGAATGAAATGACAAGTACAATCAAATCAAGAAAGAGAGCAGGCTGTGTCCGATGCGCCAGCCGGGAATCGAACCCGAGTCACAAGAATGGGAATCTTGTATGATACCACTACACCACTGGCGCTGCTGGGGAAGCTCTGGCTTGTGTCCTTGAAGCAAATTCATAGAAAGCGTCCCATGGGGCAAGATGATGTCTTAATGATTATCCTTATTAGTCTGTTGTCGATCTGCTTAATACGTACCTAGCCAATCACTACATCACAGGTGCAGAGACAATCAGTATGAAGGCGAACACGATTTCGTTAACGTGTGCCCATTTACAAGTTCAATGAATGTATACATAAATAAAGCAGATCTGGGTTTTCCTCTGAAACATTAAGGACTGGTTTCATAAATGCGTCCATAAGTCCATAAACGCCACGAGTGCAACGTGCAACTCTATTGTAGCTGCTGTTACTGTACGATTCATCGTGATACGTGTGTGTTTTATTTCAGCTGTAACTCGCCCTGGTTAAGCACGTCTACGGTGTAATTTAAAAATATTACAAAAATTGTCGTTTGCAGTTACAAATCTGTAGTAAGAGTAATACGTTAAGGGAGTCATGTTCAGCAATTTAAAATACAAATCTACTAGCACATATCTTGATAAAGATTACAATAATAACAATAATAATAATACATAGCAAATATTTATTTTAGTGTTGCACATGGAAAGTTTTCTTACAGTAACTTCTGAATATAATGTTGTCTATACCCTTTTAGCTATTCGTAATATCTCTTAACAGAAACTTGTATATTTTTAGCTTTCTCCAATCATCTAAAGCATACAGAATAAGACAGCCACAAAAGTCCTTTCCACACCAGGCTCTATCGCTCGTAGTGTTGCTTTCTGTCACTGTCTTTAAAACGAGACACAAACCAAACCCACAATCGCTCCGCTCCTCCCACATCAGGGCGTGGACTTCCGACACTGGCCTGGTTTTCCTGTGGCGCTTTATTAGAACAGCAAGAGATAACAGTATGTTTCTGTCTTTATTCGACCGCATGTGTGGGTGTAACTTTGTAATTGTTTAATGAGGTCCCGCAAAGTTTGGGGTGAAATGCAAAGTAATCTAATAGTAAAGTAACTAATTACTTTGCCCAGAGAGTAATAAGTAAAGTATCTTGTTACTGTTTATATGAGTAAAGAATACAACGTAATACATTTCTTTTTGTGAGTAACGACACCATCACTGCTCTTTTCTATCTCGTTTTGCATGTATGTTTGTTGTTGACAGAGATACAAAGTTTGAGAGAAGACAGGCTGGCATTGGGGATGTAGCTCAGTGGTAGAGCGCATGCTTTGCATGTATGAGGTCCCGAGTTCAGTCCTCGGCATCTCCAGACTGTCTTTTAATGGAGCCCGTGCACTATGTCATTGGATGCACATAGCAAGTACCGAACAAATCGGGAGCCCGTGATTCATCGGTCACACTAGCATGGGCCTTTTCGGCACTCTCTCCCAGCATTCGTCCGAGAAACATCGTGTGTGTATGTATTCATTGTGAGAAGTGAAACAATGGGCCAGATTGCAAGCTGGTTCTGTATACACTCACCTAAAGGATTATTAGGAACACCATACTAATACTGTGTTTGACCCCCTTTCACCTTCAGAACTGCCTTAATTCTACATGGCATTGATTCAACAAGGTGCTGAAAGCATTCTTTAGAAATGTTGGCCCATATTGATAGGATAGCATCTTGCAGTTGATGGAGATTTGTGTGATGCACATCCAGGGCACGAAGCTCCCGTTCCACCACATCCCAAAGATGCTCTATTGGGTTGAGATCTGGTGACTGTGGGGTCCAGTTTAGTACAGTGAACTCATTGTCATGTTCAAGAAACCAATTTGAAATGATTCGACCTTTGTGACATGGTGCATTATCCTGCTGGAAGTAGCCATCAGAGGATGGGTACATGGTGGTCATAAAGGGATGGACATGGTCAGAAACAATGCTCAGGTAGGACGTGGCATTTAAACGAGGCCCAATTGGCACTAAGGGGCCTAAAGAAGGAGGTAGTTATAGTAGGAGACTCAATTCTTAGAGGTGTAGATCACACAGTGTGTTCTAGTGACATGGAGGCCCGCATTGGTATCTTGCCTGCCTGGTGCTCAGGTTGCAGATCTCCCTAAACTAGTAGACGGGCTACTGGCCAAAGCCGGGGGGAATCCACTGGTCATGGTCAGGGAGACAGGCAGAGATTAGAAAGTTTAACACGTGGTTGAAAGCTTGGTGTAGGGAAGAGGGGTTTAGGTTTATGGAGCATTGGTCTTTCTTCTGGGATAGATGGGACCTGTACAAACCGGACGGTCTACATCTAAACAGAAGGGGGGCTAATGCATTGGAAGAGCGTATGTGCAGTGAAATTGAGAATCATTAAACTAGGAACCAGGGGGGCAGGGAGCTTTGACAATGGGCGATGTTCCACTAAGGAAAGGAAACCAAGGGAAACTGCCAGTAGGAAAGTCCTGAAATGTTTGTACCTCAATGCCAGGAGTATAAGGAACAAGATGTTAGACTTGGAAGCCACAGTGCTGGTGTGTGACTATGATGTTGTAGGAGTGACAGAAACATGGCTTACAGAAAATGATGGGGATGAATACAAGTTGGAAGGATACACACAGTTTAGGTGAGACAGGCAAAATCGAAGAGGGGGTGGGGTAGCATTATATGTGAAAAATGACATTGAGGCAGAAGAACTTGTATTAGATCCCAGTAACGGAACAGAATCTTTGTGGGTGAAACATTTGAACAAGAGATCTGGAGGATTAGCGGTAGGAGTGTGTTACAGGCCACCAAACTCAGATATTCAGAAAGATGCTGCATTGTAAAGTGTAATCAGGACTGCATGTAGCAAGGATGTGGCTGTTATAATGGGGGATTTCAATTTCCCAAACTTAGACTGGGAAAGCCCAGTGGGGACTACAGAAGCAGAAATGGAAATGGTTGAGATGGTAAATGACTGCTTTCTAACTCAATTTGTCAGGGAACCAACCAGAGAGAGCGCATGTATTGACTTGATCTTTTCAAATGACCAAGATAGAGTCAGGGGGACAGTAGTCAGAGAACCAATGGCAAATTGTGATCACAATATGGTTGTCTTTGAGGCATTCTTTCAAAAAACAAGGTCCAAGTCTAAAACAATGGTGTACAATTTTAGAAAAGCAAACCTTGAAGGTATGAGACGGCACTTAGAAGAGGTAGACTGGAGCACACTGGATACAGAGTTAGTTGAAAATGCATGGGTATATTTTAAGAATATACTACTCGAGGCTCAGGAGCAAATTGTACCAAAACTTAGCAAATTGAGGAACACAAAAC
The DNA here is from genome assembly GCF_036373705.1 of Amia ocellicauda. Taxonomy (NCBI): domain Eukaryota; kingdom Metazoa; phylum Chordata; class Actinopteri; order Amiiformes; family Amiidae; genus Amia; species Amia ocellicauda. The sequence goes on from NC_089863.1 coordinate 22,052,703, forward strand.
ATTGGCCAAAATGGTATAATAGAGGTATGCAAAAAATTTAAAGAGGAAGACAATGTTGTATAGTGCATACAAAAGGGATGGTGACAAAACAAAATACATAGAACATGTTGAGCTGCAAAGAGATCTTAAGAAAGGGATCAGGAAAGCAGAGAGGGAATTAGAAAGAAACATAGCTCTTGGAGCTCAAACCAATGCAAAGAGCTTTTTTCAATATCACAACAGCAAGCGGTTAATAAGGGAGGAGGTGAAACAGATAAAGGGCAAAAACGGAGGTATCTTGGAAATTGAACAAGATGTGGCAAATATTCTTAATGAGTATTTCACAGAGGTTTTTACAAAAGAAAAAACAGATGACATGCCACAGGTTGACAATCAGTCCAGTCAAACCCTAAGAGAGATCAGGATAAATGAGGAGGAGGTACTAAAGGGACTAGCAGAATTAAAAACAAACAAATCACCTGGGCCAGATGGGATAATTCCAACAGTACTTCAAGAAAAAAGGTGGCTCAGCAGATACAATCTTGGCAGCACAGGCTATTCAGAGGAACTTAGATAATATTCAGTTGTGGGCTTACACCTGGCAAATGAAATTCAATGTGGACAAGTGCAAGGAAATACATGCAGGTAACAAGAATGTCCACTATAATTACACTATGGGAGGTACAGATCTACATGAAGTAACGCATGAGAAAGACCTAGGAGTCTATGTGGACTCCTCACTTTCTCCATCCAAGCAATGTGGGGAAGCAATAAAGAAGGCAAACAGAATGCTAGGGTATATTGTCAAAAGTGTAGAATTTAAAACAAGTGCAGTAATGTAAAGACTGTACAATGCGCTAGTTAGACCTCATCTGGAATACTGTGTACAGTTCTGGGCACCACACTTCAAAAAGGATATTGCTGCCTTAGAGGCAGTTCAGAGGAGAGCAACCAGACTTATTCCAGGTCTTCAAGGGAAAGTCCTACTCGGAGAGACTGAGGGAACTGAACCTTGTCACCCTGGAACAGAGGAGACTACCCGTGGACACAAATGGAAATTGGGCTTCAAGGCATTTAAAACGGAAAACAGGAGACACTTCTTTACACAGAGAGTAGTCACAATCTGGAATAAACTACCCAGCGATGTGGAAGAATCTGAAAGTTTGGGAACATTTAAAAATGGTCTGGAAAGGATCCTTGGATCACTTTGATATTAATGAACACCAAACGAGCACGATGGGTCGGAATGGTCCCCTCTCGTTTGTTAACTCTCTTATGTTCTTAAAAGTGTCTGAAGCAGCATGAAAGAGCACACCAACAATATCTCACTGTGGTCGAACATGATTCCAGGATTAAAAAAGTGGCAGGCAATTTGTTTTCCAAATTGCAATCGGTGAACATTTGGGAAGGCCTCATTTATCTGCAGTTTCCTGTTCCTGAGTGCGGAAGGAAAATGTCCATTAGCATCTTTCCAGATTGCACTTTATTCAGACCTTTCCGAAATGAAACAAAACCAAAGTTGAAACATAGCAGAGGACGGTTTCGATCCATCGACCTCTGGGTTATGGGCCCAGCACTCTTCCGCTGCTCCACTCTGCTCCTTGGGCACTCAGCCACCTGTTAACTTCACAGCCACTCGTATATTGCATATTTGCAAGCAATACAAGTTTGCAAAGACCTGCGTTATTTCCACTTTCCTGTTCAAGACTGCACACCGAGCTTCTCCATGCGCTGGAGCAGCTTTCCAGGTTTCAGTGCCTTCACATTTCACCCTGTATGTGCTGTGGGAAGCATCATGTCAATTGTGTTGTACTAAGCGGATCGGGGCTCAGTCTAAGCTCAGATCCGAGCTTAAAAATGACCGTGCTTCTGAGCAGCTGGGACTCAAAGCCACACTCCCTGGCTTAGGAACCCAGTGTCTGATCCACTAGGACACGGGGGCTCAGCCAGACAGTATCGGAAAATGGAAATAAATAAATAAATTAATAAATAAAAAGATGCGGCGCGTTACACAATAGACACCAGGTAAAGAAGTGAATAGTTACAGGAACTGTCACGTAAGCTCCTCAACTTGAAACGGGCACATGCAAACTCCTGTGAAATAACACGAGATGGATAACTACCCCTTCTCTGCTGCAGCAGAATGTGACTACCTATTGCGCAGATTATTGCGTCAATCGATTCGAAAAGAGGGCTGGCATTTGTCACCAATGTGCCTCGTTTTATTTCTGAAATATAACTCCCAGAAAATATTGTCTGTGTTTTTGAAATTGAATAACCTCAAAAGAAAGAAATGATCCAGTCAATTGCTAAAGAAGAGTCTTGCCGCTGCATTCTGGAATGAAGAAAAGAATGAAATGACAAGTACAATCAAATCAAGAAAGAGAGCAGGCTGTGTCGGATGCGCCAGTCGGGAATCGAACCCGAGTCACAAGAATGGGAATCTTGTATGATACCACTACACCACTGGCGCTGCTGGGGAAGCTCTGGCTTGTGTCCTTGAAGCAAATTCATAGAAAGCAAGATGATGTCTTAATGATTATCCTTATTAGTCTGTTGTCGATCTGCTTAATACGTACCTAGCCAATCACTACATCACAGGTGCAGAGACAATCAGTATGAAGGCGAACACGATTTCGTTAACGTGTGCCCATTTACAAGTTCAATGAATGTATACATAAATAAAGCAGATCTGGGTTTTCCTCTGAAACATTAAGGACTGGTTTCATAAATGCGTCCATAAGTCCATAAACGCCACGAGTGCAACGTGCAACTCTATTGTAGCTGCTGTTACTGTACGATTCATCGTGATACGTGTGTGTTTTATTTCAGCTGTAACTCGCCCTGGTTAAGCACGTCTACGGTGTAATTTAAAAATATTACAGAAATTGTCGTTTGCAGTTACAAATCTGTAGTAAGAGTAATACGTTAAGGGAGTCATGTTCAGCAATTTATAATACAAATCTACTAGCACATATCTTGATAAAGGTTAGAATAATAACAATAATAATAATACATAGCAAATATTTATTTTAGTGTTGCACATGGAAAGTTTTCTTACAGTAACTTCTGAATATAATGTTGTCTATACCCTTTTAGCTATTTGTAATATCTCTTAACAGAAACTTGTATATTTTTAGCTTTCTCCAATCATCTAAAGCATACAGAATAAGACAGCCATAAAAGTCCTTTCCACACCAGGCTCTATCGCTCGTAGTGTTGCTTTCTGTCACTGTCTTTAAAACGAGACACAAACCAAACCCACAATCGCTCCGCTCCTCCCACATCAGGGCGTGGACTTCCGACACTGGCCTGGTTTTCCTGTGGCGCTTTATTAGAACAGCAAGAGATAACAGTATGTTTCTGTCTTTATTCGACCGCATGTGTGGGTGTAACTTTGTAATTGTTTATTGAGGTCCCGCAAAGTTTGGGGTGAAATGCAAAGTAATCTAATAGTAAAGTAACTAATTACTTTGCCCAGAGAGTAATAAGTAAAGTATCTTGTTACTGTTTATATGAGTAAAGAATACAATGTAATACATTGTATTCTTTACTCATATAAACAGTAACAAGATACTGGAAGTTTAGCCATCAGAGGATGGGTACATGGTGGTCATAAAGGGATGGACATGGTCAGAAACAATGCTCAGGTAGGACGTGGCATTTAAACGAGGCCCAATTGGCACTAAGGGGCCTAAAGTGTGCCAAGAAATCATCCCCCACGCCATTACACCACCACCACCAGCCTGCACAGTGGTAACAAGGCATGATGGATCCATGTTCTCATTCTGTTTACGCCAAATTCTGACTCTACCATCTGAATGTCTCAACAGAAATCGAGACTCATCAGACCAGGCAACATTTTTCCAGTCTTCAACTGTCCAATTTTGGTGAGCTTGTGCAAATTGTTGCCTCTTTTTCCTATTTGTAGTGGAGATGAGTGGTACCCGGTGGGGTCTTCTGCTGTTGTAGCCCATCCGTCTCAAGGTTGTACGTGTTGTGGCTTCACAAATGCTTTGCTGCATACCTCGGTTGTAACGAGTGGTTATTTCAGTCAAAGTTGCTCTTCTATCAGCTTGAATCAGTCGGCCCATTCTCCTCTGACCTCTAGCATCAAGAAGGCATTTTCGCCCACAGGACTGCCGCATACTGGATGTTTTTCCCTTTTCACACCATTCTTTGTAAACCCTAGAAATGGTTGTGCGTGAAAATCCCAGTAACTGAGCAGATTGTGAAATACTCAGACCGGCCCGTCTGGCACCAACAACCATGCCACGCTCAAAATTGCTTAAATCACCTTTCTTTCCCATTCAGACATTCAGTTTGGAGTTCAGGAGATTGTCTTGACCAGGACCACACCCCTAAATGCATTGAAGCAACTGCCATGTGATTGGTTGGTTAGATAATTGCATTAATGAGAAATTGAACAGGTGTTCCTAATAATCCTTTAGGTGAGTGTAAGTGCGCAGGCTGTAAGATTTGGGCGCTTTAAACGGCACGGTGTACTTGAACATCGTCATCATCACGTTGACACACATGCCATCTAAAACGCGCGTTGTCTTTACATGTTGGCTTGAAGTTAAACACAGACCGTCGTCAGGACTAGGGAATTAGCGGGGACAGGTGCCAGGTGTGATACATTGGAGGCACACGCACTAACACCGAGCTCATTGGCTCTACTAAGCTACTAAAAAAGAAGTGTTAACCAAGCACCGACCGATGCGTTTTCTCCCACTGAATTGTGCACCTCAAAAGTCTACCAAATGCAGACTCCTTAAGCAAAGCATTGTCCCCCACAGGACACCGACTTATATGTAGACCCTCCCTCTCTCCATAATCAATCCATCAGCAAGGAACGGACCTAAATTCATGAGTAAATTACACATGCATTCAAAGCAATATGTAGAGCATGCTGTATCGGATATGACCACACTACTACTACTACTACTACTACTACTACTACTACTACTACTACTACTACTACTACTACTACTACTACTACTACTACTACTACTACTACTACTACTACTACTACTACCAATAATAATTTAAAGAGGAGCGTTTCACCACCCGCCTTGAAAGCAGTGAGCTCTTGTGGCAAGGGTAGCACGTCTGACTCTAGATCACAAGGGTGCGTGTTCAAATGACGTCGGGGTCAGTGTTTTGTACACCAGCAGTAACCAGTAACACTAAGGTTGCATGAGTAATTGCACAGCTGACAGTATAAAGTGCTTACCACCTTGTCGTTGATCTTGCAAAAAGGTAAACAGAAGTATTTTCAAGTTGCCACAGAGAGAGACCGGAGAGTACAGGTGAGAGGTAGCCATCTTGTTGTTTGACTAGTTTCAGAATAGTCTTAGCATTGCTCATTTTGTTTTAAGTTTGCCTTAAATTGACGTTAGCATTGTCTGTAGTTTGCCTAAATTGAAGCCAATTCAGTTCAGCTGCTGAGGTGGTGAAAGTAAACAGGTTGTAGAATCTGTTGATCTGTAGAATCTTGATCTGTCTAGGACTAGCAGGAATTCTGTTGCAGGAGGAGCCAGGTGGGGCCAATTAGGTGTGAATTGGGGGTAAAACCTAGGAGAGTTGAGACCTTAGAGCAGGACAGCGTAGAGATCTGCTGGGTTACAGTAGGTCGTAACCGCAGAAAAGGGCGTGCACACCCCGTAGAGACACCCCAAGAGCTTGAATTGCCCAACAGGTTCCAACTGCTGGACACTGAGTTGGACAGTGACAGCTCAGAGGGTGATGGGGGGCAGTTGAGCACCAGAGCACCATGGTGCCCAATCCCCCCCCAGACGAAGGAGGTAGTTATAGTAGGAGACTCAATTCTTAGAGGTGTAGATCACACAGTGTGTTCTAGTGACATGGAGACCCGCATTGGTATCTTGCCTGCCTGGTGCTCAGGTTGCAGATCTCCCTAAACTAGTAGACGGGCTACTGGCCAAAGCCGGGGGGAATCCACTGGTCATGGTCAGGGAGACAGGCAGAGATTAGAAAGTTTAACACGTGGTTGAAAGCTTGGTGTAGGGAAGAGGGGTTTAGGTTTATGGAGCATTGGTCTTTCATCTGGGATAGATGGGACCTGTACAAACCGGACGGTCTACATCTAAACAGAAGGGGGGCTAATGCATTGGAAGAGCGTATGTGCAGTGAAATTGAGAATCATTAAACTAGGAACCAGGGGGGCAGGGAGCTTTGACAATGGGAGATGTTCCACTAAGGAAAGGAAACCAAGGGAAACTGCCAGTAGGAAAGTCCTGAAAACGGAAAACAGGAGACACTTCTTTACACAGAGAGTAGTCACAATCTGGAATAAACTACCCAGCGATGTGGTAGAATCTGAAAGTTTGGGAACATTTAAAAATGGTCTGGAAAGGATCCTTGGATCACTTCGATATTAATGAACACCAAACGAGCACGATGGGTCGAATGGTCCCCTCTCGTTTGTTAACTCTCTTATGTTCTTAAAAGTGTCTGAAGCAGCATGAAAGAGCACACTAGGCAGCTGAGAACAGACAGAGAGGGGAGTGTATATTGCGTTGGCCGGGAATCGAACCCGAGTCAACTGCTTGGAAGGCAGCTATGCTAACCACTATACCACCAACGCTTAGAAACTGCTTCACCGCAATATCTCACTGTGGTCGAACATGATTCCAGGATTGCAAAGTGGCAGGCAATTCGTTTTCCAAATTGCAATCGGTGAACATTTGGGAAGCCCTGCGTTATCTGCAGTTTCCTGTTCCTGAGTGCGGAAGGAAAATGTCCATTAGCATCTTTCCAGATTGCACTTTATTCAGACCTTTCCGAAATGAAACAAAACCAAAGTTGAAACATAGCAGAGGATGGTTTTGATCCATCGACCTCTGGGTTATGGGCCCAGCACGCTTCTGCTGCGCCACTCTGCTCCTTGGCCACTCAGCCACCTGTTAACTTCACAGCCACTCCTATATTGCATATTGCAAGCAATACAAGTTTGCAAAGACCTGCGTTATTTCCACTTTCCTGTTCAAGACTGCACACCGAGCTTCTCCATGCGCTGGAGCAGCGTTACTAGTTTCAGTGCCTTCACATTTCACCCTGTATGTGCTGTGGGAAGCATCATGTCAATTGTGTTGTACTAAGCGGATCGGGGCTCAGTCTGAGCTCAGATCCGAGCTTAAAAATGACCGTGCTTCTGAGCAGCTGGGACTCAAAGCCACACTCCCTGGCTTAGGAACCCAGTGTCTGATCCACTAGGACACGGGGGCTCAGCCAGACAGTATCGGAAAATGGAAATAAATAAATTAATAAATAAAAAGATGCGGTGCGTTACACAATAGACACCAGGTAAAGAAGTGAATAGTTTCAGGAACTGTCACGTAAGCTCCTCAACTTGAAACGGGCACATACGAACTCCTGTGAAATAACACGAGATGGATAACTACCCCTTCTCTGCTGCAGCAGAATGTGACTACCTATTGCGCAGATTATTGCGTCAATCGATTCGAAAAGAGGGCTGGCATTTGTCACCAATGTGCCTCGTTTTATTTCTGAAATATAACTCCCAGAAAATATTGTCTGTGTTTTTGAAATTGAATAACCTCAAAAGAAAGAAATGATCCAGTCAATTGCTAAAGAAGAGTCTTGCCGCTGCATTCTGGAATGAAGAAAAGAATGAAATGACAAGTACAATCAAATCAAGAAAGAGAGCAGGCTGTGTCGGATGCGCCAGCCGGGAATCGAACCCGAGTCACAAGAATGGGACTCTTGTATGATACCACTACACCACTGGCGCTGCTGGGGAAGCTGTGGCTTGTGTCCTTGAAGCAAATTCATAGAAAGCGTCCCATGGGGCAAGATGATGTCTTAATGATTATCCTTATTAGTCTGTTGTCGATCTGCTTAATACGTACCTAGCCAATCACTACATCACAGGTGCAGAGACAATCAGTATGAAGGCGAACACGATTTCGTTAACGTGTGCCCATTTACAAGTTCAATGAATGTATACATAAATAAAGCAGATCTGGGTTTTCCTCTGAAACATTAAGGACTGGTTTCATAAATGCGTCCATAAGTCCATAAACGCCACGAGTGCAACGTGCAACTCTATTGTAGCTGCTGTTACTGTACGATTCATCGTGATACGTGTGTGTTTTATTTCAGCTGTAACTCGCCCTGGTTAAGCACGTCTACGGTGTAATTTAAAAATATTACAGAAATTGTCGTTTGCAGTTACAAATCTGTAGCAAGAGTAATACGTTAAGGGAGTCAAGTTCAGCAATTTAAAATACAAATCTACTAGCACATATCTTGATAAAGATTACAATAATAACAATAATAATAATACATAGCAAATATTTATTTTAGTGTTGCACATGGAAAGTTTTCTTACAGTAACTTCTGAATATAATGTTGTCTATACCCTTTTAGCTATTCGTAATATCTCTTAACAGAAACTTGTATATTTTTAGCTGTCTCCAATCATCTAAAGCATACAGAATAAGACAGCCACAAAAGTCCTTTCCACACCAGGCTCTATCGCTCGTAGTGTTGCTTTCTGTCACTGTCTTTAAAACGAGACACAAACCAAACCCACAATCGCTCCGCTCCTCCCACATCAGGGCGTGGACTTCCGACACTGGCCTGGTTTTCCTGTGGCGCTTTATTAGAACAGCAAGAGATAACAGTATGTTTCTGTCTTTATTCGACCGCATGTGTGGGTGTAACTTTGTAATTGTTTAATGAGGTCCCGCAAAGTTTGGGGTGAAATGCAAAGTAATCTAATAGTAAATTAACTAATTACTTTGCCCAGAAAGTAATAAGTAAAGTATCTTGTTACTGTTTATATGAGTAAAGAATACAATGTAATACATTTCTTTTTGTGAGTAACGACACCATCACTGCTCTTTTCTATCTCGTTTTGCATGTATGTTTGTTGTTGACAGAGATACAAAGTTTGAGAGAAGACAGGCTGGCATTGGGGATGTAGCTCAGTGGTAGAGCGCATGCTTTGCATGTATGAGGTCCCGAGTTCAGTCCTCGGCATCTCCAGACTGTCTTTTAATGGAGCCCGTGCACTATGTCATTGGATGCACATAGCAAGTACCGAACAAATCGGGAGCCCGTGATTCATCGGTCACACTAGCATGGGCCTTTTCGGCACTCTCTCCCAGCATTCGTCCGAGAAACATCGTGTGTGTATGTATTCATTGTGAGAAGTGAAACAATGGGCCAGATTGCAAGCTGGTTCTGTATACACTCACCTAAAGGATTATTAGGAACACCATACTAATACTGTGTTTGACCCCCTTTCGCCTTCAGAACTGCCTTAATTCTACATAGCATTGATTCAACAAGGTGCTGAAAGCATTCTTTAGAAATGTTGGCCCATATTGATAGGATAGCATCTTGCAGTTGATGGAGATTTGTGTGATGCACATCCAGGGCACGAAGCTCCCGTTCCACCACATCCCAAAGATGCTCTATTGGGTTGAGATCTGGTGACTGTGGGGTCCAGTTTAGTACAGTGAACTCATTGTCATGTTCAAGAAACCAATTTGAAATGATTCGACCTTTGTGACATGGTGCATTATCCTGCTGGAAGTAGCCATCAGAGGATGGGTACATGGTGGTCATAAAGGGATGGACATGGTTAGAAACAATGCTCAGGTAGGACGTGGCATTTAAACGAGGCCCAATTGGCACTAAGGGGCCTAAAGAAGGAGGTAGTTATAGTAGGAGACTCAATTCTTAGAGGTGTAGATCACACAGTGTGTTCTAGTGACATGGAGACCCGCATTGGTATCTTGCCTGCCTGGTGCTCAGGTTGCAGATCTCCCTAAACTAGTAGACGGGCTACTGTCCAAAGCCGGGGGGAATCCACTGGTCATGGTCAGGGAGACAGGCAGAGATTAGAAAGTTTAACACGTGGTTGAAAGCTTGGTGTAGGGAAAAGGGGTTTAGGTTTATGGAGCATTGGTCTTTCTTCTGGGATAGATGGGACCTGTACAAACCGGACGGTCTACATCTAAACAGACGGGGGGCTAATGCATTGGAAGAGCGTATGTGCAGTGAAATTGAGAAGCATTTAAACTAGGAACCAGGGGGGCAGGGAGCTATGACAATGGGAGATGTTCCACTAAGGAAAGGAAACCAAGGGAAACTGCCAGTAGGAAAGTCCTGAAATGTTTGTACCTCAATGCCAGGAGTATAAGGAACAAGATGTTAGACTTGGAAGCCACAGTGCTGGTGTGTGACTATGATGTTGTAGGAGTGACAGAAACATGGCTTACAGAAAATGATGGGGATGAATACAAGTTGGAAGGATACACACAGTTTAGGTGAGACAGGCAAAATCGAAGAGGGGGTGGGGTAGCATTATATGTGAAAAATGACATTGAGGCAGAAGAACTTGTATTAGATCCCAGTAACGGAACAGAATCTTTGTGGGTGAAACTTTTGAACAAGAGATCTGGAGGATTAGCGGTAGGAGTGTGTTACAGGCCACCAAACTCAGATATTCAGAAAGATGCTGCATTGTACAGTGTAATCAGGACTGCATGTAGCAAGGATGTGGCTGTTATAATGGGGGATTTCAATTTCCCAAACTTAGACTGGGAAAGCCCAGTGGGGACTACAGAAGCAGAAATGGAAATGGTTGAGATGGTAAATGACTGCTTTCTAACTCAATTTGTCAGGGAACCAACCAGAGAGAGCGCATGTATTGACTTGATCTTTTCAAATGACCAAGATAGAGTCAGGGGGACAGTAGTTAGAGAACCAATGGCAAGTTGTGATCACAATATGGTTGTCTTTGAGGCATTCTTTCAAAAAACAAGGTCCAAGTCTAAAACAATGGTCTACAATTTTAGAAAAGCAAACCTTGAAGGTATGAGATGGCACTTAGAAGAGGTAGACTGGAGCACACTGGATACAGAGTTAGTTGAAAATGCATGGGTATATTTTAAGAATATACTACTCGAGGCTCAGGAGCAATTTGTACCAAAACTTAGCAAATTGAGGAACAAAAAACATTGGCCAAAATGGTATAATAGAGGTATGCAAAAAATTTAAAGAGGAAGACAATGTTGTATAGTGCATACAAAAGGGATGGTGACGAAACAAAATACATAGAATATGTTGAGCTGCAAAGAGATCTTAAGAAAGGGATCAGGAAAGCAGAGAGGGAATTAGAAAGAAACATAGCTCTTGGAGCTCAAACCAATGCAAAGAGCTTTTTTCAATATCACAACAGCAAGCGGTTAATAAAGGAGGAGGTGAAACAGATAAAGGGCAAAAACGGAGGTATCTTGGAAATTGAACAAGATGTGGCAAATATTCTAAATGAGTATTTCACAGAGGTTTTTTCAAAAGAAAAAACAGATGACATGCCACAGGTTGACAATCAGTCCAGTCAAACCCTAAGAGAGATCAGGATAAATGAGGAGGAGGTACTAAAGGGACTAGCAGAATTAAAAACAAACAAATCACCTGGGCCAGATGGGATAAATCCAACAGTACTTCAAGAAAAAAGGTGGCTCAGCAGATACAATCTTGGCAGCACAGGCTATTCAGAGGAACTTAGATAATATTCAGTTGTGGGCTGACACCTGGCAAATGAAATTCAATGTGGACAAGTGCAAGGTAATACATGCAGGTAACAAAAATGTCCACTATAATTACACTATGGGAGGTACAGATCTACATGAAGTAACGCATGAGAAAGACCTAGGAGTCTATGTGGACTCCTCACTTTCTCCATCCAAGCAATGTGGGGAAGCAATAAAGAAGGCAAACAGAATGCTAGGGTATATTGTCAAAAGTGTAGAATTTAAAACAAGGGCAGTAATGTTAAGACTGTACAATGCGCTAGTTAGACCTCATCTGGAATACTGTGTACAGTTCTGGGCACCACACTTCAAAAAGGATATTGCTGCCTTAGAGGCAGTTCAGAGGAGAGCAACCAGACTTATTCCAGGTCTTCAAGGGAAAGTCCTACTCGGAGAGACTGAGGGAACTGAACCTTTTCACCCTGGAACAGAGGAGACTACCCGGGGACACAAATGGAAATTGGGCTTCAAGGCATTCAAAACGGAAAACAGGAGACACTTCTTTACACAGAGAGTAGTCACAATCTGGAATAAACTACCCAGCGATGTGGTTGAAGCTGAAAGTTTGGGAACATTTAAAAATGGTCTGGAAAGGATCCTTGGATCACTTCGATATTAATGAAAACCAAACGAGCACGATGGGTCGAATTGTCCCCTCTCGTTTGTTAACTCTCTAATGTTCTTAAAAGTGTCTGAAGCAGCATGAAAGAGCACATTAGGCAGCTGAGAACAGACAGAGATTAAATAAATTAATAAATAAAAAGATGCGGCGCGTTACACAATAGACACCAGGTAAAGAAGTGAATAGTTACAGGAACTGTCACGTAAGCTCCTCAACTTGAAACGGGCACATACGAACTCCTGTGAAATAACACGAGATGGATAACTACCCCTTCTCTGCTGCAGCAGAATGTGACTACCTATTGCGCAGATTATTGCGTCAATCGATTCGAAAAGAGGGCTGGCATTTGTCACCAATGTGCCTCGTTTTATTTCTGAAATATAACTCCCAGAAAATATTGTCTGTGTTTTTGAAATTGAATAACCTCAAAAGAAAGAAATGATCCAGTCAATTGCTAAAGAAGAGTCTTGCCGCTGCATTCTGGAATGAAGAAAAGAATGAAATGACAAGTACAATCAAATCAAGAAAGAGAGCAGGCTGTGTCCGATGCGCCAGCCGGGAATCGAACCCGAGTCACAAGAATGGGAATCTTGTATGATACCACTACACCACTGGCGCTGCTGGGGAAGCTCTGGCTTGTGTCCTTGAAGCAAATTCATAGAAAGCGTCCCATGGGGCAAGATGATGTCTTAATGATTATCCTTATTAGTCTGTTGTCGATCTGCTTAATACGTACCTAGCCAATCACTACATCACAGGTGCAGAGACAATCAGTATGAAGGCGAACACGATTTCGTTAACATGTGCCCATTTACAAGTTCAATGAATGTATACATAAATAAAGCAGATCTGGGTTTTCCTCTGAAACATTAAGGACTGGTTTCATAAATGCGTCCATAAGTCCATAAACGCCACGAGTGCAACGTGCAACTCTATTGTAGCTGCTGTTACTGTACGATTCATCGTGATACGTGTGTGTTTTATTTCAGCTGTAACTCGCCCTGGTTAAGCACGTCTACGGTGTAATTTAAAAATATTACAGAAATTGTTGTTTGCAGTTACAAATCTGTAGTAAGAGCAATACGTTAAGGGAGTCAAGTTCAGCAATTTAAAATACAAATCTACTAGCACATATCTTGATAAAGATTACAATAATAACAATAATAATAATACATAGCAAATATTTATTTTAGTGTTGCACATGGAAAGTTTTCTTACAGTAACTTCTGAATATAATGTTGTCTATACCCTTTTAGCTATTCGTAATATCTCTTAACAGAAACTTGTATATTTTTAGCTGTCTCCAATCATCTAAAGCATACAGAATAAGACAGCCACAAAAGTCCTTTCCACACCAGGCTCTATCGCTCGTAGTGTTGCTTTCTGTCACTGTCTTTAAAATGAGACACAAACCAAACCCACAATCGCTCCGCTCCTCCCACATCAGGGCGTGGACTTCCGACACTGGCCTGGTTTTCCTGTGGCGCTTTATTAGAACAGCACGAGATAACAGTATGTTTCTGTCTTTATTCGACCGCATGTGTGGGTGTAACTTTGTAATTGTTTAATGAGGTCCCGCAAAGTTTGGGGTGAAATGCAAAGTAATCTAATAGTAAAGTAACTAATTACTTTGCCCAGAAAGTAATAAGTAAAGTATCTTGTTACTGTTTATATGAGTAAAGAATACAATGTAATACATTTCTTCTTGTGAGTAACGACACCATCACTGCTCTTTTCTATCTCGTTTTGCATGTATGTTTGTTGTTGACAGAGATACAAAGTTTGAGAGAAGACAGGCTGGCATTGGGGATGTAGCTCAGTGGTAGAGCGCATGCTTTGCATGTATGAGGTCCCGAGTTCAGTCCTCGGCATCTCCAGACTGTCTTTTAATGGAGCCCGTGCACTATGTCATTGGATGCACATAGCAAGTACCGAACAAATCGGGTACATGGTGGTCATAAAGGGATGGACATGGTCAGAAACAATGCTCAGGTAGGACGTGGCATTTAAACGATGCCCAATTGGCACTAAGGGGCCTAAAGAAGGAGGTAGTTATAGTAGGAGACTCAATTCTTAGAGGTGTAGATCACACAGTGTGTTCTAGTGACATGGAGACCCGCATTGGTATCTTGCCTGCCTGGTGCTCAGGTTGCAGATCTCCCTAAACTAGTAGACGGGCTACTGGCCAAAGCCGGGGGGAATCCACTGGTCATGGTCAGGGAGACAGGCAGAGATTAGAAAGTTTAACACGTGGTTGAAAGCTTGGTGTAGGGAAGAGGGGTTTAGGTTTATGGAGCATTGGTCTTTCTTCTGGGATAGATGGGACCTGTACAAACCGGACGGTCTACATCTAAACAGACGGGGGGCTAATGCATTGGAAGAGCGTATGTGCAGTGAAATTGAGAAGCATTTAAACTAGGAACCAGGGGGGCAGGGAGCTATGACAATGGGAGATGTTCCACTAAGGAAAGGAAACCAAGGGAAACTGCCAGTAGGAAAGTCCTGAAATGTTTGTACCTCAATGCCAGGAGTATAAGGAACAAGATGTTAGACTTGGAAGCCACAGTGCTGGTGTGTGACTATGATGTTGTAGGAGTGACAGAAACATGGCTTACAGAAAACGATGGGGATGAATACAAGTTGGAAGGATACACACAGTTTAGGTGAGACAGGCAAAATCAAAGAGGGGGTGGGGTAGCATTATATGTGAAAAATGACATTGAGGCAGAAGAACTTGTATTAGATCCCAGTAACGGAACAGAATCTTTGTGGGTGAAACTTTTGAACAAGAGATCTGGAGGATTAGCGGTAGGAGTGTGTTACAGGCCACCAAACTCAGATATTCAGAAAGATGCTGCATTGTAAAGTGTAATCAGGACTGCATGTAGCAAGGATGTGGCTGTTATAATGGGGGATTTCAATTTCCCAAACTTAGACTGGGAAAGCCCAGTGGGGACTACAGAAGCAGAAATGGAAATGGTTGAGATGGTAAATGACTGCTTTCTAACTCAATTTGTCAGGGAACCAACCAGAGAGAGCGCATGTATTGACTTGATCTTTTCAAATGACCAAGATAGAGTCAGGGGGACAGTAGTTAGAGAACCAATGGCAAATTGTGATCACAATATGGTTGTCTTTGAGGCATTCTTTCAAAAAACAAGGTCCAAGTCTAAAACAATGGTCTACAATTTTAGAAAAGCAAACCTTGAAGGTATGAGACGGCACTTAGAAGAGGTAGACTGGAGCACACTGGATACAGAGTTAGTTGAAAATGCATGGGTATATTTTAAGAATATACTACTCGAGGCTCAGGAGCAATTTGTACCAAAACTTAGCAAATTGAGGAACAAAAAACATTGGCCAAAATGGTATAATAGAGGTATGCAAAAAATATAAAGAGGAAGACAATGTTGTATAGTGCATACAAAAGGGATGGTGACGAAACAAAATACATAGAATATGTTGAGCTGCAAAGAGATCTTAAGAAAGGAATCAGGAAAGCAGAGAGGGAATTAGAAAGAAACATAGCTCTTGGAGCTCAAACCAATGCAAAGAGCTTTCTTCAATATCACAACAGCAAGCGGTTAATAAAGGAGGAGGTGAAACAGATAAAGGGCAAAAACGGAGGTATCTTGGAAATTGAACAAGATGTGGCAAATATTCTAAATGAGTATTTCACTGAGGTTTTTACAAAAGAAAAAACAGATGACATGTCACAGGTTGACAATCAGTCCAGTCAAACCCTAAGAGAGATCAGGATCAATGAGGAGGAGGTACTAAAGGGACTAGCAGAATTAAAAACAAACAAATCACCTGGGCCAGATGGGATAATTCCAACAGTACTTCAAGAAAAAAGGTGGCTCAGCAGATACAATCTTGGCAGCACAGGCTATTCAGAGGAACTTAGATAATATTCAGTTGTGGGCTGACACCTGGCTAATGAAATTCAATGTGGACAAGTGCAAGGTAATACATGCAGGTAACAAAAATGTCCACTATAATTACACTATGGGAGGTACAGATCTACATGAAGTAACGCATGAGAAAGACCTAGGAGTCTATGTGGACTCCTCACTTTCTCCATCCAAGCAATGTGGGGAAGCAATAAAGAAGGCAAACAGAATGCTAGGGTATATTGTCAAAAGTGTAGAATTTAAAGCAAGGGCAGTAATGTTAAGACTGTATAATGCGCTAGTTAGACCTCATCTGGAATACTGTGTACAGTTCTGGGCACCACACTTCAAAAAGGATATTGCAGCCATAGAGGCAGTTCAGAGGAGAGCAACCAGACTTATTCCAGGTCTTCAAGGGAAAGTCCTACTCGGAGAGACTGAGGGAACTGAACCTTTTCACCCTGGAACAGAGGAGACTACCCGGGGACACAAATGGAAATTGGGCTTCAAGGCATTCAAAACGGAAAACAGAAGACACTTCTTTACACAGAGAGTAGTCACAATCTGAAATAAACTACCCAGCGATGTGGTTGAAGCTGAAAGTTTGGGAACATTTAAAAATGGTCTGGAAAGGATCCTTGGATCACTTCGATATTAATGACCACCAAACGAGCACGATGGGTCGAATGGTCCCCTCTCGTTTGTTAACTCTCTAATGTTCTTAAAAGGGTCTGAAGCAGCATGAAAGGGCACACTAGGCAGCTGAGAACAGTCAGAGAGGGATGTGTATATTGCATTGGCCGGGAATCGAACCCGGGTCAACTGCTTGAAAGGCAGCTATGCTAACCACTATACCAACAACGCTTAGAAACTGCTTCCCAACAATATCTCACTGTGGTCGAACATGATTCCAGGATTGCAAAGTGGCAGGCAATTTGTTTTCCAAATTGCAATCGGTGAACATTTGGGAAGCCCTGCGTTATCTGCAGTTTCCTGTTCCTCAGTGCGGAAGGAAAATGTCCATTAGCATCTTTCCAGATTGCACTTTATTCAGACCTTTCCGAAATGAAACAAAACCAAAGTTGAAACATAGCAGAGGATGGTTTCAATCCATTGACCTCTGGGTTATGGGCCCAGCACGCTTCCGCTGCGCCACTCTGCTCCATGGGCACTAAACCACCTGTTAACGTCACAGCCACTCCTATATTGCATATTGCAAGCAATACAAGTTTGCAAAGCCCTGCGTTATTTCCACTTTCCTGTTCAAGACTGCACACCGAGCTTCTCCATGCGCTGGAGCAGCTTTCCAGGTTTCAGTGCCTTCACATTTCACCCTGTATGTGCTGTGGGAAGCATCATGTCAATTGTTTTGTACTAAGCGGATCGGGGCTCAGTCTGAGCTCGGATCCGAGCTTAAAAATGACCGTGCTTCTGAGCAGCTGGGACTCAAAGCCACACTCCCTGGCTTAGGAACCCAGTGTCTGATCCACTAGGACACGGGGGCTCAGCCAGACAGTATCGGAAAATGGAAATAAATAAATTAATTAATAAATAAAAAGATGCGGCGCGTTACACAATAGACACCAGGTAAAGAAGTGAATAGTTACAGGAACTGTCACGTAAGCTCCTCAACTTGAAACGGGCACATGCGAACTCCTGTGAAATAACACGAGATGGATAACTACCCCTTCTCTGATAAAGCAGAATGTGACTACCTATTGCGCAGATTATTGCGTCAATCGATTCGAAAAGAGGGCTGGCATTTGTCACCAATGTGCCTCATTTTATTTCTGAAATATAACTCCCAGAAAATATTGTCTGATTATCCTTATTAGTCTGTTGTCGATCTGCTTAATACGTACCTAGCCAATCACTACATCACAGGTGCAGAGACAATCAGTATGAAGGCGAACACGATTTCGTTAACGTGTGCCCATTTACAAGTTCAATGAATGTATACATAAATAAAGCAGATCTGGGTTTTCCTCTGAAACATTAAGGACTGGTTTCATAAATGCGTCCATAAGTCCATAAACGCCACAAGTGCAACGTGCACACTTTAGTTCAGTTATAACCTGCTCTATTGTAGCTGCTGTTACTGTACGATTCATCGTGATACGTGTGGTTTATGATTCTACCAATAATGATAATAATTAAGGAGGAGCTGACAATACAGATGAATTGCTCATGAAACAGACTTCCTTTACTTCTGTAGCACGTATTGCAGTAAACATATCGTCCTCTGACAAAACAAACGCCCTGACAAGCTCGTTGAGCAAGCGATGCTCACGAGGGGCATTTCATCCACGTTAAGTAAATCAACAGGCTTCCAGCAATTAACGCCTTTTCCAAATGAATTCCAGACAATGCAGCTGCCCTTAGCTTTAACAATGGCTTGATTAGGTGGAATATGTGAAACAATGAATTTAAACTGCAATTTGAAAGCTATAGGCACTTCAACTTATGTGAACAACATGATACAAAAATGACAGACCTAGCCCTCTAATTCACTGGATATAACAAACACATTAATAAATGTATCCAGGCATTACACACAACATACAAGCAGCAGATACCAATAGGGATGATTCAGCTGGATGTGTTAATTGAGAGATCGCCATAGCAGCTGTTTGTTATTTATGTCTAGCCCTATATAGAGCAGGAGCAGTGCCCTAGTGATTATCACTTTCCGGGCTAGTGTGTCTGTGAGTGAACTGGGGGTTTAGTGGTTATTGCAGAGGCATTGCAGTGCTGTTGTTTAATCCTCTCTTTCCAGTGGCGTTGTCACGTGCTTGTTCTGTGTGCAATGAAGCTGATCTGCATTGCTCTCTGCCTCTGTGTAGGAGTATTATTCCCTACACCGGTCTTTGCCGACAGTGACAATGAGACTTCAAAGGAATCCTCCGATATCAAGACGCTGTCCAAGCACTACCGCATTCTCCCCATGTTCATCCAGGCGTCGGCTCCTCTGGTAGACCCAAAGAAACTCCGGCCGGCCACTGGCAGCAAGCCCATGCCGGATGACCTGAGGCGCATCCTGTTCCCCGGTGACAACCTGCGGAAAGGTGTGCATCCCAAGAAGGTCCAGAACCGAGGCGTTGCAGTGTGGGGAGACTACAGTAAGATGTACGTGGCAGTGCATAAGAACATCAACGGCTTCAGGTGCAGGCCTTCGGAGCTCATGCTGGGGAGCTGCGCCGTCCGTAAGACCACTGAGCACTACTACTACTTCATCTACGGGCTGAACGAGTGTGGGAACAAGCGATCGGTAAGTAGCCGTGTGGTTTCACAGATTTGCACTGTTCCATGCTATGTGTTTTCTGGGAAGTAGTGATAGCTGGATAGCCGTGATGCTGGTTCCTGTATCTTATTGGCTCATCCCTCTTCCATGGTGTCAAACTTAATCCTGTAGATCATTAATGGCCGACTGGTGTACTCCAACACTCTGCGCTACTCCCCTCCAACTTCTTCACACCCAGTAATCCGGGGTGTGTCCTTCACTGTGCCCATCCAGCTTGTCTACAACCGGTATGGATTTGTTTCATCTGAGCAGTAATTGGAGGCAATTGGCTGCCTCCTTCCTGATCTGCTCTGCTGTACTGCCTTTGCAGGTTTCACTATTCCTACAAGATTGGCTACCAGCCCACATTCCCCCAGCATGGCAGCACCCTTCCAGGCATGGACAAATCTGCCTTCTTCAGAGAGCTGAAGAACAGACATGGCTACATCCTGGTCACCACCAATGGTACGGTATCTGTAACTTTGCTGGCTGCTTGTGTGGGGGGTGTGTGTGCATGGATGCATAACCCTGCCCTGCTTCCACAGAGCAGTGGATCAGACTCTCCCCAAAGAACATCTACTACCTGGGTCAGCCCATGTACTTCCAGGCCACAGGCTACTTTGCCACTGAAGGGCAGCGGCTGTTCATCCAGTCCTGCTATGCCACGGCCTCTCCAGATCGGCACTCCAAGCCCAGGTTCACCGTGATTGACAACTTTGGGTAAGGCCGTATTCTTGGTGGCTTAACCAGCTTTCACCCCGTCTTCTGGTCAAGATGCCAATGTCTCTGCTTGCCCACAGGTGCCTGGTAGACAGCAAGGCTGATGGGTGCCAGTCCAGGTTCGTGCCGTACACGAGGAAGGACGTTCTCCGCTTCACCATCGACGCCTTCCTGTTTCAGAAGACCCTGTCCGAGGTATCCAATGCATGCTGCTACGATGGAACCCACTGTGTGACTTTTCAACCATTGCTGAGCCAAGATCTATAGGAAGCCTTTTCCCGAGGATGTGGGAGAACCTTTTTATAGTGACTTGAAGCCAACCCTCCCTGTTTGTTGTCTGCTCCCCTTCAGCATGTGATGACTGAGCTGTACATGCACTGCACCATGACTGTGGCAGAACATGTGACTCCAGGCACCAAATCCTGCACCTACAACCGAAAAGCTAAAAGGTACCTCTATTGCAGCAGCCTGCTGCTAGGGGGAAAAAAACAGGCCTGTGACCCTCTCCTCTTGTGAACAGGTGGGAGGAGCTGTATGGGAACCATGCTGTGTGCACGTGCTGTGACTCCAGGTGTGCTGGGGACCGTGCGGAAGGTGGGTGTACTGGTGCTATGAATCTTGCCTCCGTTCTTTGACTGTCTTGCGAGTACTTCGACTTGCACTCCCTCTATACCCAGCATGCAAATGGCTCCGATTCTGGCACTGCAGGATTGTTTGCTCCATATTGTATTGCTTTGGCTTGGCTTCCACACACGTCCTATTGGCTGTTTGTGTTCTTAATCCGTTACTCCTCAAACCTTCTGCATCTGTATCTCCACCAGGTCAGAGGAGCGGCCTAGTGACCAGTCACCTGCTGCCCTTGGAGCATCCCGGTGCTAAAATGGACTCGGCGGAAGGAGCCCATTGGTCAGGGGAAGATGTGGTTCCAGGATTGGGGTCCCATGCTGAAGGAGAAGCTAGGCAAGTGGACTCTCGGCCAGAGGAGTCTGCAGCAGTTGACGGTCCACCAGCGGTAGAGGTGGATGCCTGGGATGACTCTGAAGAGAGAACCGTGGCATCGGAGGACTATGCAGCTGAACTGTTTAAAGGTGAGGAGTCGTCTTGGGTGAGCTTTCAGGATGAGGATGAAGATGAGCGAGGGGAGTTCCATAGAGAGGAGACTGACGAGGAGGATGAACGATTCCCAGTGTAACAGGATGGCTGGCAGGTAAGGGTCTTCCTCTCCTAGTGCTCCACTGCTTTGTTGCCCAGGCTACAGTGCTCATCTGCTCCTTCTCTCCCCAGGTCCCGGAGGAATTCCAGTGTCTGCTTGTTGCAGTGGAACCAATAAACCTTCAAAATGCATCTGGGTCTCCTCTTTATTCCAATGCACAGCTACCAGTACTTCTGACATGAGGTCCCTATTCTGAGGCCCTGTCAAAGGTGTGCAGTGGCCTATGATGACATGGGCTGAGTCCAGTTTATTGTAGACTGCATGTGGCACAGGGTTCTACCTGCATGTCTTGACACCTGTTCTGATATTTCAGACTTGCTGCCGTTGCTGGTATTCCAACTGATGGAGGTTATGGGGACCTTTTTCTACAAACAGTAGTGCTTGATTAATTGGAGTCCATCTATAGCCAACCTCTCTGACGCTCAAAGCAATCGCGCAGTCCACAACCCTAGCCGGTACTTTTGCATCGGTATCCTTAATATTCTATCCTCAAAGGCTGCTGTCTCAAAAGAGTGAGCGGTGAAGGAGCTGGACTCGAAGTCCAATGGGGTTGCCACCGTGAGCAACATTTGAACCTGTGTGGGTGCAAGCATCTCCTTCATTGTTGTTGCTTGTTTCTAGCTGCTTTCCTGGTGGTGGTTAGCGTTCTTTACCTCCCCTAGATTCTTTCACATGATTCACTCTGCAGAGCGTGGCTGTCAAAATGGTGTCCAAACATTTTTAATGCTCTCTCTCGTTTAACACTTAGTAGACGAGGGGTATGAATTGGATTAAATGAAATCTAAACCCTGCTGTGTCAAGTGAGAGAAATACATCAGGCAAGCACAAATCTATGGGCTGCCAACTGTAACCACCGAGCCCTTTTGCTTCAGAGTGTCCTTTTTCACAGACTGTATTTTTCCAGGTTTAATAAATCCTTAAGTAGTTTACCCACATTTCTATATAATGATAAATCTCTACATTTTGAGAAATAGTTTGACTAAATGCTTAGTTTGCAAAGCCCATATTTTGGATGTATCTACACCGTTAACTTTGAAATAAATATTTAACCTGATCTGGGAGACCCCAAATAAATCTATAGCTTTGCCCCATCGTGCCTGTTTTGGTGTCTATTTAATAATGAAGTGATCCAAGGATCCTATCGAGTCTGGTTTTGAATGTTCCCACATTTTCAGCTTCAACCACATCACTGGGGAGTTTTTTCCAGATATGTGCCAAAAATCTGGGGAAAGAAAATTAAAATTTCTTTCAACATTGATTGCTTTGTGTAGTGTCGTTTTCAGCACAGTCCTCAAATCCTGTTGTCCTTGTCGCCAGAACGGGTGAGTGTGTGTTCCTGGGTGGTAAAAAAAATCCCTTGTCAGAAGTGGGATTCAAAGCCAAGCCTCCAAAGGAGGCCATCCTGACTTGATTTGCTGTGTTCATATTAAGAAATTCCCTATGTCTTGAACAAAAAATAATAATTTTTCAATGACTGTGTTCTGCCAGGGCTTCTTTCACTTTGACTTCTGGGATCATGATACCATTTCACAATTGGCTGAAATAGCTCATTTGGGACAGTGTTAAACTGAAGAGCTAAAGGTCCCTGGGTTGATCCTGAGTGTTGGCATTTTACAAGGAATTTCTTCAGAAAGCACAAGTAACCCTTATATTGCACAGGTGTGCAGATCAGTGTGGTAGAATTCAAAAGGAAAGGAAATGTTGCTGCACCTTAAGTAGCTCCCACTCGTGAATAGTTACAGGAATTGTCACATCCGCTCTTGAACTTGAAATGGATGCATACGAACTCCTGTGAAATAACACGGGATGGAATACTACCTTTTCTCTACTGCAGCAGAATATGACTACCTATTGTGCAGATGACTGTGTCAATCGTTTCCACAAGAGGGCTTGTGTTTGTCACCAATGTGCCTCGTTTTATTACTGAAATATAACTCCCAGAAAGCATTGTCTTTGTGTTTTTGAAATTGAAAACCTCACAAAGAAATGATCCAGTCAATTGCTAAAGAAAAGTCTACCTGCTGCATTCTGGAATGAAGAAAAAAATGAGATGACAAGTGCAATCAAAGCAAGAAAGAGAGCGGGCTGTGTTAGATGCGCCAGCTGGGAATCAAACCCAAGTCACAAGAATGGGAATCTTGTATGATACCACTACACCACTGGTGCTGCTGGGGAGCTCTGGCTTGTGTCCTTGAAGCAAATTCACAAGACCTATAGAAAGCGTCCCATGGGGCAAGATGATGTCTTAATGATTATCCTTATTAGTCTGCAGTCGATCTGCTTAATACGTACCTAGCCAATCACTACATCACAGGTGCAGAGACAATCAGTATGAAGGCGAACACGATTTCGTTAACGTGTGCCCATTTACAAGTTCAATGAATGTATACATAAATAAAGCAGATCTGGGTTTTCCTCTGAAACATTAAGGACTGGTTTCATAAATGCGTCCATAAGTCCATAAACGCCACGAGTGCAACGTGCAACTCTATTGTAGCTGCTGTTACTGTACGATTCATCGTGATACGTGTGTGTTTTATTTCAGCTGTAACTCGCCCTGGTTAAGCACGTCTACGGTGTAATTTAAAAATATTACAGAAATTGTCGTTTGCAGTTACAAATCTGTAGTAAGAGTAATACGTTAAGGGAGTCATGTTCAGCAATTTAAAATACAAATCTACTAGCACATATCTTGATAAAGATTACAATAATAACAATAATAATAATACATAGCAAATATTTATTTTAGTGTTGCACATGGAAAGTTTTCTTACAGTAACTTCTGAATATAATGTTGTCTATACCCTTTTAGCTATTCGTAATATCTCTTAACAGAAACTTGTATATTTTTAGCTGTCTCCAATCATCTAAAGCATACAGAATAAGACAGCCACAAAAGTCCTTTCCACACCAGGCTCTATCGCTCGTAGTGTTGCTTTCTGTCACTGTCTTTAAAACGAGACACAAACCAAACCCACAATCGCTCCGCTCCTCCCACATCAGGGCGTGGACTTCCGACACTGGCCTGGTTTTCCTGTGGCGCTTTATTAGAACAGCAAGAGATAACAGTATGTTTCTGTCTTTATTCGACCGCATGTGTGGGTGTAACTTTGTAATTGTTTAATGAGGTCCTGCAACGTTTGGGGTGAAATGCAAAGTAATCTAATAGTAAAGTAACTAATTACTTTGCCCAGAGAGTAATAAGTAAAGTATCTTGTTACTGTTTATATGAGTAAAGAATACAATGTAATACATTTCTTTTTGTGAGTAACGACACCATCACTGCTCTTTTCTATCTCGTTTTGCATGTATGTTTGTTGTTGACAGAGATACAAAGTTTGAGAAAAGACAGGCTGGCATTGGGGATGTAGCTCAGTGGTAGAGCGCATGCTTTGCATGTATGAGGTCCCGAGTTCAGTCCTCGGCATCTCCAGACTGTCTTTTAATGGAGCCCGTGCACTATGTCATTGGATGCACATAGCAAGTACCGAACAAATCGGGAGGCCGTGATTCATCGGTCACACTAGCATGGGCCTTTTCGGCACTCTCTCCCAGCATTCGTCCGAGAAACAGCGTGTGTATGTATTCATTGTGAGAAGTGAAACAATGGGCCGGATTGCAAGCTGGTTCTGTATACACTCACCTAAAGGATTATTAGGAACACCATACTAATACTGTGTTTGACCCCCTTTCACCTTCAGAACTGCCTTAATTCCACATGGCATTGATTCAACAAGGTGCTGAAAGCATTCTTTAGAAATGTTGGCCCATATTGA
Source organism: Amia ocellicauda (assembly GCF_036373705.1). Classification (NCBI taxonomy): domain Eukaryota; kingdom Metazoa; phylum Chordata; class Actinopteri; order Amiiformes; family Amiidae; genus Amia; species Amia ocellicauda. The sequence continues at coordinate 22,077,780 of NC_089863.1, forward strand.
TAGGATAGCATCTTGCAGTTGATGGAGATTTGTGGGATGCACATCCAGGGCACGAAGCTCCCGTTCCACCACATCCCAAAGATGCTCTATTGGGTTGAGATCTGGTGACTGTGGGGGCCAGTTTAGTACAGTGAACTCATTGTCATGTTCAAGAAACCAATTTGAAATGATTCGACCTTTGTGACATGGTGCATTATCCTGCTGGAAGTAGCCATCAGAGGATGGGTACATGGTGGTCATAAAGGGATGGACATGGTCAGAAACAATGCTCAGGTAGGCCGTGGCATTTAAACGATGCCCAATTGGCACTAAGGGGCCTAAAGTGTGCCAAGAAAACATCCCCCACACCATTACACCACCACCACCAGCCTGCACAGTGGTAACAAGGCATGATGGATCCATGTTCTCATTCTGATTACACCAAATTCTGACCTCTAGCATCAACAAGGCATTTTCGCCCACAGGACTGCCGCATACTGGATGTTTTTCCCTTTTCACACCATTCTTTGTAAACCCTAGAAATGGTTGTGCGTGAAAATCCCAGTAACTGAGCAGATTGTGAAATACTCAGACCGGCCCGTCTGGCACCAACAACCATGCCACGCTCAAAATTGCTTAAATCACCTTTCTTTCCCATTCAGACATTCAGTTTGGAGTTCAGGAGATTGTCTTGACCAGGACCACACCCCAAAATGCATTGAAGCAATTGCCATGTGATTGGTTGGTTAGATAATTGCATTAATGAGAAATTGAACAGGTGTTCCTAATAATCCTTTAGGTGAGTGTAAGTGCGCAGGCTGTAAGATTTGGGCGCTTTAAACGGCACGGTGTACTTGAACATCGTCATCATCACGTTGACACACATGCCATCTAAAACGCGCGTTGTCTTTACTTGTTGGCTTGAAGTTAAACACAGACCGTCGTCAGAACAAGGGAATTAGCGGTGACAGGTGCCAGGTGTGATACATTGGAGGCACACGCACTAACACCGAGCTCATTGGCTCTACTAAGCTACTAAAAAAGAAGTGTTAACCAAGCACCGACCGATGCGTTTTCTCCCACTGAATTGTGCACCTCGAAAGTCTACCAAATGCAGACTCCTTAAGCAAAGCATTGTCCCCCACAGGACACCGACTTATATGTAGACCCTCCCTCTCTCCATAATCAATCCATCAGCAAGGAACGGACCTAAATTCATGAGTAAATTACACATGCATTCAAAGCAATATGTAGAGCACGCTGTATCGGATATGCACCACTACTACTACTACTACTACTACTACTACTACTACTACTACTACTACTACTACTACTACTACTACTACTACTACTACTACCAATAATAATTTAAAGAGGAGCGTTTCACCACCCGCCTTGAAAGCAGCGAGCTCTTGTGGCAAGGGTAGCACGTCTGACTCTAGATCACAAGGGTGCGTGTTCAAATGACGTCGGGGTCAGTGTTTTGTACACCAGCAGTAACCAGTAAACTAAGGTTGCATGAGTAATTGCACAGCTGACAGTGTAAAGTGCTTACCACCTTGTCGTTGATCTTGCAAAAAGGTAAACAGAAGTATTTTCAAGTTGCCACAGAGAGAGACCGGAGAGTACAGGTGAGAGGTAGCCATCTTGTTGTTTGACTAGTTTCAGAATAGTCTTAGCATTGCTCATTTTGTTTTAAGTTTGCCTTAAATTGACGTTAGCATTGTCTGTAGTTTGCCTAAATTGAAGCCAATTCAGTTCAGCTGCTGAGTTGGTGAAAGTAAACAGGTTGTAGAAGGGAGTTTCTGTCTAGGACTAGCAGGAATTCTGTTGCAGGAGGAGCCAGGTGGGGCCAATTAGGTGTGAATTGGGGGTAAAACCTAGGAGAGTTGAGACCTTAGAGCAGGACAGCGTAGAGAACTGCTGGGTTACAGTAGGTCGTAACCGCAGAAAAGGGCGTGCACACCCCGTAGAGACACCCCAAGAGCTTGAATTGCCCAACAGGTTCCAACTGCTGGACACCGAGTTGGACAGTGACAGCTCAGAGGGTGATGGGGGGCAGTTGAGCACCAGAGCACCATGGTGCCCAATCCCCCCCCAGACGAAGGAGGTAGGTATAGTAGGAGACTCAATTCTTAGAGGTGTAGATCACACAGTGTGTTCTAGTGACATGGAGACCCGCATTGGTATCTTGCCTGCCTGGTGCTCAGGTTGCAGATCTCCCTAAACTAGTAGACGGGCTACTGGCCAAAGCCGGGGGGAATCCACTGGTCATGGTCAGGGAGACAGGCAGAGATTAGAAAGTTTAACACGTGGTTGAAAGCTTGGTGTAGGGAAGAGGGGTTTAGGTTTATGGAGCATTGGTCTTTCTTCTGGGATAGATGGGACCTGTACAAACCGGACGGTCTACATCTAAACAGAAGGGGGGCTAATGCATTGGAAGAGCGTATGTGCAGTGAAATTGAGAAGCATTTAAACTAGGAACCAGGGGGGCAGGGAACTATGACAATGGGAGATGTTCCACTAAGGAAAGGAAACCAAGGGAAACTGCCAGTAGGAAAGTCCTGAAATGTTTGTACCTCAATGCCAGGAGTATAAGGAACAAGATGTTAGACTTGGAAGCCACAGTGCTGGTGTGTGACTATGATGTTGTAGGAGTGACAGAAACATGGCTTACAGAAAATGATGGGGATGAATACAAGTTGGAAGGATACACACAGTTTAGGTGAGACAGGCAAAATCGAAGAGGGGGTGGGGTAGCATTATATGTGAAAAATGACATTGAGGCAGAAGAACTTGTATTAGATCCCAGTAACGGAACAGAATCTTTGTGGGTGAAACTTTTGAACAAGAGATCTGGAGGATTAGCGGTAGGAGTGTGTTACAGGCCACCAAACTCAGATATTCAGAAAGATGCTGCATTGTACAGTGTAATCAGGACTGCATGTAGCAAGGATGTGGCTGTTATAATGGGGGATTTCAATTTCCCAAACTTAGACTGGGAAAGCCCAGTGGGGACTACAGAAGCAGAAATGGAAATGGTTGAGATGGTAAATGACTGCTTTCTAACTCAATTTGTTAGGGAACCAACCAGAGAGAGCGCATGTATTGACTTGATCTTTTCAAATGACCAAGATAGAGTCAGGGGGACAGTAGTTAGAGAACCAATGGCAAATTGTGATCACAATATGGTTGTCTTTGAGGCATTCTTTCAAAAAACAAGGTCCAAGTCTAAAACAATGGTCTACAATTTTAGAAAAGCAAACCTTGAAGGTATGAGACGGCACTTAGAAGAGGTAGACTGGAGCACACTGGATACAGAGTTAGTTGAAAATGCATGGGTATATTTTAAGAATATACTACTCGAGGCTCAGGAGCAATTTGTACCAAAACTTAGCAAATTGAGGAACAAAAAACATTGGCCAAAATGGTATAATAGAGGTATGCAAAAAATATAAAGAGGAAGACAATGTTGTATAGTGCATACAAAAGGGATGGTGACGAAACAAAATACATAGAATATGTTGAGCTGCAAAGAGATCTTAAGAAAGGGATCAGGAAAGCAGAGAGGGAATTAGAAAGAAACATAGCTCTTGGAGCTCAAACCAATGCAAAGAGCTTTTTTCAATATCACAACAGCAAGCGGTTAATAAAGGAGGAGGTGAAACAGATAAAGGGCAAAAACGGAGGTATCTTGGAAATTGAACAAGATGTGGCAAATATTCTAAATGAGTATTTCACAGAGGTTTTTACAAAAGAAAAAACAGATGACATGCCACAGGTTGACAATCAGTCCAGTCAAACCCTAAGAGAGATCAGGATCAATGAGGAGGAGGTACTAAAGGGACTAGCAGAATTAAAAACAAACAAATCACCTGGGCCAGATGGGATAATTCCAACAGTACTTCAAGAAAAAAGGTGGCTCAGCAGATACAATCTTGGCAGCACAGGCTATTCAGAGGAACTTAGATAATATTCAGTTGTGGGCTGACACCTGGCAAATGAAATTCAATGTGGACAAGTGCAAGGTAATACATGCAGGTAACAAAAATGTCCACTATAATTACACTATGGGAGGTACAGATCTACATGAAGTAACGCATGAGAAAGACCTAGGAGTCTATGTGGACTCCTCACTTTCTCCATCCAAGCAATGTGGGGAAGCAATAAAGAAGGCAAACAGAATGCTAGGGTATATTGTCAAAAGTGTAGAATTTAAAACAAGGGCAGTAATGTTAAGACTGTACAATGCGCTAGTTAGACCTCATCTGGAATACTGTGTACAGTTCTGGGCACCACACTTCAAAAAGGATATTGCTGCCTTAGAGGCAGTTCAGAGGAGAGCAACCAGACTTATTCCAGGTCTTCAAGGGAAAGTCCTACTCGGAGAGACTGAGGGAACTGAACCTTTTCACCCTGGAACAGAGGAGACTACCCGGGGACACAAATGGAAATTGGGCTTCAAGGCATTCAAAACGGAAAACAGGAGACACTTCTTTACACAGAGAGTAGTCACAATCTGGAATAAACTTCCCAGCGATGTGGTAGAATCTGAAAGTTTGGGAACATTTAAAAATGGTCTGGAAAGGATCCTTGGATCACTTCGATATTAATGAACACCAAACGAGCACGATGGGTCGAATGGTCCCCTCTCGTTTGTTAACTCTCTTATGTTCTTAAAAGGGTCTGAAGCAGCATGAAAGAGCACACTAGGCAGCTGAGAACAGACAGAGAGGGAAGTGTATATTGCGTAGGCCGGGAATCGAACCCAATATCTCACTGTGGTCGAACATGATTCCAGGATTGCAAAGTGGCAGGCAATTCGTTTTCCAAATTGCAATCGGTGAACATTTGGGAAGCCCTGCGTTATCTGCAGTTTCCTGTTCCTGAGTGCGGAAGGAAAATGTCCATTAGCATCTTTCCAGATTGCACTTTATTCAGACCTTTCCGAAATGAAACAAAACCAGAGTTGAAACATAACAGAGGATGGTTTCGAACCATCGACCTCTGGGTTATGGGCCCAGCTCGCTTCCGCTGCGCCACTCTGCTCCTTGGGCACTCATCTACCTGTTAACGTCACAGCCACTCCTATATTGCATATTGCAAGCAATACAAGTTTGCAAAGCCCTGCGTTATTTCCACTTTCCTGTTCAAGACTGCACACCGAGCTTCTCCATGCGCTGGAGCAGCTTTCCAGGTTTCAGTGCCTTCACATTTCACCCTGTATGTGCTGTGGGAAGCATCATGTCAATTGTTTTGTACTAAGCGGATCGGGGCTCAGTCTGAGCTCAGATCCGAGCTTAAAAATGACCGTGCTTCTGAGCAGCTGGGACTCAAAGCCACACTCCCTGGCTTAGGAACCCAGTGTCTGATCCACTAGGACACGGGGGCTCAGCCAGACAGTATCGGAAAATGGAAATAAATAAATTAATTAATAAATAAAAAGATGCGGCGCGTTACACAATAGACACCAGGTAAAGAAGTGAATAGTCACAGGAACTGTCACGTAAGCTCCTCAATTTGAAAGGGGCACATACGAACTCCTGTGAAATAACACGAGATGGATAACTACCCCTTCTCTGCTGCAGCAGAATGTGACTACCTATTGCGCAGATTATTGCGTCAATCGATTCGAAAAGAGGGCTGGCATTTGTCACCAATGTGCCTCGTTTTATTTCTGAAATATAACTCCCTGAAAATATTGTCTGTGTTTTTGAAATTGAAAACCTCACAAAGAAATGATCCAGTCAATTGCTAAAGAAAAGTCTACCTGCTGCATTCTGGAATGAAGAAAAAAATGAGATGACAAGTGCAATCAAAGCAAGAAAGAGAGCGGGCTGTGTTAGATGCGCCAGCTGGGAATCAAACCCAAGTCACAAGAATGGGAATCTTGTATGATACCACTACACCACTGGCGCTGCTGGGAAGCTCTGGCTTGCGTCCTTGAAGCAAATTCATAGAAAGCGTCCCATGGGGCAAGATGATGTCTTAATGATTATGCTTATTAGTCTGTTGTCGATCTGCTTAATACGTACCTAGCCAATCACTACATCACAGGTGCAGAGACAATCAGTATGAAGGCGAACACGATTTCGTTAACGTGTGCCCATTTACAAGTTCAATGAATGTATACATAAATAAAGCAGATCTGGGTTTTCCTCTGATACATTAAGGACTGGTTTCATAAATGCGTCCATAAGTCCATTAACGCCACGAGTGCAACGTGCACACTTTAGTTCAGTTATAACCTGCTCTATTGTAGCTGCTGTTACTGTACGATTCATCGTGATACGTGTGGTTTATGATTCTACCAATAATAATAATGATTAAGGAGGAGCTGACAATACAGATGAATTGCTCATGAAACAGACTTCCTTTACTTCTGTAGCACGTATTGCAGTAAACATATCGTCCTCTGACAAAACAAACGCCCTGACAAGCTCGTTGAGCAAGCGATGCTCACGAGGGGCATTTCAACCACGTTAAGTAAATCAACAGGGTTCCAGCAATTAACGCCTTTTCCAAATGAATTCCAGACAATGCAGCTGCCCTTAGCTTTAACAATGGCTTGATTAGGTGGAATATGTGAAACAATGAATTTAAACTGCAATTTGAAAGCTATAGGCACTTCAACTTATGTGAACAACATGATACAAAAATGACAGACCTAGCCCTCTAATTCACTGGATATAACAAACACATTAATAAATGTATCCAGGCATTACACACAACATACAAGCAGCAGATACCAATAGGGATGATTCAGCTGGATGTGTTAATTGAGAGATCGCCATAGCAGCTGTTTGTTATTTATGTCTAGCCCTATATAGAGCAGGAGCAGTGCCCTAGTGATTATCACTTTCCGGGCTAGTGTGTCTGTGAGTGAACTGGGGGTTTAGTGGTTATTGCAGAGGCATTGCAGTGCTGTTGTTTAATCCTCTCTTTCCAGTGGCGTTGTCACGTGCTTGTTCTGTGTGCAATGAAGCTGATCTGCATTGCTCTCTGCCTCTGTGTAGGAGTATTATTCCCTACACCGGTCTTTGCCGACAGTGACAATGAGACTTCAAAGGAATCCTCCGATATCAAGACGCTGTCCAAGCACTACCGCATTCTCCCCATGTTCATCCAGGCGTCGGCTCCTCTGGTAGACCCAAAGAAACTCCGGCCGGCCACTGGCAGCAAGCCCATGCCGGATGACCTGAGGCGCATCCTGTTCCCCGGTGACAACCTGCGGAAAGGTGTGCATCCCAAGAAGGTCCAGAACCGAGGCGTTGCAGTGTGGGGAGACTACAGTAAGATGTACGTGGCAGTGCATAAGAACATCAACGGCTTCAGGTGCAGGCCTTCGGAGCTCATGCTGGGGAGCTGCGCCGTCCGTAAGACCACTGAGCACTACTACTACTTCATCTACGGGCTGAACGAGTGTGGGAACAAGCGATCGGTAAGTAGCCGTGTGGTTTCACAGATTTGCACTGTTCCATGCTATGTGTTTTCTGGGAAGTAGTGATAGCTGGATAGCCGTGATGCTGGTTCCTGTATCTTATTGGCTCATCCCTCTTCCATGGTGTCAAACTTAATCCTGTAGATCATTAATGGCCGACTGGTGTACTCCAACACTCTGCGCTACTCCCCTCCAACTTCTTCACACCCAGTAATCCGGGGTGTGTCCTTCACTGTGCCCATCCAGCTTGTCTACAACCGGTATGGATTTGTTTCATCTGAGCAGTAATTGGAGGCAATTGGCTGCCTCCTTCCTGATCTGCTCTGCTGTACTGCCTTTGCAGGTTTCACTATTCCTACAAGATTGGCTACCAGCCCACATTCCCCCAGCATGGCAGCACCCTTCCAGGCATGGACAAATCTGCCTTCTTCAGAGAGCTGAAGAACAGACATGGCTACATCCTGGTCACCACCAATGGTACGGTATCTGTAACTTTGCTGGCTGCTTGTGGAGGGGGTGTGTGTGCATGGATGCATAACCCTGCCCTGCTTCCACAGAGCAGTGGATCAGACTCTCCCCAAAGAACATCTACTACCTGGGTCAGCCCATGTACTTCCAGGCCACAGGCTACTTTGCCACTGAAGGGCAGCGGCTGTTCATCCAGTCCTGCTATGCCACGGCCTCTCCAGATCGGCACTCCAAGCCCAGGTTCACCGTGATTGACAACTTTGGGTAAGGCCGTATTCTTGGTGGCTTAACCAGCTTTCACCCCGTCTTCTGGTCAAGATGCCAATGTCTCTGCTTGCCCACAGGTGCCTGGTAGACAGCAAGGCTGATGGGTGCCAGTCCAGGTTCGTGCCGTACACGAGGAAGGACGTTCTCCGCTTCACCATCGACGCCTTCCTGTTTCAGAAGACCCTGTCCGAGGTATCCAATGCATGCTGCTACGATGGAACCCACTGTGTGACTTTTCAACCATTGCTGAGCCAAGATCTATAGGAAGCCTTTTCCCGAGGATGTGGGAGAACCTTTTTATAGTGACTTGAAGCCAACCCTCCCTGTTTGTTGTCTGCTCCCCTTCAGCATGTGATGACTGAGCTGTACATGCACTGCACCATGACTGTGGCAGAACATGTGACTCCAGGCACCAAATCCTGCACCTACAACCGAAAAGCTAAAAGGTACCTCTATTGCAGCAGCCTGCTGCTAGGGGGAAAAAAACAGGCCTGTGACCCTCTCCTCTTGTGAACAGGTGGGAGGAGCTGTATGGGAACCATGCTGTGTGCACGTGCTGTGACTCCAGGTGTGCTGGGGACCGTGCGGAAGGTGGGTGTACTGGTGCTATGAATCTTGCCTCCGTTCTTTGACTGTCTTGCGAGTACTTCGACTTGCACTCCCTCTATACCCAGCATGCAAATGGCTCCGATTCTGGCACTGCAGGATTGTTTGCTCCATATTGTATTGCTTTGGCTTGGCTTCCACACACGTCCTATTGGCTGTTTGTGTTCTTAATCCGTTACTCCTCAAACCTTCTGCATCTGTATCTCCACCAGGTCAGAGGAGCGGCCTAGTGACCAGTCACCTGCTGCCCTTGGAGCATCCCGGTGCTAAAATGGACTCGGCGGAAGGAGCCCATTGGTCAGGGGAAGATGTGGTTCCAGGATTGGGGTCCCATGCTGAAGGAGAAGCTAGGCAAGTGGACTCTCGGCCAGAGGAGTCTGCAGCAGTTGACGGTCCACCAGCGGTAGAGGTGGATGCCTGGGATGACTCTGAAGAGAGAACCGTGGCATCGGAGGACTATGCAGCTGAACTGTTTAAAGGTGAGGAGTCGTCTTGGGTGAGCTTTCAGGATGAGGATGAAGATGAGCGAGGGGAGTTCCATAGAGAGGAGACTGACGAGGAGGATGAACGATTCCCAGTGTAACAGGATGGCTGGCAGGTAAGGGTCTTCCTCTCCTAGTGCTCCACTGCTTTGTTGCCCAGGCTACAGTGCTCATCTGCTCCTTCTCTCCCCAGGTCCCGGAGGAATTCCAGTGTCTGCTTGTTGCAGTGGAACCAATAAACCTTCAAAATGCATCTGGGTCTCCTCTTTATTCCAATGCACAGCTACCAGTACTTCTGACATGAGGTCCCTATTCTGAGGCCCTGTCAAAGGTGTGCAGTGGCCTATGATGACATGGGCTGAGTCCAGTTTATTGTAGACTGCATGTGGCACAGGGTTCTACCTGCATGTCTTGACACCTGTTCTGATATTTCAGACTTGCTGCCGTTGCTGGTATTCCAACTGATGGAGGTTATGGGGACCTTTTTCTACAAACAGTAGTGCTTGATTAATTGGAGTCCATCTATAGCCAACCTCTCTGACGCTCAAAGCAATCGCTCAGTCCACAACCCTAGCCGGTACTTTTGCATCGGTATCCTTAATATTCTATCCTCAAAGGCTGCTGTCTCAAAAGAGTGAGCGGTGAAGGAGCTGGACTCGAAGTCCAATGGGGTTGCCACCGTGAGCAACATTTGAACCTGTGTGGGTGCAAGCATCTCCTTCATTGTTGTTGCTTGTTTCTAGCTGCTTTCCTGGTGGTGGTTAGCGTTCTTTACCTCCCCTAGATTCTTTCACATGATTCACTCTGCAGAGCGTGGCTGTCAAAATGGTGTCCAAACATTTTTAATGCTCTCTCTCGTTTAACACTTAGTAGACGAGGGGTATGAATTGGATTAAATGAAATCTAAACCCTGCTGTGTCAAGTGAGAGAAATACATCAGGCAAGCACAAATCTATGGGCTGCCAACTGTAACCACCGAGCCCTTTTGCTTCAGAGTGTCCTTTTTCACAGACTGTATTTTTCCAGGTTTAATAAATCCTTAAGTAGTTTACCCACATTTCTATATAATGATAAATCTCTACATTTTGAGAAATAGTTTGACTAAATGCTTAGTTTGCAAAGCCCATATTTTGGATGTATCTACACCGTTAACTTTGAAATAAATATTTAACCTGATCTGGGAGACCCCAAATAAATCTATAGCTTTGCCCCATCGTGCCTGTTTTGGTGTCTATTTAATAATGAAGTGATCCAAGGATCCTATCGAGTCTGGTTTTGAATGTTCCCACATTTTCAGCTTCAACCACATCACTGGGGAGTTTTTTCCAGATATGTGCCAAAAATCTGGGGAAAGAAAATTAAAATTTCTTTCAACATTGATTGCTTTGTGTAGTGTCGTTTTCAGCACAGTCCTCAAATCCTGTTGTCCTTGTCGCCAGAACGGGTGAGTGTGTGTTCCTGGGTGGTAAAAAAAATCCCTTGTCAGAAGTGGGATTCAAAGCCAAGCCTCCAAAGGAGGCCATCCTGACTTGATTTGCTGTGTTCATATTAAGAAATTCCCTATGTCTTGAACAAAAAATAATAATTTTTCAATGACTGTGTTCTGCCAGGGCTTCTTTCACTTTGACTTCTGGGATCATGATACCATTTCACAATTGGCTGAAATAGCTCATTTGGGACAGTGTTAAACTGAAGAGCTAAAGGTCCCTGGGTTGATCCTGAGTGTTGGCATTTTACAAGGAATTTCTTCAGAAAGCACAAGTAACCCTTATATTGCACAGGTGTGCAGATCAGTGTGGTAGAATTCAAAAGGAAAGGAAATGTTGCTGCACCTTAAGTAGCTCCCACTCGTGAATAGTTACAGGAATTGTCACATCCGCTCTTGAACTTGAAATGGATGCATACGAACTCCTGTGAAATAACACGGGATGGAATACTACCTTTTCTCTACTGCAGCAGAATATGACTACCTATTGTGCAGATGACTGTGTCAATCGTTTCCACAAGAGGGCTTGTGTTTGTCACCAATGTGCCTCGTTTTATTACTGAAATATAACTCCCAGAAAGCATTGTCTTTGTGTTTTTGAAATTGAAAACCTCACAAAGAAATGATCCAGTCAATTGCTAAAGAAAATTCTACCTGCTGCATTCTGGAATGAAGAAAAAAATGAGATGACAAGTGCAATCAAAGCAAGAAAGAGAGCGGGCTGTGTTAGATGCGCCAGCTGGGAATCAAACCCAAGTCACAAGAATGAGAGTCTTGTATGATAGCACTACACCACTGGTGCTGCTGGGGAGCTCTGGCTTGCGTCCTTGAAGCAAATTCACAAGACCTATAGAAAGAGTCCCATGGGGCAAGATGATGTCTTAATGATTATCCTTATTAGTCTGCAGTCGATCTGCTTAATACGTACCTAGCCAATCACTACATCACAGGTGCAGAGACAATCAGTATGAAGGCGAACACGATTTCGTTAACGTGTGCCCATTTACAAGTTCAATGAATGTATACATAAATAAAGCAGATCTGGGTTTTCCTCTGAAACATTAAGGACTGGTTTCATAAATGCGTCCATAAGTCCATAAACGCCACGAGTGCAACGTGCAACTCTATTGTAGCTGCTGTTACTGTACGATTCATCGTGATACGTGTGTGTTTTATTTCAGCTGTAACTCGCCCTGGTTAAGCACGTCTACGGTGTAATTTAAAAATATTACAGAAATTGTCGTTTGCAGTTACAAATCTGTAGTAAGAGTAATACGTTAAGGGAGTCATGTTCAGCAATTTAAAATACAAATCTACTAGCACATATCTTGATAAAGATTACAATAATAACAATAATAATAATACATAGCAAATATTTATTTTAGTGTTGCACATGGAAAGTTTTCTTACAGTAACTTCTGAATATAATGTTGTCTATACCCTTTTAGCTATTCGTAATATCTCTTAACAGAAACTTGTATATTTTTAGCTGTCTCCAATCATCTAAAGCATACAGAATAAGACAGCCACAAAAGTCCTTTCCACACCAGGCTCTATCGCTCGTAGTGTTGCTTTCTGTCACTGTCTTTAAAACGAGACACAAACCAAACCCACAATCGCTCCGCTCCTCCCACATCAGGGCGTGGACTTCCGACACTGGCCTGGTTTTCCTGTGGCGCTTTATTAGAACAGCAAGAGATAACAGTATGTTTCTGTCTTTATTCGACCGCATGTGTGGGTGTAACTTTGTAATTGTTTAATGAGGTCCTGCAACGTTTGGGGTGAAATGCAAAGTAATCTAATAGTAAAGTAACTAATTACTTTGCCCAGAGAGTAATAAGTAAAGTATCTTGTTACTGTTTATATGAGTAAAGAATACAACGTAATACATTTCTTTTTGTGAGTAACGACACCATCACTGCTCTTTTCTATCTCGTTTTGCATGTATGTTTGTTGTTGACAGAGATACAAAGTTTGAGAGAAGACAGGCTGGCATTGGGGATGTAGCTCAGTGGTAGAGCGCATGCTTTGCATGTATGAGGTCCCGAGTTCAGTCCTCGGCATCTCCAGACTGTCTTTTAATGGAGCCCGTGCACTATGTCATTGGATGCACATAGCAAGTACCGAACAAATCGGGAGGCCGTGATTCATCGGTCACACTAGCATGGGCCTTTTCGGCACTCTCTCCCAGCATTCGTCCGAGAAACAGCGTGTGTATGTATTCATTGTGAGAAGTGAAACAATGGGCCGGATTGCAAGCTGGTTCTGTATACACTCACCTAAAGGATTATTAGGAACACCATACTAATACTGTGTTTGACCCCCTTTCGCCTTCAGAACTGCCTTAATTCTACATGGCATTGATTCAACAAGGTGCTGAAAGCATTCTTTAGAAATGTTGGCCCATATTGATAGGATAGCATCTTGCAGTTGATGGAGATTTGTGTGATGCACATCCAGGGCACGAAGCTCCCGTTCCACCACATCCCAAAGATGCTCTATTGGGTTGAGATCTGGTGACTGTGGGGGCCAGTTTAGTACAGTGAACTCATTGTCATGTTCAAGAAACCAATTTGAAATGATTCGACCTTTGTGACATGGTGCATTATCCTGCTGGAAGTAGCCATCAGAGGATGGGTACATGGTGGTCATAAAGGGATGGACATGGTCAGAAACAATGCTCAGGTAGGCCGTGGCATTTAAACGATGCCCAATTGGCACTAAGGGGCCTAAAGTGTGCCAAGAAAACATCCCCCACACCATTACACCACCACCACCAGCCTGCACAGTGGTAACAAGGCATGATGGATCCATGTTCTCATTCTGTTTACACCAAATTCTGACCTCTAGCATCAACAAGGCATTTTCGCCCACAGGACTGCCGCATACTGGATGTTTTTCCCTTTTCACACCATTCTTTGTAAACCCTAGAAATGGTTGTGCGTGAAAATCCCAGTAACTGAGCAGATTGTGAAATACTCAGACCGGCCCGTCTGGCACCAACAACCATGCCACGCTCAAAATTGCTTAAATCACCTTTCTTTCCCATTCAGACATTCAGTTTGGAGTTCAGGAGATTGTCTTGACCAGGACCACACCCCAAAATGCATTGAAGCAATTGCCATGTGATTGGTTGGTTAGATAATTGCATTAATGAGAAATTGAACAGGTGTTCCTAATAATCCTTTAGGTGAGTGTAAGTGCGCAGGCTGTAAGATTTGGGCGCTTTAAACGGCACGGTGTACTTGAACATCGTCATCATCACGTTGACACACATGCCATCTAAAACGCGCGTTGTCTTTACTTGTTGGCTTGAAGTTAAACACAGACCGTCGTCAGAACAAGGGAATTAGCGGTGACAGGTGCCAGGTGTGATACATTGGAGGCACACGCACTAACACCGAGCTCATTGGCTCTACTAAGCTACTAAAAAAGAAGTGTTAACCAAGCACCGACCGATGCGTTTTCTCCCACTGAATTGTGCACCTCGAAAGTCTACCAAATGCAGACTCCTTAAGCAAAGCATTGTCCCCCACAGGACACCGACTTATATGTAGACCCTCCCTCTCTCCATAATCAATCCATCAGCAAGGAACGGACCTAAATTCATGAGTAAATTACACATGCATTCAAAGCAATATGTAGAGCACGCTGTATCGGATATGCACCACTACTACTACTACTACTACTACTACTACTACTACTACTACTACTACTACTACTACTACTACTACTACTACTACTACTACTACTACTACTACTACTACTACCAATAATAATTTAAAGAGGAGCGTTTCACCACCCGCCTTGAAAGCAGCGAGCTCTTGTGGCAAGGGTAGCACGTCTGACTCTAGATCACAAGGGTGCGTGTTCAAATGACGTCGGGGTCAGTGTTTTGTACACCAGCAGTAACCAGTAACACTAAGGTTGCATGAGTAATTGCACAGCTGACAGTGTAAAGTGCTTACCACCTTGTCGTTGATCTTGCAAAAAGGTAAACAGAAGTATTTTCAAGTTGCCACAGAGAGAGACCGGAGAGTACAGGTGAGAGGTAGCCATCTTGTTGTTTGACTAGTTTCAGAATAGTCTTAGCATTGCTCATTTTGTTTTAAGTTTGCCTTAAATTGACGTTAGCATTGTCTGTAGTTTGCCTAAATTGAAGCCAATTCAGTTCAGCTGCTGAGTTGGTGAAAGTAAACAGGTTGTAGAAGGGAGTTTCTGTCTAGGACTAGCAGGAATTCTGTTGCAGGAGGAGCCAGGTGGGGCCAATTAGGTGTGAATTGGGGGTAAAACCTAGGAGAGTTGAGACCTTAGAGCAGGACAGCGTAGAGAACTGCTGGGTTACAGTAGGTCGTAACCGCAGAAAAGGGCGTGCACACCCCGTAGAGACACCCCAAGAGCTTGAATTGCCCAACAGGTTCCAACTGCTGGACACCGAGTTGGACAGTGACAGCTCAGAGGATGATGGGGGGCAGTTGAGCACCAGAGCACCATGGTGCCCAATCCCCCCCCAGACGAAGGAGGTAGTTATAGTAGGAGACTCAATTCTTAGAGGTGTAGATCACACAGTGTGTTCTAGTGACATGGAGACCCGCATTGGTATCTTGCCTGCCTGGTGCTCAGGTTGCAGATCTCCCTAAACTAGTAGACGGGCTACTGGCCAAAGCCGGGGGGAATCCACTGGTCATGGTCAGGGAGACAGGCAGAGATTAGAAAGTTTAACACGTGGTTGAAAGCTTGGTGTAGGGAAGAGGGGTTTAGGTTTATGGAGCATTGGTCTTTCTTCTGGGATAGATGGGACCTGTACAAACCGGACGGTCTACATCTAAACAGACGGGGGGCTAATGCATTGGAAGAGCGTATGTGCAGTGAAATTGAGAAGCATTTAAACTAGGAACCAGGGGGGCAGGGAGCTATGACAATGGGAGATGTTCCACTAAGGAAAGGAAACCAAGGGAAACTGCCAGTAGGAAAGTCCTGAAATGTTTGTACCTCAATGCCAGGAGTATAAGGAACAAGATGTTAGACTTGGAAGCCACAGTGCTGGTGTGTGACTATGATGTTGTAGGAGTGACAGAAACATGGCTTACAGAAAATGATGGGGATGAATACAAGTTGGAAGGATACACACAGTTTAGGTGAGACAGGCAAAATCGAAGAGGGGGTGGGGTAGCATTATATGTGAAAAATGACATTGAGGCAGAAGAACTTGTATTAGATCCCAGTAACGGAACAGAATCTTTGTGGGTGAAACTTTTGAACAAGAGATCTGGAGGATTAGCGGTAGGAGTGTGTTACAGGCAACCAAACTCAGATATTCAGAAAGATGCTGCATTGTAAAGTGTAATCAGGACTGCATGTAGCAAGGATGTGGCTGTTATAATGGGGGATTTCAATTTCCCAAACTTAGACTGGGAAAGCCCAGTGGGGACTACAGAAGCAGAAATGGAAATGGTTGAGATGGTAAATGACTGCTTTCTAACTCAATTTGTTAGGGAACCAACCAGAGAGAGCGCATGTATTGACTTGATCTTTTCAAATGACCAAGATAGAGTCAGGGGGACAGTAGTTAGAGAACCAATGGCAAATTGTGATCACAATATGGTTGTCTTTGAGGCATTCTTTCAAAAAACAAGGTCCAAGTCTAAAACAATGGTCTACAATTTTAGAAAAGCAAACCTTGAAGGTAAGAGACGGCACTTAGAAGAGGTAGACTGGAGCACACTGGATACAGAGTTAGTTGAAAATGCATGGGTATATTTTAAGAATATACTACTCGAGGCTCAGGAGCAATTTGTACCAAAACTTAGCAAATTGAGGAACAAAAAACATTGGCCAAAATGGTATAATAGAGGTATGCAAAAAATATAAAGAGGAAGACAATGTTGTATAGTGCATACAAAAGGGATGGTGACGAAACAAAATACATAGAATATGTTGAGCTGCAAAGAGATCTTAAGAAAGGGATCAGGAAAGCAGAGAGGGAATTAGAAAGAAACATAGCTCTTGGAGCTCAAACCAATGCAAAGAGCTTTTTTCAATATCACAACAGCAAGCGGTTAATAAAGGAGGAGGTGAAACAGATAAAGGGCAAAAACGGAGGTATCTTGGAAATTGAACAAGATGTGGCAAATATTCTAAATGAGTATTTCACAGAGGTTTTTACAAAAGAAAAAACAGATGACATGCCACAGGTTGACAATCAGTCCAGTCAAACCCTAAGAGAGATCAGGATCAATGAGGAGGAGGTACTAAAGGGACTAGCAGAATTAAAAACAAACAAATCACCTGGGCCAGATGGGATAATTCCAACAGTACTTCAAGAAAAAAGGTGGCTCAGCAGATACAATCTTGGCAGCACAGGCTATTCAGAGGAACTTAGATAATATTCAGTTGTGGGCTGACACCTGGCAAATGAAATTCAATGTGGACAAGTGCAAGGTAATACATGCAGGTAACAAAAATGTCCACTATAATTACACTATGGGAGGTACAGATCTACATGAAGTAACGCATGAGAAAGACCTAGGAGTCTATGTGGACTCCTCACTTTCTCCATCCAAGCAATGTGGGGAAGCAATAAAGAAGGCAAACAGAATGCTAGGGTATATTGTCAAAAGTGTAGAATTTAAAACAAGGGCAGTAATGTTAAGACTGTACAATGCGCTAGTTAGACCTCATCTGGAATACTGTGTACAGTTCTGGGCACCACACTTCAAAAAGGATATTGCTGCCTTAGAGGCAGTTCAGAGGAGAGCAACCAGACTTATTCCAGGTCTTCAAGGGAAAGTCCTACTCGGAGAGACTGAGGGAACTGAACCTTTTCACCCTGGAACAGAGGAGACTACCCGGGGACACAAATGGAAATTGGGCTTCAAGGCATTCAAAACGGAAAACAGGAGACACTTCTTTACACAGAGAGTAGTCACAATCTGGAATAAACTACCCAGCGATGTGGTAGAATCTGAAAGTTTGGGAACATTTAAAAATGGTCTGGAAAGGATCCTTGGATCACTTCGATATTAATGAACACCAAACAAGCACGATGGGTCGAATGGTCCCCTCTCCTTTGTTAACTCTCTTATGTTCTTAAAAGTGTCTGAAGCAGCATGAAAGAGCACACTAGGCAGCTGAGAACAGACAGAGAGGGGAGTGTATATTGCGTATTGCATATATTGCGGGAATCAAACCCGGGTCAACTGCTTGGAAGGCAGCTATGCTAACCACTATACCACCAACGCTTAGAAACTGCTTTCCAACAATATCTCACTGTGGTCGAACAAGTGGCAGGCAATTTGTTTTCCAAATTGCAATCGGTGAACATTTGGGAAGCCCTGCGTTATCTGCAGTTTCCTGTTCCTGAGTGCGGAAGGAAAATGTCCATTAGCATCTTTCCAGATTGCACTTTATTCAGACCTTTCCGAAATGAAACAAAACCAGAGTTGAAACATAGCAGAGGATGGTTTCGATCCATTGACCTCTGGGTTATGGGCCCAGCATGCTTCCGCTGCGCCACTCTGCTCCTTGGGAACTCAGCCACCTGTTAACTTCACAGCCACTCCTATATTGCATATTGCAAGCAATACAAGTTTGCAAAGCCCTGCGTTATTTCCACTTTCCTGTTCAAGACTGCACACCGAGCTTCTCCATGCGCTGGAGCAGCGTTACTAGTTTCAGTGCCTTTACATTTCACCCTGTATGTGCTGTGGGAAGCATCATGTCAATTGTGTTGTACTAAGCGGATCGGGGCTCAGTCTGAGCTCAGATCCGAGCTTAAAAATGACCGTGCTTCTGAGCAGCTGGGACTCAAAGCCACACTCCCTGGCTTAGGAACCCAGTGTCTGATCCACTAGGACACGGGGGCTCAGCCAGACAGTATCGGAAAATGGAAATAAATAAATTAATTAATAAATAAAAAGATGCGGCGCGTTACACAATAGACACCAGGTAAAGAAGTGAATAGTTACAGGAACTGTCACGTAAGCTCCTCAACTTGAAACGGGCACATACGAACTCCTGTGAAATAACACGAGATGGATAACTACCCCTTCTCTGCTGCAGCAGAATGTGACTACCTATTGCGCAGAGTATTGCGTCAATCGATTCGAAATGAGGGCTGGCATTTGTCACCAATGTGCCTCGTTTAATTTCTGAAATATAACTCCCAGAAAATATTGTCTGTGTTTTTGAAATTGAATAACCTCAAAAGAAAGAAATGATCCAGTCAATTGCTAAAGAAGAGTCTTGCCGCTGCATTCTGGAATGAAGAAAAGAATGAAATGATAAAGTACAATCAAATCAAGAAAGAGAGCAGGCTGTGTCAGATGCGCCAGCCGGGAATCGAACCCGAGTCACAAGAATGGGAATCTTGTATGATATCACTACACCACTGGCGCTGCTGGGGGAGCTCTGGCTTGCGTCCTTGAAGCAAATTCATAGAAAGCGTCCCATGGGGCAAGATGATGTCTTAATGATTATCCTTATTAGTCTGTTGTCGATCTGCTTAATACGTACCTAGCCAATCACTACATCACAGGTGCAGAGACAATCAGTATGAAGGCGAACACGATTTCGTTAACGTGTGCCCATTTACAAGTTCAATGAATGTATACATAAATAAAGCAGATCTGGGTTTTCCTATGAAACATTAAGGACTGGTTTCATAAATGCGTCCATAAGTCCATAAACGCCACGAGTGCAACGTGCAACTCTATTGTAGCTGCTGTTACTGTACGATTCATCGTGATACGTGTGTGTTTTATTTCAGCTGTAACTCGCCCTGGTTAAGCACGTCTACGGTGTAATTTAAAAATATTACAGAAATTGTCGTTTGCAGTTACAAATCTGTAGTAAGAGTAATACGTTAAGGGAGTCAAGTTCAGCAATTTAAAATACAAATCTACTAGCACATATCTTGATAAAGATTACAATAATAACAATAATAATAATACATAGCAAATATTTATTTTAGTGTTGCACATGGAAAGTTTTCTTACAGTAACTTCTGAATATAATGTTGTCTATACCCTTTTAGCTATTCGTAATATCTCTTAACAGAAACTTGTATATTTTTAGCTGTCTCCAATCATCTAAAGCATACAGAATAAGACAGCCACAAAAGTCCTTTCCACACCAGGCTCTATCGCTCGTAGTGTTGCTTTCTGTCACTGTCTTTAAAACGAGACACAAACCAAACCCACAATCGCTCCGCTCCTCCCACATCAGGGCGTGGACTTCCGACACTGGCCTGGTTTTCCTGTGGCGCTTTATTAGAACAGCAAGAGATAACAGTATGTTTCTGTCTTTATTCGACCGCATGTGTGGGTGTAACTTTGTAATTGTTTAATGAGGTCCCGCAACGTTTGGGGTGAAATGCAAAGTAATCTAATAGTAAAGTAACTAATTACTTTGCCCAGAGAGTAATAAGTAAAGTATCTTGTTACTGTTTATATGAGTAAAGAATACAATGTAATACATTTCTTTTTGTGAGTAACGACACCATCACTGCTCTTTTCTATCTCGTTTTGCATGTATGTTTTTTGTTGACAGAGATACAAAGTTTGAGAGAAGACAGGCTGGCATCGGGGATGTAGCTCAGTGGTAGAGCGCATGCTTTGCATGTATGAGGTCCCGAGTTCAGTCCTCGGCATCTCCAGACTGTCTTTTAATGGAGCCCGTGCACTATGTCATTGGATGCACATAGCAAGTACCGAACAAATCGGGAGCCCGTGATTCATCGGTCACACTAGCATGGGCCTTTTCGGGACTCTCTCCCAGCATTCGTCCGAGAAACATCGTGTGTGTATGTATTCATTGTGAGAAGTGAAATAATGGGCCAGATTGCAAGCTGGTTCTGTATACACTCACCTAAAGGATTATTAGGAACACCATACTAATACTGTGTTTGACCCCCTTTCGCCTTCAGAACTGCCTTAATTCTACATGGCATTGATTCAACAAGGTGCTGAAAGCATTCTTTAGAAATGTTGGCCCATATTGATAGGATAGCATCTTGCAGTTGATGGAGATTTGTGTGATGCACATCCAGGGCACGAAGCTCCCGTTCCACCACATCCCAAAGATGCTCTATTGGGTTGAGATCTGGTGACTGTGGGGGCCAGTTTAGTACAGTGAACTCATTGTCATGTTCAAGAAACCAATTTGAAATGATTCGACCTTTGTGACATGGTGCATTATCCTGCTGGAAGTAGCCATCAGAGGATGGGTACATGGTGGTCATAAAGGGATGGACATGGTCACAATGCTCAGGTAGGCCGTGGCATTTAAACGATGCCCAATTGGCCTAAAGTGTGCCAAGTAAACATCCCCCACACCATTACACCACCACCACCAGCCTGCACAGTGGTAACAAGGCATGATGGATCCATGTTCTCATTCTGTTTACACCAAATTCTGACCTCTAGCATCAACAAGGCATTTTCGCCCACAGGACTGCCGCATACTGGATGTTTTTCCCTTTTCACACCATTCTTTGTAAACCCTAGAAATGGTTGTGCGTGAAAATCCCAGTAACTGAGCAGATTGTGAAATACTCAGACCGGCCCGTCTGGCACCAACAACCATGCCACGCTCAAAATTGCTTAAATCACCTTTCTTTCCCATTCAGACATTCAGTTTGGAGTTCAGGAGATTGTCTTGACCAGGACCACACCCCTAAATGCATTGAAGCAACTGCCATGTGATTGGTTGGTTAGATAATTGCATTAATGAGAAATTGAACAGGTGTTCCTAATAATCCTTTAGGTGAGTGTAAGTGTGCAGGCTGTAAGATTTGGGCGCTTTAAACGGCACGGTGTACTTGAACATCGTCATCATCACGTTGACACACATGCCATCTAAAACGCGCGTTGTCTTTACTTGTTGGCTTGAAGTTAAACACAGACCGTCGTCAGGAGTAGGGAATTAGCGGGGACAGGTGCCAGGTGTGATACATTGGAGGCACACGCACTAACACCGAGCTCATTGGCTCTACTAAGCTACTAAAAAAGAAGTGTTAACCAAGCACCGACCGATGCGTTTTCTCCCTCTGAATTGTGCACCTCGAAAGTCTACCAAATGCAGACTCCTTAAGCAAAGCATTGTCCCCCACAGGACACCGACTTATATGTAGACCCTCCCTCTCTCCATAATCAATCCATCAGCAAGGAACGGACCTAAATTCATGAGTAAATTACACATGCATTCAAAGCAATATGTAGAGCACGCTGTATCGGATATGCACCACACTACTACTACTACTACTACTACTACTACTACTACTACTACTACTACTACTACTACTACTACTACTACTACTACTACTACTACTACTACCAATAATAATTTAAAGAGGAGCGTTTCACCACCCGCCTTGAAAGCAGCGAGCTCTTGTGGCAAGGGTAGCACGTCTGACTCTAGATCACAAGGGTGCGTGTTCAAATGACGTCGGGGTCAGTGTTTTGTACACCAGCAGTAACCAGTAACACTAAGGTTGCATGAGTAATTGCACAGCTGACAGTGTAAAGTGCTTACCACCTTGTCGTTGATCTTGCAAAAAGGTAAACAGAAGTATTTACAAGTTGCCACAGAGAGAGACCGGAGAGTACAGGTGAGAGGTAGCCATGTTGTTGTTTGACTAGTTTCAGAATAGTCTTAGCATTGCTCATTTTGTTTTAAGTTTGCCTTAAATTGACGTTAGCATTGTCTGTAGTTTGCCTAAATTGAAGCCAATTCAGTTTCAGCTGCTGAGGTGGTGA
Organism: Amia ocellicauda; assembly: GCF_036373705.1. Lineage (NCBI taxonomy): Eukaryota > Metazoa > Chordata > Actinopteri > Amiiformes > Amiidae > Amia > Amia ocellicauda. Next base: position 22,100,265 of record NC_089863.1, read on the forward strand.
AAGTAAACAGGTTTAAGAAAGGGAGTTTCTGTCTAGGACTAGCAGGAATTCTGTTGCAGGAGGAGCCAGGTGGGGCCAATTAGGTGTGAATTGGGGGTAAAACCTAGGAGAGTTGAGACCTTAGAGCAGGACAGCGTAGAGAACTGCTGGGTTACAGTAGGTCGTAACCGCAGAAAAGGGCGTGCACACCCCGTAGAGACACTCCAAGAGCTTGAATTGCCCAACAGGTTCCAACTGCTGGACACCGAGTTGGACAGTGACAGCTCAGAGGGTGATGGGGGGCAGTTGAGCACCAGAGCACCATGGTGCCCAATCCCCCCCCCAGACGAAGGAGGTAGTTATAGTAGGAGACTCAATTCTTAGAGGTGTAGATCACACAGTGTGTTCTAGTGACATGGAGACCCGCATTGGTATCTTGCCTGCCTGGTGCTCAGGTTGCAGATCTCCCTAAACTAGTAGACGGGCTACTGGCCAAAGCCGGGGGGAATCCACTGGTCATGGTCAGGGAGACAGGCAGAGATTAGAAAGTTTAACACGTGGTTGAAAGCTTGGTGTAAGGAAGAGGGGTTTAGGTTTATGGAGCATTGGTCTTTCTTCTGGGATAGATGGGACCTGTACAAACCGGACGATCTACATCTAAACAGAAGGGGGGCTAATGCATTGGAAGAGCGTATGTGCAGTGAAATTGAGAATCATTTAAACTAGGAACCAGGGGGGCAGGGAGCTTTGACAATGGGAGATGTTCCACTAAGGAAAGGAAACCAAGGGAAACTGCCAGTAGGAAAGTCCTGAAATGTTTGTACCTCAATGCCAGGAGTATAAGGAACAAAATGTTAGACTTGGAAGCCACAGTGCTGGTGTGTGACTATGATGTTGTAGGAGTGACAGAAACATGGCTTACAGAAAATGATGGGGATGAATACAAGTTGGAAGGATACACACAGTTTAGGTGAGACAGGCAAAATCAAAGAGGGGGTGGGGTAGCATTATATGTGAAAAATGACATTGAGGCAGAAGAACTTGTATTAGATCCCAGTAACGGAACAGAATCTTTGTGGGTGAAACTTTTGAACAAGAGATCTGGAGGATTAGCGGTAGGAGTGTGTTACAGGCCACCAAACTCAGATATTCAGAAAGATGCTGCATTGTAAAGTGTAATCAGGACTGCATGTAGCAAGGATGTGGCTGTTATAATGGGGGATTTCAATTTCCCAAACTTAGACTGGGAAAGCCCAGTGGGGACTACAGAAGCAGAAATGGAAATGGTTGAGATGGTAAATGACTGCTTTCTAACTCAATTTGTCAGGGAACCAACCAGAGAGAGCGCATGTATTGACTTGATCTTTTCAAATGACCAAGATAGAGTCAGGGGGACAGTAGTTAGAGAACCAATGGCAAATTGTGATCACAATATGGTTGTCTTTGAGGCATTCTTTCAAAAAACAAGGTCCAAGTCTAAAACAATGGTCTACAATTTTAGAAAAGCAAACCTTGAAGGTATGAGACGGCACTTAGAAGAGGTAGACTGGAGCACACTGGATACAGAGTTAGTTGAAAATGCATGGGTATATTTTAAGAATATACTACTCGAGGCTCAGGAGCAATTTGTACCAAAACTTAGCAAATTGAGGAACAAAAAACATTGGCCAAAATGGTATAATAGAGGTATGCAAAAAATATAAAGAGGAAGACAATGTTGTATAGTGCATACAAAAGGGATGGTGACGAAACAAAATACATAGAATATGTTGAGCTGCAAAGAGATCTTAAGAAAGGGATCAGGAAAGCAGAGAGGGAATTAGAAAGAAACATAGCTCTTGGAGCTCAAACCAATGCAAATAGCTTTTTTCAATATCACAACAGCAAGCGGTTAATAAAGGAGGAGGTGAAACAGATAAAGGGCAAAAACGGAGGTATCTTTGAAATTGAACAAGATGTGGCAAATATTCTAAATGAGTATTTCACAGAGGTTTTTACAAAAGAAAAAACAGATGACATGCCACAGGTTGACAATCAGTCCAGTCAAACCCTAAGAGAGATCAGGATAAATGAGGAGGAGGTACTAAAGGGACTAGCAGAATTAAAAACAAACAAATCACCTGGGCCAGATGGGATATTTCCAACAGTACTTCAAGAAAATAGGTGGCTCAGCAGATACAATCTTGGCAGCACAGGCTATTCAGAGGAACTTAGATAATATTCAGTTGTGGGCTGACACCTGGCAAATGAAATTCAATGTGGACAAGTGCAAGGTAATACATGCAGGTAACAAAAATGTCCACTATAATTACACTATGGGAGGTACAGATCTACATGAAGTAACGCATGAGAAAGACCTAGGAGTCTATGTGGACTCCTCACTTTCTCCATCCAAGCAATGTGGGGAAGCAATAAGGAAGGCAAACAGAATGCTAGGGTATATTGTCAAAAGTGTAGAATTTAAAACAAGGGCAGTAATGTTAAGACTGTACAATGCGCTAGTTAGACCTCATCTGGAATACTGTGTACAGTTCTGGGCACCACACTTCAAGAAGGAAATTGCTGCCTTAGAGGCAGTTCAGAGGAGAGCAACCAGACTTATTCCAGGTCTTCAAGGGAAAGTCCTACTCGGAGAGACTGAGGGAACTGAACCTTTTCACCCTGGAACAGAGGAGACTACCCGGGGACACAAATGGAAATTGGGCTTCAAGGCATTCAAAACGGAAAACAGGAGACACTTCTTTACACAGAGAGTAGTCACAATCTGGAATAAACTACCCAGCGATGTAGTTGAAGCTGAAAGTTTGGGAACATTTAAAAATGGTCTGGAAAGGATCCTTGGATCACTTCGATATTAATGACCACCAAACGAGCACGATGGGTCGAATGGTCCCCTTTGTTTGTTAACTCTCTAATGTTCTTAAAAGGGTCTGAAGCAGCATGAAGGAGCACACTAGGCAGCTGAGAACAGACAGAGAGGGAAGTGTATATTGTGTTGGCCGGGAATCAAACCCAGGTCAACTGCTTGGAAGGCAGCTATGCTAACCACTATACCACCAACGCTTAGAAACTGCATCCCCGCAATATCTCACTGTGGTCGAACATGATTCCAGGATTTCAAAGTGGCAGGCAATTCGTTTTCCAAATTGCAATCAGTGAACATTTGGGAAGCCCTGCGTTATCTGCAGTTTCCAGTTCCTGAGTGCGGAAGGAAAATGTCCATTAGCATCTTTCCAGATTGCACTTTATTCAGACCTTTCCGAAATGAAACAAAACCAAAGTTGAAGGATGGTTTCAATCCATCGACCTCTGGGTTATGGGACCAGCACGCTTGCGCTGCGCCACACTGCTCCTTGGGCACTCACCCACCTGTTAACGTCACAGCCACTCCTATATTGCATATTGCAAGCAATACAAGTTTGCAAAGCCCTGCGTTATTTCCACTTTCCTGTTCAAGACTGCACACCGAGCTTCTCCATGCGCTGGAGCAGCTTTCCAGGTTTCAGTGCCTTCACATTTCACCCTGTATGTGCTGTGGGAAGCATCATGTCAATTGTTTTGTACTAAGCGGATCGGGGCTCAGTCTGAGCTCAGATCCGAGCTTAAAAATGACCGTGCTTCTGAGCAGCTGGGACTCAAAGCCACACTCCCTGGCTTAGGAACCCAGTGTCTGATCCACTAGGACACGGGGGCTCAGCCAGACAGTATCGGAAAATGGAAATAAATAAATTAATTAATAAATAAAAAGATGCGGCGCGTTACACAATAGACACCAGGTAAAGAAGTGAATAGTCACAGGAACTGTCACGTAAGCTCCTCAATTTGAAACGGGCACATACGAACTCCTGTGAAATAACACGAGATGGATAACTACCCCTTCTCTGCTGCAGCAGAATGTGACTACCTATTGCGCAGATTATTGCGTCAATCGATTCGAAAAGAGGGCTGGCATTTGTCACCAATGTGCCTCGTTTTATTTCTGAAATATAACTCCCTGAAAATATTGTCTGTGTTTTTGAAATTGAAAACCTCACAAAGAAATGATCCAGTCAATTGCTAAAGAAAAGTCTACCTGCTGCATTCTGGAATGAAGAAAAAAATGAGATGACAAGTGCAATCAAAGCAAGAAAGAGAGCGGGCTGTGTTAGATGCGCCAGCTGGGAATCAAACCCAAGTCACAAGAATGGGAATCTTGTATGATACCACTACACCACTGGCGCTGCTGGGAAGCTCTGGCTTGCGTCCTTGAAGCAAATTCATAGAAAGCGTCCCATGGGGCAAGATGATGTCTTAATGATTATGCTTATTAGTCTGTTGTCGATCTGCTTAATACGTACCTAGCCAATCACTACATCACAGGTGCAGAGACAATCAGTATGAAGGCGAACACGATTTCGTTAACGTGTGCCCATTTACAAGTTCAATGAATGTATACATAAATAAAGCAGATCTGGGTTTTCCTCTGATACATTAAGGACTGGTTTCATAAATGCGTCCATAAGTCCATAAACGCCACGAGTGCAACGTGCACACTTTAGTTCAGTTATAACCTGCTCTATTGTAGCTGCTGTTACTGTACGATTCATCGTGATACGTGTGGTTTATGATTCTACCAATAATGATAATAATTAAGGAGGAGCTGACAATACAGATGAATTGCTCATGAAACAGACTTCCTTTACTTCTGTAGCACGTATTGCAGTAAACATATCGTCCTCTGACAAAACAAACGCCCTGACAAGCTCGTTGAGCAAGCGATGCTCACGAGGGGCATTTCATCCACGTTAAGTAAATCAACAGGCTTCCAGCAATTAACGCCTTTTCCAAATGAATTCCAGACAATGCAGCTGCCCTTAGCTTTAACAATGGCTTGATTAGGTGGAATATGTGAAACAATGAATTTAAACTGCAATTTGAAAGCTATAGGCACTTCAACTTATGTGAACAACATGATACAAAAATGACAGACCTAGCCCTCTAATTCACTGGATATAACAAACACATTAATAAATGTATCCAGGCATTACACACAACATACAAGCAGCAGATACCAATAGGGATGATTCAGCTGGATGTGTTAATTGAGAGATCGCCATAGCAGCTGTTTGTTATTTATGTCTAGCCCTATATAGAGCAGGAGCAGTGCCCTAGTGATTATCACTTTTCGGGCTAGTGTGTCTGTGAGTGAACTGGGGGTTTAGTGGTTATTGCAGAGGCATTGCAGTGCTGTTGTTTAATCCTCTCTTTCCAGTGGCGTTGTCACGTGCTTGTTCTGTGTGCAATGAAGCTGATCTGCATTGCTCTCTGCCTCTGTGTAGGAGTATTATTCCCTACACCGGTCTTTGCCGACAGTGACAATGAGACTTCAAAGGAATCCTCCGATATCAAGACGCTGTCCAAGCACTACCGCATTCTCCCCATGTTCATCCAGGCGTCGGCTCCTCTGGTAGACCCAAAGAAACTCCGGCCGGCCACTGGCAGCAAGCCCATGCCGGATGACCTGAGGCGCATCCTGTTCCCCGGTGACAACCTGCGGAAAGGCGTGCATCCCAAGAAGGTCCAGAACCGAGGCGTTGCAGTGTGGGGAGACTACAGTAAGATGTACGTGGCAGTGCATAAGAACATCAACGGCTTCAGGTGCAGGCCTTCGGAGCTCATGCTGGGGAGCTGCGCCGTCAGTAAGACCACTGAGCACTACTACTACTTCATCTATGGGCTGAACGAGTGTGGGAACAAGCGATCGGTAAGTAGCCGTGTGGTTTCACAGATTTGCACTGTTCCATGCTATGTGTTTTCTGGGAAGTAGTGATAGCTGGATAGCCGTGATGCTGGTTCCTGTATCTTATTGGCTCATCCCTCTTCCATGGTGTCAAACTTAATCCTGTAGATCATTAATGGCCGACTGGTGTACTCCAACACTCTGCGCTACTCCCCTCCAACTTCTTCACACCCAGTAATCCGGGGTGTGTCCTTCACTGTGCCCATCCAGCTTGTCTACAACCGGTATGGATTTGTTTCATCTGAGCAGTAATTGGAGGCAATTGGCTGCCTCCTTCCTGATCTGCTCTGCTGTACTGCCTTTGCAGGTTTCACTATTCCTACAAGATTGGCTACCAGCCCACATTCCCCCAGCATGGCAGCACCCTTCCAGGCATGGACAAATCTGCCTTCTTCAGAGAGCTGAAGAACAGACATGGCTACATCCTGGTCACCACCAATGGTACGGTATCTGTAACTTTGCTGGCTGCTTGTGGAGGGGGTGTGTGTGCATGGATGCATAACCCTGCCCTGCTTCCACAGAGCAGTGGATCAGACTCTCCCCAAAGAACATCTACTACCTGGGTCAGCCCATGTACTTCCAGGCCACAGGCTACTTTGCCACTGAAGGGCAGCGGCTGTTCATCCAGTCCTGCTATGCCACGGCCTCTCCAGATCGGCACTCCAAGCCCAGGTTCACCGTGATTGACAACTTTGGGTAAGGCCGTATTCTTGGTGGCTTAACCAGCTTTCACCCCGTCTTCTGGTCAAGATGCCAATGTCTCTGCTTGCCCACAGGTGCCTGGTAGACAGCAAGGCTGATGGGTGCCAGTCCAGGTTCGTGCCGTACACGAGGAAGGACGTTCTCCGCTTCACCATCGACGCCTTCCTGTTTCAGAAGACCCTGTCCGAGGTATCCAATGCATGCTGCTACGATGGAACCCACTGTGTGACTTTTCAACCATTGCTGAGCCAAGATCTATAGGAAGCCTTTTCCCGAGGATGTGGGAGAACCTTTTTATAGTGACTTGAAGCCAACCCTCCCTGTTTGTTGTCTGCTCCCCTTCAGCATGTGATGACTGAGCTGTACATGCACTGCACCATGACTGTGGCAGAACATGTGACTCCAGGCACCAAATCCTGCACCTACAACCGAAAAGCTAAAAGGTACCTCTATTGCAGCAGCCTGCTGCTAGGGGGAAAAAAACAGGCCTGTGACCCTCTCCTCTTGTGAACAGGTGGGAGGAGTTGTATGGGAACCATGCTGTGTGCACGTGCTGTGACTCCAGGTGTGCTGGGGACCGTGCGGAAGGTGGGTGTACTGGTGCTATGAATCTTGCCTCCGTTCTTTGACTGTCTTGCGAGTACTTCGACTTGCACTCCCTCTATACCCAGCATGCAAATGGCTCCGATTCTGGCACTGCAGGATTGTTTGCTCCATATTGTATTGCTTTGGCTTGGCTTCCACACACGTCCTATTGGCTGTTTGTGTTCTTAATCCGTTACTCCTCAAACCTTCTGCATCTGTATCTCCACCAGGTCAGAGGAGCGGCCTAGTGACCAGTCACCTGCTGCCCTTGGAGCATCCCGGTGCTAAAATGGACTCGGCGGAAGGAGCCCATTGGTCAGGGGAAGATGTGGTTCCAGGATTGGGGTCCCATGCTGAAGGAGAAGCTAGGCAAGTGGACTCTCGGCCAGAGGAGTCTGCAGCAGTTGACGGTCCACCAGCGGTAGAGGTGGATGCCTGGGATGACTCTGAAGAGAGAACCGTGGCATCGGAGGACTATGCAGCTGAACTGTTTAAAGGTGAGGAGTCGTCTTGGGTGAGCTTTCAGGATGAGGATGAAGATGAGCGAGGGGAGTTCCATAGAGAGGAGACTGACGAGGAGGATGAACGATTCCCAGTGTAACAGGATGGCTGGCAGGTAAGGGTCTTCCTCTCCTAGTGCTCCACTGCTTTGTTGCCCAGGCTACAGTGCTCATCTGCTCCTTCTCTCCCCAGGTCCCGGAGGAATTCCAGTGTCTGCTTGTTGCAGTGGAACCAATAAACCTTCAAAATGCATCTGGGTCTCCTCTTTATTCCAATGCACAGCTACCAGTACTTCTGACATGAGGTCCCTATTCTGAGGCCCTGTCAAAGGTGTGCAGTGGCCTATGATGACATGGGCTGAGTCCAGTTTATTGTAGACTGCATGTGGCACAGGGTTCTACCTGCATGTCTTGACACCTGTTCTGATATTTCAGACTTGCTGCAGTTGCTGGTATTCCAACTGATGGAGGTTATGGGGACCTTTTTCTACAAACAGTAGTGCTTGATTAATTGGAGTCCATCTATAGCCAACCTCTCTGATGCTCAAAGCAATCGCGCAGTCCACAACCCTAGCCGGTACTTTTGCATCGGTATCCTTAATATTCTATCCTCAAAGGCTGCTGTCTCAAAAGAGTGAGCGGTGAAGGAGCTGGACTCGAAGTCCAATGGGGTTGCCACCGTGAGCAACATTTGAACCTGTGTGGGTGCAAGCATCTCCTTCATTGTTGTTGCTTGTTTCTAGCTGCTTTCCTGGTGGTGGTTAGCGTTCTTTACCTCCCCTAGATTCTTTCACATGATTCACTCTGCAGAGCGTGGCTGTCAAAATGGTGTCCAAACATTTTTAATGCTCTCTCTCGTTTAACACTTAGTAGACGAGGGGTATGAATTGGATTAAATGAAATCTAAACCCTGCTGTGTCAAGTGAGAGAAATACATCAGGCAAGCACAAATCTATGGGCTGCCAACTGTAACCACCGAGCCCTTTTGCTTCAGAGTGTCCTTTTTCACAGACTGTATTTTTCCAGGTTTAATAAATCCTTAAGTAGTTTACCCACATTTCTATATAATGATAAATCTCTACATTTTGAGAAATAGTTTGACTAAATGCTTAGTTTGCAAAGCCCATATTTTGGATGTATCTACACCGTTAACTTTGAAATAAATATTTAACCTGATCTGGGAGACCCCAAATAAATCTATAGCTTTGCCCCATCGTGCCTGTTTTGGTGTCTATTTAATAATGAAGTGATCCAAGGATCCTATCGAGTCTGGTTTTGAATGTTCCCACATTTTCAGCTTCAACCACATCACTGGGGAGTTTTTTCCAGATATGTGCCAAAAATCTGGGGAAAGAAAATTAAAATTTCTTTCAACATTGATTGCTTTGTGTAGTGTCGTTTTCAGCACAGTCCTCAAATCCTGTTGTCCTTGTCGCCAGAACGGGTGAGTGTGTGTTCCTGGGTGGTAAAAAAAATCCCTTGTCAGAAGTGGGATTCAAAGCCAAGCCTCCAAAGGAGGCCATCCTGACTTGATTTGCTGTGTTCATATTAAGAAATTCCCTATGTCTTGAACAAAAAATAATAATTTTTCAATGACTGTGTTCTGCCAGGGCTTCTTTCACTTTGACTTCTGGGATCATGATACCATTTCACAATTGGCTGAAATAGCTCATTTGGGACAGTGTTAAACTGAAGAGCTAAAGGTCCCTGGGTTGATCCTGAGTGTTGGCATTTTACAAGGAATTTCTTCAGAAAGCACAAGTAACCCTTATATTGCACAGGTGTGCAGATCAGTGTGGTAGAATTCAAAAGGAAAGGAAATGTTGCTGCACCTTAAGTAGCTCCCACTCGTGAATAGTTACAGGAATTGTCACATCCGCTCTTGAACTTGAAATGGATGCATACGAACTCCTGTGAAATAACACGGGATGGAATACTACCTTTTCTCTACTGCAGCAGAATATGACTACCTATTGTGCAGATGACTGTGTCAATCGTTTCTACAAGAGGGCTTGTGTTTGTCACCAATGTGCCTCGTTTTATTACTGAAATATAACTCCCAGAAAGCATTGTCTTTGTGTTTTTGAAATTGAAAACCTCACAAAGAAATGATCCAGTCAATTGCTAAAGAAAAGTCTACCTGCTGCATTCTGGAATGAAGAAAAAAATGAGATGACAAGTGCAATCAAAGCAAGAAAGAGAGCGGGCTGTGTTAGATGCGCCAGCTGGGAATCAAACCCAAGTCACAAGAATGAGAATCTTGTATGATACCACTACACCACTGGTGCTGCTGGGGAGCTCTGGCTTGCGTCCTTGAAGCAAATTCACAAGACCTATAGAAAGAGTCCCATGGGGCAAGATGATGTCTTAATGATTATCCTTATTAGTCTGCAGTCGATCTGCTTAATACGTACCTAGCCAATCACTACATCACAGGTGCAGAGACAATCAGTATGAAGGCGAACACGATTTCGTTAACGTGTGCCCATTTACAAGTTCAATGAATGTATACATAAATAAAGCAGATCTGGGTTTTCCTCTGAAACATTAAGGACTGGTTTCATAAATGTGTCCATAAGTCCATAAACGCCACGAGTGCAACGTGCAACTCTATTGTAGCTGCTGTTACTGTACGATTCATCGTGATACGTGTGTGTTTTATTTCAGCTGTAACTCGCCCTGGTTAAGCACGTCTACGGTGTAATTTAAAAATATTACAGAAATTGTCGTTTGCAGTTACAAATCTGTAGTAAGAGTAATACGTTAAGGGAGTCATGTTCAGCAATTTAAAATACAAATCTACTAGCACATATCTTGATAAAGATTACAATAATAACAATAATAATAATACATAGCAAATATTTATTTTAGTGTTGCACATGGAAAGTTTTCTTACAGTAACTTCTGAATATAATGTTGTCTATACCCTTTTAGCTATTCGTAATATCTCTTAACAGAAACTTGTATATTTTTAGCTGTCTCCAATCATCTAAAGCATACAGAATAAGACAGCCACAAAAGTCCTTTCCACACCAGGCTCTATCGCTCGTAGTGTTGCTTTCTGTCACTGTCTTTAAAACGAGACACAAACCAAACCCACAATCGCTCCGCTCCTCCCACATCAGGGCGTGGACTTCCGACACTGGCCTGGTTTTCCTGTGGCGCTTTATTAGAACAGCAAGAGATAACAGTATGTTTCTGTCTTTATTCGACCGCATGTGTGGGTGTAACTTTGTAATTGTTTAATGAGGTCCTGCAACGTTTGGGGTGAAATGCAAAGTAATCTAATAGTAAAGTAACTAATTACTTTGCGCAGAGAGTAATAAGTAAAGTATCTTGTTACTGTTTATATGAGTAAAGAATACAATGTAATACATTTCTTTTTGTGAGTAACGACACCATCACTGCTCTTTTCTATCTCGTTTTGCATGTATGTTTGTTGTTGACAGAGATACAAAGTTTGAGAGAAGACAGGCTGGCATTGGGGATGTAGCTCAGTGGTAGAGCGCATGCTTTGCATGTATGAGGTCCCGAGTTCAGTCCTCGGCATCTCCAGACTGTCTTTTAATGGAGCCCGTGCACTATGTCATTGGATGCACATAGCAAGTACCGAACAAATCGGGAGGCCGTGATTCATCGGTCACACTAGCATGGGCCTTTTCGGCACTCTCTCCCAGCATTCGTCCGAGAAACAGCGTGTGTATGTATTCATTGTGAGAAGTGAAACAATGGGCCGGATTGCAAGCTGGTTCTGTATACACTCACCTAAAGGATTATTAGGAACACCATACTAATACTGTGTTTGACCCCCTTTCGCCTTCAGAACTGCCTTAATTCTACATGGCATTGATTCAACAAGGTGCTGAAAGCATTCTTTAGAAATGTTGGCCCATATTGATAGGATAGCATCTTGCAGTTGATGGAGATTTGTGTGATGCACATCCAGGGCACGAAGCTCCCGTTCCACCACATCCCAAAGATGCTCTATTGGGTTGAGATCTGGTGACTGTGGGGGCCAGTTTAGTACAGTGAACTCATTGTCATGTTCAAGAAACCAATTTGAAATGATTCGACCTTTGTGACATGGTGCATTATCCTGCTGGAAGTAGCCATCAGAGGATGGGTACATGGTGGTCATAAAGGGATGGACATGGTCAGAAACAATGCTCAGGTAGGCCGTGGCATTTAAACGATGCCCAATTGGCACTAAGGGGCCTAAAGTGTGCCAAGAAAACATCCCCCACACCATTACACCACCACCACCAGCCTGCACAGTGGTAACAAGGCATGATGGATCCATGTTCTCATTCTGTTTACACCAAATTCTGACCTCTAGCATCAACAAGGCATTTTCGCCCACAGGACTGCCGCATACTGGATGTTTTTCCCTTTTCACACCATTCTTTGTAAACCCTAGAAATGGTTGTGCGTGAAAATCCCAGTAACTGAGCAGATTGTGAAATACTCAGACCGGCCCGTCTGGCACCAACAACCATGCCACGCTCAAAATTGCTTAAATCACCTTTCTTTCCCATTCAGACATTCAGTTTGGAGTTCAGGAGATTGTCTTGACCAGGACCACACCCCAAAATGCATTGAAGCAATTGCCATGTGATTGGTTGGTTAGATAATTGCATTAATGAGAAATTGAACAGGTGTTCCTAATAATCCTTTAGGTGAGTGTAAGTGCGCAGGCTGTAAGATTTGGGCGCTTTAAACGGCACGGTGTACTTGAACATCGTCATCATCACGTTGACACACATGCCATCTAAAACGCGCGTTGTCTTTACTTGTTGGCTTGAAGTTAAACACAGACCGTCGTCAGAACAAGGGAATTAGCGGTGACAGGTGCCAGGTGTGATACATTGGAGGCACACGCCCTAACACCGAGCTCATTGGCTCTACTAAGCTACTAAAAAAGAAGTGTTAACCAAGCACCGACCGATGCGTTTTCTCCCACTGAATTGTGCACCTCGAAAGTCTACCAAATGCAGACTCCTTAAGCAAAGCATTGTCCCCCACAGGACACCGACTTATATGTAGACCCTCCCTCTCTCCATAATCAATCCATCAGCAAGGAACGGACCTAAATTCATGAGTAAATTACACATGCATTCAAAGCAATATGTAGAGCACGCTGTATCGGATATGCACCACTACTACTACTACTACTACTACTACTACTACTACTACTACTACTACTACTACTACTACTACTACTACTACTACTACTACTACTACTACTACTACTACCAATAATAATTTAAAGAGGAGCGTTTCACCACCCGCCTTGAAAGCAGCGAGCTCTTGTGGCAAGGGTAGCACGTCTGACTCTAGATCACAAGGGTGCGTGTTCAAATGACGTCGGGGTCAGTGTTTTGTACACCAGCAGTAACCAGTAACACTAAGGTTGCATGAGTAATTGCACAGCTGACAGTGTAAAGTGCTTACCACCTTGTCGTTGATCTTGCAAAAAGGTAAACAGAAGTATTTTCAAGTTGCCACAGAGAGAGACCGGAGAGTACAGGTGAGAGGTAGCCATCTTGTTGTTTGACTAGTTTCAGAATAGTCTTAGCATTGCTCATTTTGTTTTAAGTTTGCCTTAAATTGACGTTAGCATTGTCTGTAGTTTGCCTAAATTGAAGCCAATTCAGTTCAGCTGCTGAGTTGGTGAAAGTAAACAGGTTGTAGAAGGGAGTTTCTGTCTAGGACTAGCAGGAATTCTGTTGCAGGAGGAGCCAGGTGGGGCCAATTAGGTGTGAATTGGGGGTAAAACCTAGGAGAGTTGAGACCTTAGAGCAGGACAGCGTAGAGAACTGCTGGGTTACAGTAGGTCGTAACCGCAGAAAAGGGCGTGCACACCCCGTAGAGACACCCCAAGAGCTTGAATTGCCCAACAGGTTCCAACTGCTGGACACCGAGTTGGACAGTGACAGCTCAGAGGATGATGGGGGGCAGTTGAGCACCAGAGCACCATGGTGCCCAATCCCCCCCCAGACGAAGGAGGTAGTTATAGTAGGAGACTCAATTCTTAGAGGTGTAGATCACACAGTGTGTTCTAGTGACATGGAGACCCGCATTGGTATCTTGCCTGCCTGGTGCTCAGGTTGCAGATCTCCCTAAACTAGTAGACGGGCTACTGGCCAAAGCCGGGGGGAATCCACTGGTCATGGTCAGGGAGACAGGCAGAGATTAGAAAGTTTAACACGTGGTTGAAAGCTTGGTGTAGGGAAGAGGGGTTTAGGTTTATGGAGCATTAGTCTTTCTTCTGGGATAGATGGGACCTGTACAAACCGGACGGTCTACATCTAAACAGACGGGGGGCTAATGCATTGGAAGAGCGTATGTGCAGTGAAATTGAGAAGCATTTAAACTAGGAACCAGGGGGGCAGGGAGCTATGACAATGGGAGATGTTCCACTAAGGAAAGGAAACCAAGGGAAACTGCCAGTAGGAAAGTCCTGAAATGTTTGTACCTCAATGCCAGGAGTATAAGGAACAAGATGTTAGACTTGGAAGCCACAGTGCTGGTGTGTGACTATGATGTTGTAGGAGTGACAGAAACATGGCTTACAGAAAATGATGGGGATGAATACAAGTTGGAAGGATACACACAGTTTAGGTGAGACAGGCAAAATCGAAGAGGGGGTGGGGTAGCATTATATGTGAAAAATGACATTGAGGCAGAAGAACTTGTATTAGATCCCAGTAACGGAACAGAATCTTTGTGGGTGAAACTTTTGAACAAGAGATCTGGAGGATTAGCGGTAGGAGTGTGTTACAGGCAACCAAACTCAGATATTCAGAAAGATGCTGCATTGTAAAGTGTAATCAGGACTGCATGTAGCAAGGATGTGGCTGTTATAATGGGGGATTTCAATTTCCCAAACTTAGACTGGGAAAGCCCAGTGGGGACTATAGAAGCAGAAATGGAAATGGTTGAGATGGTAAATGACTGCTTTCTAACTCAATTTGTTAGGGAACCAACCAGAGAGAGCGCATGTATTGACTTGATCTTTTCAAATGACCAAGATAGAGTCAGGGGGACAGTAGTTAGAGAACCAATGGCAAATTGTGATCACAATATGGTTGTCTTTGAGGCATTCTTTCAAAAAACAAGGTCCAAGTCTAAAACAATGGTCTACAATTTTAGAAAAGCAAACCTTGAAGGTAAGAGACGGCACTTAGAAGAGGTAGACTGGAGCACACTGGATACAGAGTTAGTTGAAAATGCATGGGTATATTTTAAGAATATACTACTCGAGGCTCAGGAGCAATTTGTACCAAAACTTAGCAAATTGAGGAACAAAAAACATTGGCCAAAATGGTATAATAGAGGTATGCAAAAAATATAAAGAGGAAGACAATGTTGTATAGTGCATACAAAAGGGATGGTGACGAAACAAAATACATAGAATATGTTGAGCTGCAAAGAGATCTTAAGAAAGGGATCAGGAAAGCAGAGAGGGAATTAGAAAGAAACATAGCTCTTGGAGCTCAAACCAATGCAAAGAGCTTTTTTCAATATCACAACAGCAAGCGGTTAATAAAGGAGGAGGTGAAACAGATAAAGGGCAAAAACGGAGGTATCTTGGAAATTGAACAAGATGTGGCAAATATTCTAAATGAGTATTTCACAGAGGTTTTTACAAAAGAAAAAACAGATGACATGCCACAGGTTGACAATCAGTCCAGTCAAACCCTAAGAGAGATCAGGATCAATGAGGAGGAGGTACTAAAGGGACTAGCAGAATTAAAAACAAACAAATCACCTGGGCCAGATGGGATAATTCCAACAGTACTTCAAGAAAAAAGGTGGCTCAGCAGATACAATCTTGGCAGCACAGGCTATTCAGAGGAACTTAGATAATATTCAGTTGTGGGCTGACACCTGGCAAATGAAATTCAATGTGGACAAGTGCAAGGTAATACATGCAGGTAACAAAAATGTCCACTATAATTACACTATGGGAGGTACAGATCTACATGAAGTAACGCATGAGAAAGACCTAGGAGTCTTTGTGGACTCCTCACTTTCTCCATCCAAGCAATGTGGGGAAGCAATAAAGAAGGCAAACAGAATGCTAGGGTATATTGTCAAAAGTGTAGAATTTAAAACAAGGGCAGTAATGTTAAGACTGTACAATGCGCTAGTTAGACCTCATCTGGAATACTGTGTACAGTTCTGGGCACCACACTTCAAAAAGGATATTGCTGCCTTAGAGGCAGTTCAGAGGAGAGCAACCAGACTTATTCCAGGTCTTCAAGGGAAAGTCCTACTCGGAGAGACTGAGGGAACTGAACCTTTTCACCCTGGTACAGAGGAGACTACCCGGGGACACAAATGGAAATTAGGCTTCAAGGCATTCAAAACGGAAAACAGGAGACACTTCTTTACACAGAGAGTAGTCACAATCTGGAATAAACTACCCAGCGATGTGGTTGAAGCTGAAAGTTTGGGAACATTTAAAAATGGTCTGGAATGGATCCTTGGATCACTTCGATATTAATGAACACCAAACGAGCAAGATGGGTCGAATGGTCCCCTCTCGTTTGTTAACTCTCTTATGTTCTTAAAAGTGTCTGAAGCAGCATGAAAGAGCACACAAGGCAGCTGAGAACAGACAGAGAGGGGAGTATATATTGCGTTGGCCGGGAATCAAACCCGGGTCAACTGCTTGGAAGGCAGCTATGCTAACCACTATACCACCAACGCTTAGAAACTGCTTCCCCACAATATCTCACTGTGGTCGAACATGATTCCAGGATTGCAAAGTGGCAGGCAATTTGTTTTCCAAATTGCAATCGGTGAACATTTGGGAAGCCCTGCGATATCTGCAGTTTCCTGTTCCTGAGTGCGGAAGGAAAATGTCCATTAGCATCTTTCCAGATTGCACTTTATTCAGACCTTTCCGAAATGAAACAAAACCAAAGTTGAAACAAAGAAGAGGATGGTTTCAATCCATCGACCTCTGGGTTATGGGCCCAGCACGCTTCCGCTGCGCCACTCTGCTCCTTGGGCACACACCCACCTGTTAACGTCACAGCCACTCCTATATTGCATATTGCAAGCAATACAAGTTTGCAAAGCCCTGCGTTATTTCCACTTTCCTGTTCAAGACTGCACACCGAGCTTCTCCATGCGCTGGAGCAGCTTTCCAGGTTTCAGTGCCTTCACATTTCACCCTGTATGTGCTGTGGGAAGCATCATGTCAATTGTTTTGAACTAAGCGGATCGGGGCTCAGTCTGAGCTCAGATCCGAGCTTAAAAATGACCGTGCTTCTGAGCAGCTGGGACTCAAAGCCACACTCCCTGGCTTAGGAACCCAGTGTCTGATCCACTAGGACACGGGGGCTCAGCCAGACAGTATCGGAAAATGGAAATAAATAAATAAATAAATAAATAAATAAAAAGATGCTGCGCGTTACACAATAGACACCAGGTAAAGAAGTGAATAGTTACAGGAACTGTCACGTAAGCTCCTCAACTTGAAACGGGCACATGCGAACTCCTGTGAAATAACACGAGATGGATAACTACCCCTTCTCTGCTGCAGCAGAATGTGACTACCTATTGCGCAGATTATTGCGTCAATCGATTCGAAAAGAGGGCTGGCATTTGTCACCAATGTGTCTCGTTTTATTTCTGAAATATAACTCCCAGAAAATATTGTCTGTGTTTTTGAAATTGAATAACCTCAAAAGAAAGAAATGATCCAGTCAATTGCTAAAGAAGAGTCTTGCCGCTGCATTCTGGAATGAAGAAAAGAATGAAATGACAAGTACAATCAAAGCAAGAAAGAGAGCGGGCTGTGTCGGATGCGCCAGCCGGGAATCGAACCCGAGTCACAAGAATGGGAATCTTGTATGATACCACTACACCACTGGCGCTGCTGGGGAAGCTCTGGCTTGCGTCCTTGAAGCAAATTCATAGAAAGCGTCCCATGGGGCAAGATGATGTCTTAATGATTATCCTTATTAGTCTGTTGTCGATCTGCTTAATACGTACCTAGCCAATCACTACATCACAGGTGCAGAGACAATCAGTATGAAGGCGAACACGATTTCGTTAACGTGTGCCCATTTACAAGTTCAATGAATGTATACATAAATAAAGCAGATCTGGGTTTTCCTCTGAAACATTAAGGACTGGTTTCATAAATGCGTCCATAAGTCCATAAACGCCACGAGTGCAACGTGCAACTCTATTGTAGCTGCTGTTACTGTACGATTCATCGTGATACGTGTGTGTTTTATTTCAGCTGTAACTCGCCCTGGTTAAGCACGTCTACGTTGTAGTTTAAAAATATTACAGAAATTGTCGTTTGCAGTTACAAATCTGTAGTAAGAGTAATACGTTAAGGGAGTCAAGTTCAGCAATTTAAAATACAAATCTACTAGCAAATATCTTGATAAAGATTACAATAATAACAATAATAATAATACATAGCAAATATTTATTTTAGTGTTGCACATGGAAAGTTTTCTTACAGTAACTTCTGAATATAATGTTGTCTATACCCTTTTAGCTATTCGTAATACCTCTTAACAGAAACTTGTATATTTTTAGCTGTCTCCAATCATCTAAAGCATACAGAATAAGACAGCCACAAAAGTCCTTTCCACACCAGGCTCTATCGCTCGTAGTGTTGCTTTCTGTCACTGTCTTTAAAACGAGACACAAACCAAACCCACAATCGCTCCGCTCCTCCCACATCAGGGCGTGGACTTCCGACACTGGCCTGGTTTTCCTGTGGCGCTTTATTAGAACAGCAAGAGATAACAGTATGTTTCTGTCTTTATTCGACCGCATGTGTGGGTGTAACTTTGTAATTGTTTAATGAGGTCCCGCAACGTTTGGGGTGAAATGCAAAGTAATCTAATAGTAAAGTAACTAATTACATTCTCCAGGAAGTAATAAGTAAAGTGTTTAGTTACTTTTGATATGAGTAACGAGTACAATGTAAGACATTACTTTTTGTGAGTAACGACCCCAACACTGCTCTTTTCCTTCTCTTTTGGCTTGTTTGTTTGTTGTTGAAGGAGATACAAAGTTTGAGAGTGTCTCGTTTTATTTCTGAAATATAACTCCCAGAAAGTATGGTCTTTGTGTTCTTGAAATTGAATAACCTCAAAAGAAAGAAATGGTCCAATGAATTGCCGAAGAAAAGTCTAGCCGCTGTATTCTGGAATGAAGAAAAAAATGAAATGACAAGGGCAATCAAAGCAAGTAAGACAGTTGGCTGTGTGGCATACGCTAGCCAGAAATCGAACGCAACTCACAAGAACAGGAACCTTGTATGATACCACTACACCACTGGCGCTGCAGGGAAGCTCTAGATTCTGTCACCGAAGCAAATGCACAAGACATATAAAACGCGTCCCCTGGGGCACAATGGTCTTTTAATAATTTTCTGTAATAATCTGCAGTCGAACTGCTTAATACGTACCTTGGTAATCACTACATCACAGGCGCATGGTTGTCATTCGGGGAAAATATGTGTTCACGAATGTTCATCGGAGTGGTTGTCATGCTAAGAGGTCAGTTGGAGTAGAGGGAGCTGGCCATGCCGTGCCTCGTTGGCGCAGTAGGTAGCGCGTCAGTCTCATAATCTGAAGGTGGTGAGTTCGACCCTCACACGGGGCAAGCACTCTTCTTTTATCTTTGAGTTCTACCACACTGATCTCCAGCTGCAGAAAAAAGGCGCACACCTGTGCAATAAAGTGGTTGCTTGCGCTGTCTGAAGAAATTCATGGCAAAATGCCAAATCCTGGGATGGAACAAGGGACCTTTAGATGTTCAGTCTATCGCTCCCCCAACTGAGCTATTTCGGCCATTGGTGAGATGACGTCGTGATCCCAAAAGTCAAAGTAAAGGAAGCCCTGGCAGAACACAGTCATTGAAAAGTTCATTGTTTTCCATGACGTCGGCAACGACTCAATTTGATCACTGCAACACAAGTCAGGATGGCCGAGTGGTGTAAGGTGCTGCGTGCAGGTCATCGTCTCCTGTAGAGGCTTGGCTTTGAATCCCACCTCTGACAAGGGTCCTTTTACCACTCAGGAGCACACACTTACCCGTGCTGGCGACAAGGACAACAAGAGTTGAGGACTGTGTTGAAAACGACATTACACAAAGAATTCAATGTTGAAAGAAATACATCAATACATAAATCAATGGACATGTATTTATTCATTGATTGATTGACTTCAACATGTCTTAATTTAGTCGCTGTACCCACAAAGCAACACTCAGCATAGTGGAGGCTATAGCTCGGCGTTATTGCGTGTACCTTACATGTATCACCCCTGGCACCTGGCCCTGATAACTCCCTACTTTTTGACCACAGTCTGTCTGTGACTTCAACCCGAGAAGTAAAAATGATGCACATGGGCGCTTGCAATCTCGTTGTTTCAATCACATATCACATTGGATGCGTACACACGGTGTTTCTCGGAGATTGCTGGGACAGTAACGAATGTGTTCCTTGTTTTACATGTCATCTAGCGCACAGTAGCTTTTTCTCCTTCTTTTTGCCCATATCATCCACATATTGTGCCTTTGGGGAATGCCTCCGAAACAGATTTAGAATGCTCTGAGATTCAAGAAACGACAGTGCAACTCTTTTCCAGGGTTGTGGGTAACGCGTTACTAAGTAACGCATTACAGTAATGTTATTACTTTTGGTAGTAACGAGTAACGTAATGTGGTATGTTTCCAAAAGGAGTAATAATATTACAGTTACTGATTCCTTTTTTTGTTCTCGTTACTGCATTACACATTGTGACGATATGGTCTTAATAAGGACGATAAGGACGTCTATGTCGTACATTAAAAATATTAGAAAAACTGTCGTTTGCAGTTACAAATCTGTAGTAAGAGTAATAAGTTAAAGGAGTCAAGTTGAGACATTTAAGATGCAGATCTACTAGCACATATCTTGATGATGATTACAATAATAACAATAATAAAAATAAATAGCAAATATGTATTTTAGTGTTGCACGTTTTCTTATGGTAACGTAATGCTTGTCTGAGTATAATGTTGTCTATACACGTTTAGCTACTGCTAATATCTCTTAACAGAAACGTGTATTTATTATGCTGTCTCCAATCATCTAAAGCACAAAGAATAAAACAGCCACAAAAGTCCTTTCCACACCAGGCTCTATCGCTCGTAGTGTTGCTTTTTGTCTTCATTTTTAAAACGAAACACAAAACCAAACCCACAATCGCTCCGCTCCTCCCACAACAGGGGGTGGACTTCCGACACTGGCCTGGTTTTCCTGTGGCGCTTTATTAAAACAACAAAAGATAACAGTATGTCTCTGTCATTATCAACTGCTTGTGTTGGTGTAGCTTTGAAATTGTTTATTGAGGTCCCGCAACGTTTGGGGTGTAATGCAGAGTAATGTAAAAGTAAAGTAACTAATTACATTCTCCAGGAAGTAATAAGTAAAGTGTTTAGTTACTTTTGATATGATTAACGAGTACAATGTAAGACATTACTTTTTGTGAGTAACGACCCCAACACTGCTCTTTTCCTTCTCTTTTGGCTTGTTTGTTTGTTGTTGAAGGAGATACAAAGTTTGAGAGTGTCTCGTTTTATTTCTGAAATATAACTCCCAGAAAGTATGGTCTTTGTGTTCTTGAAATTGAATAACCTCAAAAGAAAGAAATGGTCCAATGAATTGCCGAAGAAAAGTCTAGCCGCTGTATTCTGGAATGAAGAAAAAAATGAAATGACAAGGGCAATCAAAGCAAGTAAGACAGTAGGCTGTGTGGCATACGCTAGCCAGAAATCGAACGCAACTCACAAGAACAGGAACCTTGTATGATACCACTACACCACTGGTGCTGCGGGGAAGCTCTAGAATCTGTCACCGAAGCAAATGCACAAGACATATAAAACGCGTCCCCTGGGGCACAATGGTCTTTTAATAATTATCTGTAATAATCTGCAGTCGAACTGCTTAATACGTACCTTGCTAATCACTACATCACAGGCGCATGGTTGTCATTCGGGGAAAATATGTGTTCACGAATGTTCATCGGAGTGGTTGTCATGCTAAGAGGTCAGTTGGAGTAGAGGGAGCTGGCCATGCCGTGCCTCGTTGGCGCAGTAGGTAGCGCGTCAGTCTCATAATCTGAAGGTGGTGAGTTTGACCCTCACACGGGGCAAGCACTCTTCCTTTATCTTTGAGTTCTACCACACTGATCTCCAGCTGCAGAAAAAAGGCGCACACCTGTGCAATAAAGTGGTTGCTTGCGCTGTCTGAAGAAATTCATGGCAAAATGCCAAATCCTGGGATGGAACAAGGGACCTTTAGATGTTCAGTCTATCGCTCCCCCAACTGAGCTATTTCGGCCATTGGTGAGATGACGTCGTGATCCCAAAAGTCAAAGTGAAGGAAGCCCTGGCAGAACACAGTCATTGAAAAGTTCATTGTTTTCCATGACGTCGGCAACGACTCAATTTGATCACCGCAACACAAGTCAGGATGGCCGAGTGGTGTAAGGTGCTGCGTGCAGGTCATCGTCTCCTGTAGAGGCTTGGCTTTGAATCCCACCTCTGACAAGGGTCCTTTTACCACTCAGGAGCACACACTTACCCGTGCTGGCGACAAGGACAACAAGAGTTGAGGACTGTGTTGAAAACGACATTACACAAAGAATTCAATGTTGAAAGAAATACATCAATACATAAATCAATGGACATGTATTTATTCATTGATTGATTGACTTCAACATGTCTTAATTTAGTCGCTGTACCCACAAAGCAACACTCAGCATAGTGGAGGCTATAGCTCGGCGTTATTGCGTGTACCTTACATGTATCACCCCTGGCACCTGGCCCTGATAACTCCCTACTTTTTGACCACAGTCTGTCTGTGACTTGAACCCGAGAAGTAAAAATGATGCACATGGGCGCTTGCAATCTCGTTGTTTCAATCACATATCACAGTGGATGCGTACACACGGTGTTTCTCGGAGATTGCTGGGACAGTAACGAATGTGTTCCTTGCTTTACATGTCATCTAGCGCACAGTAGCTTTTTCTCCTTCTTTTTGCCCATATCATCCACATATTGTGCCTTTGGGAAACGCCTCCGAAACAGATTTAGAATGCCCTGAGATTCAAGAAACGACAGTGCAACTCTTTCCAGGGTTGTGGGTAACGCGTTACTAAGTCTGAGTTGTAGAACCACGTGGGAAATTAGTGGAGAAGTCGCGGAGATAAAGCAAATAGAACTTTAATGGAGCCGGCTCGGAAGCTCCACGTCAGAAATAATTCCTTCAGTGAGACTTAATGTTTACAAACATGAGTACAACTTTATAGGAAAAATGACGTAACATCTTATGGCCGTTCATCCAATCAGAAGATACAGGTCCGGGTCCGTTTTACGATCTGTCCTCCCGTGAAGAGGTGATGGATCCAAAGCAGATGTCCGTCTTTGATGTGCACTAGGAAGATGCGATCCCACGGTCGTCATTTACCTAGTGTCAATCGTTCTTTAACAGAAACAATTCCTGCCTATCTGGAGAAACGATTAAGTCATAAACAAATTCTCAGGAGACAGCTCTAGGCTATTTCGGCACTGTGTAATCTTTCATTACTGACAGGAGTTTCTAACAAATCGACCTTGTTGACCCTTTACTTGTCCTGCTAAATCGAATGTGCTCAGTCTGTATACAAAACTACTTCTAATGCTAGTATTAATATAAAACATTATATAATAATCACAAAACACTTTCTTCAACTTCCAAAAAGAGTCTTCAGAGAGTTAGTTGAAAATGCATGGGTATATTTTAAGAATATACTACACGAGGCTCAGGAACAATTTGTACCAAAACTTAGCAAATTGAGGAAGAAAAAACATTGGCCAAAATGGTTTAATAGAGGTATGCAAAAAATATAAAGAGGAAGACAATGTTGTATAGCACATACAAAAGGGATGGTGACGAAACAAAATACATAGAATATGTTGAGCTGCAAAGAGATCTTAAGAAAGGGATCAGGAAAGCAAAGAGGGAATTAGAAAGAAAAATAGCTCTTGGAGCTCAAACCAATGCAAAGAGCTTTTTTCAATATCACAACAGCAAGCGGTTAATAAAGGAGGAGGTGAAACAGATAAAGGGCAAAAACGGAGGTATCTTGGAAAACGAACAAGATGTGGCACATATTCTAAATGAGTATTTCACAGAGGTTTTTACAAAAGAAAAAACAGATGACATGCCACAGGTTGACAATCAGTCCAGTCAATCCCTAAGAGAGATCAGGATAAATGAGGAGGAGGTACTAAAGGGACTAGCAGAATTAAAAACAAACAAATCACCTGGGCCAGATGGGATATTTCCAACAGTACTTCAAGAAAATAGGTGGCTCAGCAGATACAATCTTGGCAGCACAGGCTATTCAGAGGAACTTAGATAATATTCAGTTGTGGGCTGACACCTGGCAAATGCAATTCAATGTGGACAAGTGCAAGGTAATACATGCAGGTAACAAAAATGTCCACTATAATTACACTATGGGAGGTACAAATCTACATGAAGTAACGCATGAGAAAGACCTAGGAGTCTATGTGGACTCCTCACTTTCTCCATCCAAGCAATGTGGGGAAGCAATAAAGAAGGCAAACAGAATGCTAGGGTATATTGTCAAAAGTGTAGAATTTAAAACAAGGGCAGTCATGTTAAGACTGTACAATGCGCTAGTTAGACCTCATCTGGAATACTGTGTACAGTTCTGGGCACCACACTTCAAAAAGGATATTGCTGCCTTAGAGGCAGTTCAGAGGAGAGCAACCAGACTTATTCCAGGTCTTCAAGGGAAAGTCCTACTCGGAGAGACTGAGAGAACTGAACCTTTTCACCCTGGTACAGAGGAGACTACCCGGGGACAGAAATGGAAATTGGGCTTCAAGGCATTCAAAACGGAAAACAGGAGACACTTCTTTACACAGAGAGTAGTCACAATCTGGAATAAACTACCCAGCGATGTGGTTGAAGCTGAAAGTTTGGGAACATTTAAAAATGGTCTGGAATGGATCCTTGGATCACTTCGATATTAATGAACACCAAACGAGCAAGATGGGTCGAATGGTCCCCTCTCGTTTGTTAACTCCCTTATGTTCTTAAAAGTGTCTGAAGCAGCATGAAAGAGCACACAAGGCAGCTGAGAACAGACAGAGAGGGGAGTGTATATTGCATTGGGTGGTAATCGAACCCATGTCAACTGCTTGGAAGGCAGCTATGCTAACCACTATACCACCAACGCTTAGAAACTGCTTCCCCACAATATCTCACTGTGGTAGAACATGATTCCAGGATTGCAAAGTGGCAGGCAATTTGTTTTCCAAATTGCAATCGGTGAACATTTGGGAAGCCCTGCGATATCTGCAGTTTCCTGTTCCTGAGTGCGGAAGGAAAATGTCCATTAGCATCTTTCCAGATTGCACTTTATTCAGACCTTTCCGAAATGAAACAAAACCAAAGTTGAAACATAGAAGAGGATGGTTTTAATCCATCGACCTCTGGGTTATGGGCCCAGCACGCTTCCGCTGCGCCACTCTGCTCCTTGGGCACTCATCCACCTGTTAACGTCACAGCCACTCCTATATTGCATATTGCAAGCAATACAAGTTTGCAAAGCCCTGCGTTATTTCCACTTTCCTGTTCAAGACTGCACACCGAGCTTCTCCATGCGCTGGAGCAGCTTTCCAGGTTTCAGTGCCTTCACATTTCACCCTGTATGTGCTGTGGGAAGCATCATGTCAATTGTTTTGAACTAAGCGGATCGGAGCTCAGTCTGAGCTCAGATCCGAGCTTAAAAATGACAGTGCTTCTGAGCAGCTGGGACTCAAAGCCACACTCCCTGGCTTAGGAACCCAGTGTCTGATCCACTAGGACACGGGGGCTCAGCCAGACAGTATCGGAAAATGGAAATAAATAAATAAATAAATAAATAAATAAATAAATAAATAAATAAATAAAAAGATGCTGCGCGTTACACAATAGACACCAGGTAAAGAAGTGAATAGTTACAGGAACTGTCACGTAAGCTCCTCAACTTGAAACGGGCACATACGAACTCCTGTGAAATAACACGAGATGGATAACTACCCCTTCTCTGCTGCAGCAGAATGTGACTACCTATTGCGCAGATTACAATCAAATCAAGAAAGAGAGCGGGCTGTGTCGGATGCGCCAGCCGGGAATCGAACCAGAGTCACAAGAATGGGACTCTTGTATGATACCACTACACCACTGGCGCTGCTGGGGAAGCTCTGGCTTGCGTCCTTGAAGCAAATTCATAGAAAGCGTCCCATGTGGCAAGATGATGTCTTAATGATTATTTTTATTAGTCTGTTGTCGATCTGCTTAATACGTACCTAGCCAATCACTACATCACAGGTGCAGAGACAATCAGTATGAAGGCGAACACGATTTCGTTAACGTGTGCCCATTTACAAGTTTAATGAATGTATACATAAATAAAGCAGATCTGGGTTTTCCTCTGAAACATTAAGGACTGGTTTCATAAATGCGTCCATAAGTCCATAAACGCCACGAGTGCAACTCTATTGTAGCTGCTGTTACTGTACAATTCATCGTGATACGTGTGTGTTTTATTTCAGCTGTAACTCGCCCTGGTTAAGCACGTCTACGGTGTAATTTAAAAATATTACAGAAATTGTCGATTGCAGTTACAAATCTGTAGTAAGAGTAATACGTTAAGGGAGTCAAGTTCAGCAATTTAAAATACAAATCTACTAGCACATATCTTGATAAAAATTACAATAATAACAATAATAATAATACATAGCAAATATTTATTTTAGTGTTGCACATGGAAAGTTTTCTTACAGTAACTTCTGAATATAATGTTGTCTATACCCTTTTAGCTATTCGTAATATCTCTTAACAGAAACGTGTATTTATTATGCTGTCTCCAATCACAAAGAATAAAACAGCCACAAAAGTCCTTTCCACACCAGGCTCTATCGCTCGTAGTGTTACTTTCTGTCTTCATTTTTAAAACGAAACACAAAACCAAACCCACAATCGCTCCGCTCCTCCCACAACAGGGGGTGGACTTCCGACACTGGCCTGGTTTTCCTGTGGCGCTTTATTAAAACAACAAAAGATAACAGTATGTCTCTGTCATTATCAACTGCTTGTGTTGGTGTAGCTTTGAAATTGTTTATTGAGGTCCCGCAACGTTTGGGGTGTAATGCAGAGTAATGTAAAAGTTAAGTAACTAATTACATTCTCCAGGAAGTAATAAGTAAAGTGTTTAGTTACTTTTGATATGAGTAACAAGTACAATGTAAGACATTACTTTTTGTGAGTAACGACCCCAACACTGCTCTTTTCCTTCTCTTTTGGCTTGTTTGTTTGTTGTTGAAGGAGATACAAAGTTTGAGAGTGTCTCGTTTTATTTCTGAAATATAACTCCCAGAAAGTATGGTCTTTGTGTTCTTGAAATTGAATAACCTCAAAAGAAAGAAATGGTCCAATGAATTGCCGAGGAAAAGTCTAGCCGCTGTATTCTGGAATGAAGAAAAAAATGAAATGACAAGGGCAATCAAAGCAAGTAAGACAGTAGGCTGTGTGGCATACGCTAGCCAGAAATCGAACGCAACTCACAAGAACAGGAACCTTGTATGATACCACTGGCGCTGCGGGGAAGCTCTAGATTCTGTCACCAAAGCAAATGCACAAGACATATAAAACGCGTCCCCTGGGGCACAATGGTCTTTTAATAATTATCTGTAATAATCTGCAGTCAAACTGCTTAATACGTACCTAGCTAATCACTACATCACAGGCGCATGGTTGTCATTCAGGGAAAATATGTGTTCACGAATGTTCATCGGAGTGGTTGTCATGCTAAGAGGTCAGTTGGAGTAGAGGGAGCTGGCCATGCCGTGCCTCGTTGGCGCAGTAGGTAGCGCGTCAGTCTCATAATCTGAAGGTGGTGAGTTCGACCCTCACACGGGGCAAGCACTCTTCCTTTATCTTTGAGTTCTACCACACTGATCTCCAGCTGCAGAAAAAAGGCGCACACCTGTGCAATAAAGTGGTTGCTTGCGCTGTCTGAAGAAATTCATGGCAAAATGCCAAATCCTGGGATGGAACAAGGGACCTTTAGATGTTCAGTCTATCGCTCCCCCAACTGAGCTATTTCGGCCATTGGTGAGATGACGTCGTGATCCCAAAAGTCAAAGTGAAGGAAGCCCTGGCAGAACACAGTCATTGAAAAGTTCATTGTTTTCCATGACGTCGGCAACGACTCAATTTGATCACTGCAGCACAAGTCAGGATGGCCGAGTGGTGTAAGGTGCTGCGTCTCCTGTAGATGCTTGGCTTTGAATCCCACCTCTGACAAGGGTCCTTTTACCACTCAGGAGCACACACTTACCCGTGCTGGCGACAAGGACAACAAGAGTTGAGGACTGTGTTGAAAACGACATTACACAAAGAATTCAATGTTGAAAGAAATACATCAATACATAAATCAATGGACATGTATTTATTCATTGATTGATTGACTTCAACATGTCTTAATTTAGTCGCTGTACCCACAAAGCAACACTCAGCATGGTGGAGGCTATAGCTCGGCGTTATTGCGTGTACCTTACATGTATCACCCCTGGCACCTGGCCCTGATAACTCCCTACTTTTTGACCACAGTCTGTCTGTGACTTGAACCCGAGAAGTAAAAATGATGCACATGGGCGCTTGCAATCTCGTTGTTTCAATCACATATCACAGTGGATGCGTACACACGGTGTTTCTCGGAGATTGCTGGGACAGTAACGAATGTGTTCCTTGCTTTACATGTCATCTAGCGCACAGTAGCTTTTTCTCCTTCTTTTTGTCCATATCATCCACATATTGTGCCTTTGGGGAACGCCTCCGAAACAGATTTAGAATGCCCTGAGATTCAAGAAACGACAGTGCAACTCTTTTCCAGGGTTGTGGGTAATGCGTTACTAAGTAACGGTATGGTATTACTTTTGGTAGTAACGAGTAACGTAACGTGGTATGGTTCCAAAAGGAGTAATAATATTACAGTTACTGATTCCTTTTTTTTGTTCTCGTTACTGCATTACACATTGTAACGATATGGTCTTAATAAGGACGATAAGGACGTCTATGTCGTACATTAAAAAGATTAGAAAATCTGTCGTTTGCAGTTACAAATCTGTAGTAAGAGTAATAAGTTAAAGGAGTCAAGTTGAGACATTTAAGATGCAGATCTACTAGCACATATCTTGATGATGATTACAATAATAACAATAATAAAAATAAATAGCAAAGATGTATTTTAGTGTTGCACGTTTTCTTATGGTAACGTAATGCTTGTCTGAGTATAATGTTGTCTATACACGTTTAGCTACTGCTAATATCTCTTAACAGAAACGTGTATTTATTATGCTGTCTCCAATCATCTAAAGCACAAAGAATAAAACAGCCACAAAAGTCCTTTCCACACCAGGCTCTATCGCTCGTAGTGTTGCTTTCTGTCTTCATTTTTAAAACGAAACACAAAACCAAACCCACAATCGCTCCGCTCCTCCCACAACAGGGGGTGGACTTCCGACACTGGCCTGGTTTTCCTGTGGCGCTTTATTAAAACAACAAAAGATAACAGTATGTCTCTGTCATTATCAACTGCTTGTGTTGGTGTAGCTTTGAAATTGTTTATTGAGGTCCCGCAACGTTTGGGGTGTAATGCAGAGTAATGTAAAAGTAAAGTAACTAATTACATTCTCCAGGAAGTAATAAGTAAAGTGTTTAGTTACTTTTGATATGAGTAACGAGTACAATGTAAGACATTACTTTTTGTGAGTAACGACCCCAAACACTGCTCTTTTCCTTCTCTTTTGGCTTGTTTGTTTGTTGTTGAAAGAGATACAAAGTTTGAGAGTGTCTCGTTTTATTTCTGAAATATAACTCCCAGAAAGTATGGTCTTTGTGTTCTTGAAATTGAATAACCTCAAAAGAAAGAAATGGTCCAATGAATTGCCGAAGAAAAGTCTAGCTGCTGTATTCTGGAATGAAGAAAAAAATGAAATGACAAGGGCAATCAAAGCAAGTAAGACAGTAGGCTGTGTGGCATACGCTAGCCAGAAATCGAACGCAACTCACAAGAACAGGAACCTTGTATGATACCACTACACCACTGGCGCTGCGGGGAAGCTCTAGATTCTGTCACCGAAGCAAATGCACAAGACATATAAAACGCGTCCCCTGGGGCACAATGGTCTTTTAATAATTATCTGTAATAATCTGCAGTCGAACTGCTTAATACGTACCTAGCTAATCACTACATCACAGGCGCATGGTTGTCATTCGGGGAAAATATGTGTTCACGAATGTTCATCGGAGTGGTTGTCATGCTAAGAGGTCAGTTGGAGTAGAGGGAGCTGGCCATGCCGTGCCTCGTTGGCGCAGTAGGTAGCGCGTCAGTCTCATAATCTGAAGGTGGTGAGTTCGACCCTCACATGGGGCAAGCACTCTTCCTTTATCTTTGAGTTCTACCACACTGATCTCCAGCTGCAGAAAAAAGGCGCACACCTGTGCAATAAAGTGGTTGCTTGCGCTGTCTGAAGAAATTCATGGCAAAATGCCAAATCCTGGGATGGAACAAGGGACCTTTAGATGTTCAGTCTATCGCTCCCCCAACTGAGCTATTTCGGCCATTGGTGAGATGACGTCGTGATCCCAAAAGTCAAAGTGAAGGAAGCCCTGGCAGAACACAGTCATTGAAAAGTTAATTGTTTTCCATGACGTCGGCAACGACTCAATTTGATCACCGCAACACAAGTCAGGATGGCCGAGTGGTGTAAGGTGCTGCGTGCAGGTCATCGTCTCCTGTAGAGGCTTGGCTTTGAATCCCACCTCTGACAAGGGTACTTTTACCACTCAGGAGCACACACTTACCCGTGCTGGCGACAAGGACAACAAGAGTTGAGGACTGTGTTGAAAACGACATTACACAAAGAATTCAATGTTGAAAGAAATACATCAATACATAAATCAATGGACATGTATTTATTCATTGAATGATTGACTTCAACATGTCTTAATTTAGTCGCTGTACCCACAAAGCAACACTCAGCATAGTGGAGGCTATAGCTCGGCGTTATTGCGTGTACCTTACATGTATCACCCCTGGCACCTGGCCCTGATAACTCCCTACTTTTTGACCACAGTCTGTCTGTGACTTGAACCCGAGAAGTAAAAATGATGCACATGGGCGCTTGCAATCTCGTTGTTTCAATCACATATCACAGTGGATGCGTACACACGGTGTTTCTCGGAGATTTCTGGGACAGTAACGAATGTGTTCCTTGCTTTACATGTCATCTAGCGCACAGTAGCTTTTTCTCCTTCTTTTTGCCCATATCATCCACATATTGTGCCTTTGGGGAACGCCTCCGAAACAGATTTAGAATGCTCTGAGATTCAAGAAACGACAGTGCAACTCTTTTCCAGGGTTGTGGGTAACGCGTTACTAAGTAACGCATTACAGTAATGTTATTACTTTTGGTAGTAACGAGTAACGTAACGTGGTATGGTTCCAAAAGGAGAAATAATATTACAGTTACTGATTCCTTTTTTTTGTTCTCGTTACTGCATTACACATTGTAACGATATGGTCTTAATAAGGACGATAAGGACGTCTATGTCGTACATTAAAAATATTAGAAAAACTGTCGTTTGCAGTTACAAATCTGTAGTAAGAGTAATAAGTTAAAGGAGTCAAGTTGAGACATGTAAGATGCAAATCTACTAGCACATATCTTGATGATGATTACAATAATAACAATAATAAAAATAAATAGCAAAGATGTATTTTAGTGTTGCACGTTTTCTTATGGTAACGTAATGCTTGTCTGAGTATAATGTCTATACACATTTAGCTACTGCTAATATCTCTTAACAGAAACGTGTATTTATTATGCTGTCTCCAATCATCTAAAGCACAAAGAATAAAACAGCCACAAAAGTCCTTTCCACACCAGGCTCTATCGCTCGTAGTGTTGCTTTCTGTCTTCATTTTTAAAATGAAACACAAAACCAAACCCACAATCGCTCCGCTCCTCCCACAACAGGGGGTGGACTTCCGACA
Source organism: Amia ocellicauda (assembly GCF_036373705.1). Taxonomy (NCBI): domain Eukaryota; kingdom Metazoa; phylum Chordata; class Actinopteri; order Amiiformes; family Amiidae; genus Amia; species Amia ocellicauda. Next base: position 22,131,956 of record NC_089863.1, read on the forward strand.
CTGGCCTGGTTTTCCTGTGGCGCTTTACTAAAACAACAAAAGATAACAGTATGTCTCTGTCATTATCAACTGCTTGTGTTGGTGTAGCTTTGAAATTGTTTATTGAGGTCCCGCAACGTTTGGGGTGTAATGCAGAGTAATGTAAAAGTAAAGTAACTAATTACATTCTCCAGGAAGTAATAAGTAAAGTGTTTAGTTACTTTTGATTTGAGTAACGAGTACAATGTAAGACATTACTTTTTGTGAGAAACGACCCCAACACTGCTCTTTTCCTTCTCTTTTGGCTTGTTTGTTTGTTGTTGAAGGAGATACAAAGTTTGAGAGTGTCTCGTTTTATTTCTGAAATATAACTCCCAGAAAGTATGGTCTTTGTGTTCTTGAAATTGAATAACCTCAAAAGAAAGAAATGGTCCAATGAATTGCCGAGGAAAAGTCTAGCCGCTGTATTCTGGAATGAAGAAAAAAATGAAATGACAAGGGTAATCAAAGCAAGTAAGACAGTAGGCTGTGTGGCATACGCTAGCCAGAAATCGAACGCAACTCACAAGAACAGGAACCTTGTATGATACCACTACACCACTGGCGCTGCGGGGAAGCTCTAGATTCTGTCACCGAAGCAAATGCACAAGACATATAAAACGCGTCCCCTGGGGCACAATGGTCTTTTAATAATTATCTGTAATAATCTGCAGTCGAACTGCTTAATACATACCTAGCTAATCACTACATCACAGGCGCATGGTTGTCATTCGGGGAAAATATGTGTTCACGAATGTTCAATGGAGTGGTTGTCATGCTAAGAGGTCAGTTGGAGTAGAGGGAGCTGGCCAATGCGTGCCTTGTTGGCGCAGTAGGTAGCGCGTCAGTCTCATAATCTGAAGGTGGTGAGTTCGACCCTCACATGGGGCAAGCACTCTTCCTTTATCTTTGAGTTCTACCACACTGATCTCCAGCTGCAGAAAAAAGGCGCACACCTGTGCAATAAAGTGGTTGCTTGCGCTGTCTGAAGAAATTCATGGCAAAATGCCAAATCCTGGGATGGAACAAGGGACCTTTAGATGTTCAGTCTATCGCTCCCCCAACTGAGCTATTTCGGCCATTGGTGAGATGACGTCGTGATCCCAAAAGTCAAAGTGAAGGAAGCCCTGGCAGAACACAGTCATTGAAAAGTTCATTGTTTTCCATGACGTCGGCAACGACTCAATTTGATCACCGCAACACAAGTCAGGATGGCCGAGTGGTGTAAGGTGCTGCGTGCAGGTCATCGTCTCCTGTAGAGGCTTGGCTTTGAATCCCACCTCTGACAAGGGTCCTTTTACCACTCAGGAGCACACACTTACCCGTGCTGGCGACAAGGACAACAAGAGTTGAGGACTGTGTTGAAAACGACATTACACAAAGAATTCAATGTTGAAAGAAATACATCAATACATAAATCAATGGACATGTATTTATTCATTGATTGATTGACTTCAACATGTCTTAATTTAGTCGCTGTACCCACAAAGCAACACTCAGCATAGTGGAGGCTATAGCTCGGCGTTATTGCGTGTACCTTACATGTATCACCCCTGGCACCTGGCCCTGATAACTCCCTACTTTTTGACCACAGTCTGTCTGTGACTTGAACCCGAGAAGTAAAAATGATGCACATGGGCGCTTGCAATCTCGTTGTTTCAATCACATATCACAGTGGATGCGTACACACGGTGTTTCTCGGAGATTGCTGGGACAGTAACGAATGTGTTCCTTGCTTTACATGTCATCTAGCGCACAGTAGCTTTTTCTCCTTCTTTTTGCCCATATCATCCACATATTGTGCCTTTGGGAAACGCCTCCGAAACAGATTTAGAATGCCCTGAGATTCAAGAAACGACAGTGCAACTCTTTCCAGGGTTGTGGGTAACGCGTTACTAAGTCTGAGTTGTAGAACCACGTGGGAAATTAGTGGAGAAGTCGCGGAGATAAAGCAAATAGAACTTTAATGGAGCCGGCTCGGAAGCTCCACGTCAGAAATAATTCCTTCAGTGAGACTTAATGTTTACAAACATGAGTACAACTTTATAGGAAAAATGACGTAACATCTTATGGCCGTTCATCCAATCAGAAGATACAGGTCCGGGTCCGTTTTACGATCTGTCCTCCCGTGAAGAGGTGATGGATCCAAAGCAGATGTCCGTCTTTGATGTGCACTAGGAAGATGCGATCCCACGGTCGTCATTTACCTAGTGTCAATCGTTCTTTAACAGAAACAATTCCTGCCTATCTGGAGAAACGATTAAGTCATAAACAAATTCTCAGGAGACAGCTCTAGGCTATTTCGGCACTGTGTAATCTTTCATTACTGACAGGAGTTTCTAACAAATCGACCTTGTTGACCCTTTACTTGTCCTGCTAAATCGAATGTGCTCAGTCTGTATACAAAACTACTTCTAATGCTAGTATTAATATAAAACATTATATAATAATCACAAAACACTTTCTTCAACTTCCAAAAAGAGTCTTCAGAGAGTTAGTTGAAAATGCATGGGTATATTTTAAGAATATACTACATGAGGCTCAGGAACAATTTGTACCAAAACTTAGCAAATTGAGGAAGAAAAAACATTGGCCAAAATGGTTTAATAGAGGTATGCAAAAAATATAAAGAGGAAGACAATGTTGTATAGCACATACAAAAGGGATGGTGACGAAACAAAATACATAGAATATGTTGAGCTGCAAAGAGATCTTAAGAAAGGGATCAGGAAAGCAAAGAGGGAATTAGAAAGAAAAATAGCTCTTGGAGCTCAAACCAATGCAAAGAGCTTTTTTCAATATCACAACAGCAAGCGGTTAATAAAGGAGGAGGTGAAACAGATAAAGGGCAAAAACGGAGGTATCTTGGAAAACGAACAAGATGTGGCACATATTCTAAATGAGTATTTCACAGAGGTTTTTACAAAAGAAAAAACAGATGACATGCCACAGGTTGACAATCAGTCCAGTCAATCCCTAAGAGAGATCAGGATAAATGAGGAGGAGGTACTAAAGGGACTAGCAGAATTAAAAACAAACAAATCACCTGGGCCAGATGGGATATTTCCAACAGTACTTCAAGAAAATAGGTGGCTCAGCAGATACAATCTTGGCAGCACAGGCTATTCAGAGGAACTTAGATAATATTCAGTTGTGGGCTGACACCTGGCAAATGCAATTCAATGTGGACAAGTGCAAGGTAATACATGCAGGTAACAAAAATGTCCACTATAATTACACTATGGGAGGTACAAATCTACATGAAGTAACGCATGAGAAAGACCTAGGAGTCTATGTGGACTCCTCACTTTCTCCATCCAAGCAATGTGGGGAAGCAATAAAGAAGGCAAACAGAATGCTAGGGTATATTGTCAAAAGTGTAGAATTTAAAACAAGGGCAGTCATGTTAAGACTGTACAATGCGCTAGTTAGACCTCATCTGGAATACTGTGTACAGTTCTGGGCACCACACTTCAAAAAGGATATTGCTGCCTTAGAGGCAGTTCAGAGGAGAGCAACCAGACTTATTCCAGGTCTTCAAGGGAAAGTCCTACTCGGAGAGACTGAGAGAACTGAACCTTTTCACCCTGGTACAGAGGAGACTACCCGGGGACAGAAATGGAAATTGGGCTTCAAGGCATTCAAAACGGAAAACAGGAGACACTTCTTTACACAGAGAGTAGTCACAATCTGGAATAAACTACCCAGCGATGTGGTTGAAGCTGAAAGTTTGGGAACATTTAAAAATGGTCTGGAATGGATCCTTGGATCACTTCGATATTAATGAACACCAAACGAGCAAGATGGGTCGAATGGTCCCCTCTCGTTTGTTAACTCCCTTATGTTCTTAAAAGTGTCTGAAGCAGCATGAAAGAGCACACAAGGCAGCTGAGAACAGACAGAGAGGGGAGTGTATATTGCGTTGGCCGGTAATCGAACCCGTGTCAACTGCTTGGAAGGCAGCTATGCTAACCACTATACCACCAACGCTTAGAAACTGCTTCCCCACAATATCTCACTGTGGTCGAACATGATTCCAGGATTGCAAAGTGGCAGGCAATTTGTTTTCCAAATTGCAATCGGTGAACATTTGGGAAGCCCTGCGATATCAGCAGTTTCCTGTTCCTGAGTGCGGAAGGAAAATGTCCATTAGCATCTTTCCAGATTGCACTTTATTCAGACCTTTCCGAAATGAAACAAAACCAAAGTTGAAACAAAGAAGAGGATGGTTTTAATCCATCGACCTCTGGGTTATGGGCTTAGCACGCTTCCGCTGCGCCACTCTGCTCCTTTGGCACTCATCCACCTGTTAACGTCACAGCCACTCCTATATTGCATATTGCAAGCAATACAAGTTTGCAAAGCCCTGCGTTATTTCCACTTTCCTGTTCAAGACTGCACACCGAGCTTCTCCATGCGCTGGAGCAGCTTTCCAGGTTTCAGTGCCTTCACATTTCACCCTGTATGTGCTGTGGGAAGCATCATGTCAATTGTTTTGAACTAAGCGGATCGGGGCTCAGTCTGAGCTCAGATCCGAGCTTAAAAATGACAGTGCTTCTGAGCAGCTGGGACTCAAAGCGACACTCCCTGGCTTAGGAACCCAGTGTCTGATCCACTAGGACACGGGGGCTCAGCCAGACAGTATCGGAAAATGGAAATAAATAAATAAATAAATAAATAAATAAAAAGATGCTGCGCGTTACACAATAGACACCAGGTAAAGAAGTGAATAGTTACAGGAACTGTCACGTAAGCTCCTCAACTTGAAACGGGCACATACGAACTCCTGTGAAATAACACGAGATGGATAACTACCCCTTCTCTGCTGCAGCAGAATGTGACTACCTATTGCGCAGATTATTGCGTCAATCGATTCGAAAAGAGGGCTGGCATTTGTCACCAATGTGTCTCGTTTTATTTCTGAAATATAACTCCCAGAAAATATTGTCTGTGTTTTTGAAATTGAATAACCTCAAAAGAAAGAAATGATCCAGTCAATTGCTAAAGAAGAGTCTTGCCGCTGCATTCTGGAATGAAGAAAAGAATGAAATGACAAGTACAATCAAATCAAGAAAGAGAGCGGGCTGTGTCGGATGCGCCAGCCGGGAATCGAACCCGAGTCACAAGAATGGGACTCTTGTATGATACCACTACACCACTGGCGCTGCTGGGGAAGCTCTGGCTTGCGTCCTTGAAGCAAATTCATTGTAAGCGTCCCATGGGGCAAGATGATGTCTTAATGATTATCCTTATTAGTCTGTTGTCGATCTGCTTAATACGTACCTAGCCAATCACTACATCACAGGTGCAGAGACAATCAGTATGAAGGCGAACACGATTTCGTTAACGTGTGCCCATTTACAAGTTCAATGAATGTATACATAAATAAAGCAGATCTGGGTTTTCCTCTGAAACATTAAGGACTGGTTTCATAAATGCGTCCATAAGTCCATAAACGCCATGAGTGCATCGTGCAACTCTATTGTAGCTGCTGATACGTGTGTGTTTTATTTCAGCTGTAACTCGCCCTGGTTAAGCACGTCTATGGTGTAATTTAAAAATATTACAGAAATTGTCGTTTGCAGTTACAAATCTGTAGTAAGAGTAATACGTTAAGGGAGTCAAGTTCAGCAATTTAAAATACAAATCTACTAGCACATATCTTGATAAAGATTACAATAATAACAATAATAATAATACATAGCAAATATTTATTTTAGTGTTGCACATGGAAAGTTTTCTTACAGTAACTTCTGAATATAATGTTGTCTATACCCTTTTAGCTATTCGTAATATCTCTAAACAGAAACTTGTATATTTTTAGCTGTCTCCAATCATCTAAAGCATACAGAATAAGACAGCCACAAAAGTCCTTTCCACACCAGGCTCTGTCGCTCGTAGTGTTGCTTTCTGTCACTGTCTTTAAAACGAGACACAAACCAAACCCACAATCGCTCCGCTCCTCCCACATCAGGGCGTGGACTTCCGACACTGGCCTGGTTTTCCTGTGGCGCTTTATTAGAACAGCAAGAGATAACAGTATGTTTCTGTCTTTATTCGACCGCATGTGTGGGTGTAACTTTGTAATTGTTTAATGTGGTCCCGCAACGTTTGGGGTGAAATGCAAAGTAATCTAATAGTAAAGTAACTAATTACTTTGCCCAGAGAGTAATAAGTAAAGTATCTTGTTATATGAGTAAAGAATACAATGTAATACATTTCTTTTTGTGAGTAACGACACCATCACTGCTCTTTTCTATCTCGTTTTGCATGTATGTTTGTTGTTGACAGAGATACAAAGTTTGAGAGAAGACAGGCTGGCATTGGGGATGTAGCTCAGTGGTAGAGCGCATGCTTTGCATGTATGAGGTCCCGAGTTCAGTCCTCGGCATCTCCAGACTGTCTTTTAATGGAGCCCGTGCACTATGTCATTGGATGCACATAGCAAGTACCGAACAAATCGGGAGCCCGTGATTCATCGGTCACACTAGCATGGGCCTTTTCGGCACTCTCTCCCAGCATTCGTCCGAGAAACAGTGTGTGTACACTCACCTAAAGGATTATTAGGAACACCTGTTCAATTTCTCATTAATGCAATTATCTAACCAACCAATCACATGGCAGTTGCTTCAATGCATTTAGGGGTGTGGTCCTGGTCAAGACAATCTCCTGAACTCCAAACTGAATGTCTGAATGGGAAAGAAAGGTGATTTAAGCAATTTTGAGCGTGGCATGGTTGTTGGTGCCAGACGGGCCGGTCTGAGTATTTCACAATCTGCTCAGTTACTGGGATTTTCACGCACAACCATTTCTAGGGTTTACAAAGAATAGTGTGAAAAGAGAAAAACATCCAGTATGCGGCAGTCCTGTGGGCGAAAATGCCTTGTTGATGCTAGAGGTCAGAGGAGAATGGGCCGACTGATTCAAGCTGATAGAAGAGCAACTTTGACTGCAATAACCACTCGTTACAACCGAGGTATGCAGCAAAGCATTTGTGAAGCCACAACATGTACAACCTTGAGGCGGATGGGCTACAACAGCAGAAGACCCCACCGGGTACCACTCATCTCACTACAAATAGGAAAAAGAGGCTACAATTTGCACAAGCTCACCAAAATTGGACAGTTGAAGACTGGAAAAATGTTGCCTGGTCTGATGAGTCTCGATTTCTGTTGAGATATTCAGATGGTAGAGTCAGAATTTGGCATAAACAGAATGAGAACATGGATCCATCATGCCTTGTTACCACTGTGCAGGCTGGTGGTGGTGGTGTAATGGTGTGGGGGATGTTTTCTTGGCACACTTTAGGCCCCTTAGTGCCAATTGGGCATCGTTTAAATGCCACGGCCTACCTGAGCATTGTTTCTGACCATGTCCATCCCTTTATGACCACCATGTACCCATCCTCTGATGGCTACTTCCAGCAGGATAATGCACCATGTCACAAAGGTCCAATCATTTCAAATTGGTTCCTTGAACATGACAATGAGTTCCCTGTACTAAACTGGCCCCCACAGTCACCAGATCTCAACCCAATAGAGCATCTTTGGGATGTGGTGGAACGGGAGCTTCGTGCCCTGGATGTGCATCCCACAAATCTCCATCAACTGCAAGATGCTATCCAATCAATATGGGCCAACATTTCTAAAGAATGCTTTCAGCACCTTGTTGAATCAATGCCACGTAGAATTAAGGCAGTTCTGAAGGCGAAAGGGGGTCAAACACAGTATTAGTATGGTGTTCCTAATAATCCTTTAGGTGAGTGTATGTATTCATTGTGAGAAGTGAAACAATGGGCCAGATTGCACGCTGGTTCTGTATACACTCACCTAAAGGATTATTAGGAACACCATACTAATACTGTGTTTGACCCCCTTTCGCCTTCAGAACTGCCTTAATTCCACATGGCATTGATTCAACAAGGTGCTGAAAGCATTCTTTAGAAATGTTGGCCCATATTGATAGGATAGCATCTTGCAGTTGATGGAGATTTGTGGGATGCACATCCAGGGCACGAAGCTCCCGTTCCACCACATCCCAAAGATGCTCTATTGGGTTGAGATCTGGTGACTGTGGGGGCCAGTTTAGTACAGTGAACTCATTGTCATGTTCAAGAAACCAATTTGAAATGATTCGACCTTTGTGACATGGTGCATTATCCTGCTGGAAGTAGCCATCAGAGGATGGGTACATGGTGGTCATAAAGGGATGGACATGGTCAGAAACAATGCTCAGGTAGGCCGTGGCATTTAAACGATGCCCAATTGGCACTAAGGGGCCTAAAGTGTGCCAAGAAAACATCCCCCACACCATTACACCACCACCACCAGCCTGCACAGTGGTAACAAGGCATGATGGATCCATGTTCTCATTCTGTTTACACCAAATTCTGACTCTACCATCTGAATGTCTCAACAGAAATCGTGACTCATCAGACCAGGCAACATTTTTTCAGTCTTCAACTGTCCAATTTTGGTGAGCTTGTGCAAATTGTAGCCTCTTTTTCCTATTTGTAGTGGAGATGAGTGGTACCCGGTGGGGTCTTCTGCTGTTGTAGCCCATCCGTCTCAAGGTTGTACGTGTTGTGGCTTCACAAATGCTTTGCTGCATACCTCGGTTGTAACGAGTGGTTATTTCAGTCAAAGTTGCTCTTCTATCAGCTTGAATCAGTCGGCCCATTCTCCTCTGACCTCTAGCATCAACAAGGCATTTTCGCCCACAGGACTGCCGCATACTGGATGTTTTTCCCTTTTCACACCATTCTTTGTAAACCCTAGAAATGGTTGTGCGTGAAAATCCCAGTAACTGAGCAGATTGTGAAATACTCAGACCGGCCCGTCTGGCACCAACAACCATGCCACGCTCAAAATTGCTTAAATCACCTTTCTTTCCCATTCAGACATTCAGTTTGGAGTTCAGGAGATTGTCTTGACCAGGACCACACCCCTAAATGCATTGAAGCAACTGCCATGTGATTGGTTGGTTAGATAATGGCATTAATGAGAAATTGAACAGGTGTTCCTAATATTCCTTTAGGTGAGTGTAAGTGCGCAGGCTGTAAGATTTGGGCGCTTTAAACGGCACGGTGTACTTGAACATCGTCATCATCACGTTGACACACATGCCATCTAAAACGCGCATTGTCTTTACTTGTTGGCTTGAAGTTAAACACAGACCGTCGTCAGGACTAGGGAATTAGCGGGGACAGGTGCCAGGTGTGATACATTGGAGGCACACACACTAACACCGAGCTCATTGGCTCTACTAAGCTACTAAAAGAGAAGTGTTAACCAAGCACCGACCGATGCGTTTTCTCCCACTGAATTGTGCACCTTGAAAGTCTACCAAATGCAGACTCCTTAAGCAAAGCATTGTCCCCCACAGGACACCGACTTATATGTAGACCCTCCCTCTCTCCATAATCAATCCATCAGCAAGGAACGGACCTAAATTCATGAGTAAATTACACATGCATTCAAAGCAATATGTAGAGCACGCTGTATCGGATATGCACCACTACTACTACTACTACTACTACTACTACTTCGACTACTACTACTACTACTACTACTACTACTACTACTACTACTACTACTACTACTACTACTACTACTACTACTACTACTACTACCACTACCAATAATAATTTAAAGAGGAGCGTTTCACCACCCGCCTTGAAAGCAGCGAGCTCTTGTGGCAAGGGTAGCACGTCTGACTCTAGATCACAAGGGTGTGTGTTCAAATGACGTCGGGGTCAGTGTTTTGTACACTAGCAGTAACCAGTAACACTAAGGTTGCATGAGTAATTGCACAGCTGACAGTGTAAAGTGCTTACCACCTTGTCGTTGATCTTGCAAAAAGGTAAGCACAAGTATTTACAAGTTGCCACAGAGAGAGACCGGATAGTACAGGTGAGAGGTAGCCATCTTGTTGTTTGACTAGATTCAGAATAGTCTTAGCATTGCTCATTTTGTTTTAAGTTTGCCTTAAATTGACGTTAGCATTGTCGGTAGTTTGCCTAAATTGAAGCCAATTCAGTTCAGCTGCTGAGTTGGTGAAAGTAAACAGGTTATAGAAGGGAGTTTTTGTCTAGGACTAGCAGGAATTCTGTTGCAGGAGGAGCCAGGTGGGGCCAATTAGGTGTGAATTGGGGGTAAAACCTAGGAGAGTTGAGACCTTAGAGCAGGACAGCGTAGAGAACTGCTGGGTTACAGTAGGTCGTAACCGCAGAAAAGGGCGTGCACACCCCGTAGAGACACCCCAAGAGCTTGAATTGCCCAACAGGTTCCAACTGCTGGACACCGAGTTGGACAGTGACAGCTCAGAGGGTGATGGGGGGCAGTTGAGCACCAGAGCACCATGGTGCCCAATCCCCCCCCCAGACGAAGGAGGTAGTTATAGTAGGAGACTCAATTCTTAGAGGTGTAGATCACACAGTGTGTTCTAGTGACATGGAGACCCGCATTGGTATCTTGCCTGCCTGGTGCTCAGGTTGCAGATCTCCCTAAACTAGTAGACGGGCTACTGGCCAAAGCCGGGGGGAATCCACCGGTCATGGTCAGGGAGACAGGCAGAGATTAGAAAGTTTAACACGTGGTTGAAAGCTTGGTGTAGGGAAGAGGGGTTTAGGTTTATGGAGCATTGGTCTTTCTTCTGGGATAGATGGGACCTGTACAAACCGGACGGTCTACATCTAAACAGAAGGGGGGCTAATGCATTGGAAGAGCGTATGTGCAGTGAAATTGAGAATCATTTAAACTAGGAACCAGGGGGGCAGGGAGCTTTGACAATGGGAGATGTTCCACTAAGGAAAGGAAACCAAGGCAAACTGCCAGTAGGAAAGTCCTGAAATGTTTGTACCTCAATGCCAGGAGTATAAGGAACAAGATGTTAGACTTGGAAGCCACAGTGCTGGTGTGTGACTATGATGTTGTAGGAGTGACAGAAACATGGCTTACAGAAAATGATGGGGATGAATACAAGTTGGAAGGATATACACAGTTTAGGAGAGACAGGCAAAATTGAAGAGGGGGTGGGGTAGCATTATATGTGAAAAATGACATTGAGGCAGAAGAACTTGTATTAGATCCCAGTAACGGAACAGAATCTTTGTGGGTGAAACTTTTGAACAAGAGATCTGGAGGATTAGCGGTAGGAGTGTGTTACAGGCCACCAAACTCAGATATTCAGAAAGATGCTGCATTGTAAAGTGTAATCAGGACTGCATGTAGCAAGGATGTGGCTGTTATAATGGGGGATTTCAATTTCCCAAACTTAGACTGGGAAAGCCCAGTGGGGACTACAGAAGCAGAAATGGAAATGGTTGAGATGGTAAATGACTGCTTTCTAACTCAATTTGTCAGGGAACCAACCAGAGAGAGCGCATGTATTGACTTGATCTTTTCAAATGACCAAGATAGAGTCAGGGGGACAGTAGTTAGAGAACCAATGGCAAATTGTGATCACAATATGGTTGTCTTTGAGGCATTCTTTCAAAAAACAAGGTCCAAGTCTAAAACAATGGTCTACAATTTTAGAAAAGCAAACCTTGAAGGTATGAGACAGCACTTAGAAGAGGTAGACTGGAGCACACTGGATACAGAGTTAGTTGAAAATGCATGGGTATATTTTAAGAATATAGTACTCGAGGCTCAGGAGCAATTTGAATCAAAACATAGCAAATTGAGGAACAAAAATCATTGGCCAAAATGGTATAATAGAGGTATGCAAAAAATATAAAGAGGAAGACAATGTTGTATAGTGCATACAAAAGGGATGGTGACGAAACAAAATACATAGAATATGTTGAGCTGCAAAGAGATCTTAAGAATGGGATCAGGAAAGCAGAGAGGGAATTAGAAAGAAAAATAGCTCTTGGAGCTCAAACCAATGCAAAGAGCTTTTTTCAATATCACAACAGCAAGCGGTTAATAAAGGAGGAGGTGAAACAGATAAAGGGCAAAAACGGAGGTATCTTGGAAATTGAACAAGATGTGGCAAATATTCTAAATGAGTATTTCACAGAGGTTTTTACAAAAGAAAAAACAGATGACATGCCACAGGTTGACAATCAGTCCAGTCAATCCCTAAGAGAGATCAGGATAAATGAGGAGGAGGTACTAAAGGGACTAGCAGAATTAAAAACAAACAAATCACCTGGGCCAGATGGGATATTTCCAACAGTACTTCAAGAAAATAGGTGGCTCAGCAGATACAATCTTGGCAGCACAGGCTATTCAGAGGAACTTAGATAATATTCAGTTGTGGGCTGACACCTGGCAAATGCAATTCAATGTGGACAAGTGCAAGGTAATACATGCAGGTAACAAAAATGTCCACTATAATTACACTATGGGAGGTACAGATCTACATGAAGTAACGCATGAGAAAGACCTAGGAGTCTATGTGGACTCCTCACTTTCTCCATCCAAGCAATGTGGGGAAGCAATAAAAAAGGCAAACAGAATGCTAGGGTATATTGTCAAAAGTGTAGAATTTAAAACAAGGGCAGTCATGTTAAGACTGTACAATGCGCTAGTTAGACCTCATCTGGAATACTGTGTACAGTTCTGGGCACCACACTTCAAAAAGGATATTGCTGCCTTAGAGGCAGTTCAGAGGAGAGCAACCAGACTTATTCCACGTCTTCAAGGGAAAGTCCTACTCGGAGAGACTGAGAGAACTGAACCTTTTCACCCTGGTACAGAGGAGACTACCCGGGGACAGAAATGGAAATTGGGCTTCAAGGCATTCAAAACGGAAAACAGGAGACACTTCTTTACACAGAGAGTAGTCACAATCTGTAATAAACTACCCAGCGATGTGGTTGAAGCTGAAAGTTTGGGAACATTTAAAAATGGTCTGGAATGGATCCTTGGTTAATGACCACCAAACGAGCAAGATGGGTCGAATGGTCCCCTCTCGTTTGTTAACTCTCTTATGTTCTTAAAAGTGTCTGAAGCAGCATGAAAGAGCACACAAGACAGCTGAGAACAGACAGAGAGGGGAGTGTATATTGCGTTGGCCGGGAATCGAACCCGGGGCAACTGCTTGGAAGGCAGCTATGCTAACCACTATACCACCAACGCTTAGAAACTGCTTCCCCACAATATCTCACTGTGGTCGAACATGATTCCAGGATTGCAAAGTGGCAGGCAATTTGTTTTCCAAATTGCAATCGGTGAACATTTGGGAAGCCCTGCGATATCAGCAGTTTCCTGTTCCTGAGTGCGGAAGGAAAATGTCCATTAGCATCTTTCCAGATTGCACTTTATTCAGACCTTTCCGAAATGAAACAAAACCAAAGTTGAAACACACCAGAGGATGGTTTCAATCCATCGACCTCTGGGTTATGGGCCCAGCACGCTTCCGCTGCGCCACTCTGCTCCTTGGGCACTCACCCACCTGTTAACGTCACAGCCACTCCTATATTGCATATTGCAAGCAATACAAGTTTGCAAAGCCCTGCGTTATTTCCACTTTCCTGTTCAAGACTGCACACCGAGCTTCTCCATGCGCTGGAGCAGCTTTCCAGGTTTCAGTGCCTTCACATTTCACCCTGTATGTGCTGTGGGAAGCATCATGTCAATTGTTTTGAACTAAGTGGATCGGGGCTCAGTCTGAGCTCAGATCCGAGCTTAAAAATGACCGTGCTTCTGAGCAGCTGGGACTCAAAGCCACACTACCTGGCTTAGGAACCCAGTGTCTGATCCACTAGGACACGGGGGCTCAGGCAGACAGTATCGGAAAATGGAAATAAATAAATAAATAAATAAAATGATGCTGCGCGTTACACAATAGACACCAGGTAAAGAAGTGAATAGTTACAGGAACTGTCACGTAAGCTCCTCAACTTGAAACGGGCACATACGAACTCCTGTGAAATAACACGAGATGGATAACTACCCCTTCTCTGCTGCAGCAGAATGTGACTACCTATTGCGCAGATTATTGCGTCAATCGATTCGAAAAGAGGGCTGGCATTTGTCACCAATGTGTCTCGTTTTATTTCTGAAATATAACTCCCAGAAAATATTGTCTGTGTTTTTGAAATTGAATAACCTCAAAAGAAAGAAATGATCCAGTCAATTGCTAAAGAAGAGTCTTGCCGCTGCATTCTGGAATGAAGAAAAGAATGAAATGACAAGTACAATCAAATCAAGAAAGAGAGCGGGCTGTGTCGGATGCGCCAGCCGGGAATCGAACCCGAGTCACAAGAATGGGAATCTTGTATGATACCACTACACCACTGGCGCTGCTGTGGAAGCTCTGGCTTGCGTCCTTGAAGCAAATTCATAGAAAGCGTCCCATGGGACAAGATGATGTCTTAATGATTATCCTTATTAGTCTGTTGTCGATCTGCTTAATACGTACCTAGCCAATCACTACATCACAGGTGCAGAGACAATCAGTATGAAGGCGAACACGATTTCGTTAACGTGTGCCCATTTACAAGTTCAATGAATGTATACATAAATAAAGCAGATCTGGGTTTTCCTCTGAAACATTAAGGACTGGTTTCATAAATGCGTCCATAAGTCCATAAACGCCACGAGTGCAACTCTATTGTAGCTGCTGTTACTGTACAATTCATCGTGATACGTGTGTGTTTTATTTCAGCTGTAACTCGCCCTGGTTAAGCACGTCTACGGTGTAATTTAAAAATATTACAGAAATTGTCGTTTGCAGTTACAAATCTGTAGTAAGAGTAATACGTTAAGGGAGTGAAGTTCAGCAATTTAAAATACAAATCTACTAGCACATATCTTGATAAAAATTACAATAATAACAATAATAATAATACATAGCAAATATTTATTTTAGTGTTGCACATGGAAAGTTTTCTTACAGTAACTTCTGAATATAATGTTGTCTATACCCTTTTAGCTATTCGTAATATCTCTTAACAGAAACTTGTATATTTTTAGCTGTCTCCAATCATCTAAAGCATACAGAATAAGACAGCCACAAAAGTCCTTTCCACACCAGGCTCTATCGCTCGTAGTGTTGCTTTCTGTCTTCATTTTTAAAACGAAACACAAAACCAAACCCACAATCGCTCCGCTCCTCCCACAACAGGGGGTGGACTTCCGACACTGGCCTGGTTTTCCTGTGGCGCTTTATTAAAACAACAAAAGATAACAGTATGTCTCTGTCATTATCAACTGCTTGTGTTGGTGTAGCTTTGAAATTGTTTATTGAGGTCCCGCAACGTTTGGGGTGTAATGCAGAGTAATGTAAAAGTAAAGTAACTAATTACATTCTCCAGGAAGTAATAAGTAAAGTGTTTAGTTAGTTTTGATATGAGTAACGAGTACAATGTAAGACATTACTTTTTGTGAGTAACGACCCCAACACTGCTCTTTTCCTTCTCTTTTGGCTTGTTTGTTTGTTGTTGAAAGAGATACAAAGTTTGAGAGTGTCTCGTTTTATTTCTGAAATATAACTCCCAGAAAGTATGGTCTTTGTGTTCTTGAAATTGAATAACCTCAAAAGAAAGAAATGGTCCAATGAATTGCCGAAGAAAAGTCTAGCCGCTGTATTCTGGAATGAAGAAAAAAATGAAATGACAAGGGCAATCAAAGCAAGTAAGACAGTAGGCTGTGTGGCATACGCTAGCCAGAAATCGAACGCAACTCACAAGAACAGGAACCTTGTATGATACCACTACACCACTGGCGCTGCGGGGAAGCTCTAGATTCTGTCACCGAAGCAAATGCACAAGACATATAAAACGCGTCCCCTGGGGCACAATGGTCTTTTAATAATTATCTGTAATAATCTGCAGTCGAACTGCTTAATACGTACCTAGCTAATCACTACATCACAGGCGCATGGTTGTCATTCGGGGAAAATATGTGTTCACGAATGTTCATCGGAGTGGTTGTCATGCTAAGAGGTCAGTTGGAGTAGAGGGAGCTGGCCATGCCGTGCCTCGTTGGCGCAGTAGGTAGCGCGTCAGTCTCATAATCTGAAGGTGGTGAGTTTGACCCTCACACGGGGCAAGCACTCTTCCTTTATCTTTGAGTTCTACCACACTGATCTCCAGCTGCAGAAAAAAGGCGCACAACTGTGCAATAAAGTGGTTGCTTGCGCTGTCTGAAGAAATTCATGGCAAAATGCCAAATCCTGGGATGGAACAAGGGACCTTTAGATGTTCAGTCTATCGCTCCCCCAACTGAGCTATTTCGGCCATTGGTGAGATGACGTCGTGATCCCAAAAGTCAAAGTGAAGGAAGCCCTGGCAGAACACAGTCATTGAAAAGTTCATTGTTTTCCATGACGTCGGCAACGACTCAATTTGATCACTGCAACACAAGTCAGGATGGCCGAGTGGTGTAAGGTGCTGCGTGCAGGTCATCGTCTCCTGTAGAGGCTTGGCTTTGAATCCCACCTCTGACAAGGGTCCTTTTACCACTCAGGAGCACACACTTACCCGTGCTGGCGACAAGGACAACAAGAGTTGAGGACTGTGTTGAAAACGACATTACACAAAGAATTCAATGTTTAAAGAAATACATCAATACATAAATCAATGGACATGTATTTATTCATTGATTGATTGACTTCAACATGTCTTAATTTAGTCGCTGTACCCACAAAGCAACACTCAGCATAGTGGAGGCTATAGCTCGGCGTTATTGCGTGTACCTTACATGTATCACCCCTGGCACCTGGCCCTGATAACTCCCTACTTTTTGACCACAGTCTGTCTGTGACTTGAACCCGAGAAGTAAAAATGATGCACATGGGCGCTTGCAATCTCGTTGTTTCAATCACATATCACAGTGGATGCGTACACACGGTGTTTCTCGGAGATTGCTGGGACAGTAACGAATGTGTTCCTTGCTTTACATGTCATCTAGCGCACAGTAGCTTTTTCTCCTTCTTTTTGCCCATATCATCCACATATTGTGCCTTTGGGGAACGCCTCCGAAACAGATTTAGAATGCTCTGAGATTCAAGAAACGACAGTGCAACTCTTTTCCAGGGTTGTGGGTAACGCGTTACTAAGTCTGAGTTGTAGAACCACGTTGGAAATAAGTGGAGAAGTCGCGGAGATAAAGCAAATAGAACTTTAATGGAGCCGGCTCGGAAGCTCCACGTCAGAAATAATTCCTTCAGTGAGACTTAATGTTTACAAACATGTGTACAACTTTATAGGAAAAATGACGTAACATCTTATGGCCGTTCATCCAATCTGAAGATTTTATGATCTGTCCACCCGTGAAGAGGTGATGGATCCAAAGCAGATGTCCATCTTTGATGTGCACTAGGAAGATGCGATCCCACGGTCGTCATTTACCTAGTGTCAATCGTTCTTTAACAAAAACAATTCCTGCCTATCTGGAGAAACGATTAAGTCATAAACAAATTCTCAGCAGACAGCTGTAGGCTATTTCGGCACTGTGTAATCTTTCATTACTGACAGGAGTTTCTAACAAATCGACCTTGTTGACCCTTTACTTGTCCTGCTAAATCAAATCTGCTCAATCTGTATACAAAACTACTTCTAATGCTAGTATTAATATAAAACATTATATAATTATCACAACACACTTTCTTCAACTTCCTATACAGAGTCTTAATTCCCTGCTGTTTGGCAATAGAGCAAAGCGGAAAGAAGCCAAAGAAAAGTTATGTTTATCAGTTACAAGCAAGGGGTTAGGAAGATTTGACGCTGCGTTTTCAGCTCCTTCATCCCAACCCTTCCCCGTGGGGTGTATATGTGTGTATGGCGAGTGTAAGGGTGTCCCTGCTGTCGGGGAGAGCGATAAGTGTGTGTCCCTAAATGTGAATGTACAGAATGTCCTGTAGGCGTGAGTGAGTGACCTTTGTAATAGTATCTTTCCAATGCATCCTTTGGTTTTCCTTGAGTCATGAGGTTTATTGCCTTTGATACTAAATCCATTTGTCCTCAGTCACATGGAGCCTCCAGAACCAAGGGGATAGAATAAGATTTGTGTCAATGGGTGTGTGAGTTTTGCTCCTCCCGAGTGAGGGACGGTGTCGTTTAGTAGAAATTTAGAGAAAGTCTGCCAACGAGGGTGTTTTAATTGCAGCTGTAACCATAGTAGATACATTATGAGGTTTACAAAGTTGTTGAGATGCTCTTTGAACAGTGTATTTAAGACATAAAAAAGAAACATACAGACATAGCAGAATAGTAACTACCGATATCAATCCTTTTAATACAATCATACCCAGATTATCAAAGGTATCAGCAAGCCATCCCCAGAGGGTTTTTCCTCCGGAGGACTGGTGTATCTTTGTAGTTGCTTTCCTAATGTGCTCTATAAGATTATAAATGTGTTCAGAGTTATCTGGTATGTAAGTACAGCATTCCTGCCCTATAATGGCACATGTCCCTCCTTGTGCTGCTAGCAAGAAATCTAGAGCTAGCCTGTTCTGGAGGGCAACAGTTCGCATAGCCACTATTTCAGTTGTTAAATTGCTGAGAACTTCAGTTGTAGAAATACTTAATGTTTCTAATATACCAGCTACTAATCTGATTTCCTTTATTGCTCTTCCGACTCCATACATAGGAAATAGTATGGAAGCAAACCTGTCTCCTTCCCCTATCTCACCTTTAGGGTGAGTAAATTGTTCTATATCTGGAAGGTATTTATCTTCAGTGTGGCGCAAAGCTGGCACCACAAATCCTAAATAACAAGAACCTGTGAACTTACAAGGAAGTTCCCAATATGCCCGCATGCCGCATATCCAATAAGTCCCATTCCATGAAGCGTAAAATCGACAAGTCTGATACCTAAAGTCAAGACCATCGATAGCCACAGTGTGATTACAAGTACTATTACCTATCAATTGGGATTGCATGGTTTGGTTATAGTATGAAACACACACAGATCCTTTGTTACTGTGAGCCAAGTCAATATATGGCATTTTAAAATATCTTCTATTCTGATCCATCTTCGGTCTAAAGTACCATTCTCCTGTGATGCCTAAGGCATAATCATATGCATACCGTACATTAGAGGCAACTCTAAGTTGTGAATAATCAGAAAATACTGGAATTGGAATGGGGATCATTGGAACCCCTTTCTTAGTGTCGTGTGGAATGTGGGAACAAACCCAACATTTTGTTTTATTAAGGGCATTTGCATAGGTGCGTGTCATTTGGATAAATTTGTTATCTGTCCATGATTCAACTAAGGACAGGCAGATCAGTCCAAATACTCTAGTGTACACAGTCGTCGTCATGCTGGATTATCTCTTAGTACCTGTAGGGGGACAAAACCTTTACCAGTTAGGGGAATGTCTCTCAAAATTCAGGAAATCTGCAACTGTTGCTTTCCTAGGAATGAGAAAAGATAAAGGTTTAGTACACAGTTCTCCTGGATTATAATTTTTAACTTGTGAACAATGTTTCCATCTAGTACCCCCCTCCTGTCCGTCAATACAAACCGAAGTGTCTGTAGAAAGAAGGACATTATGTGGTCCTGTCCATTTGGGCCTGAGCCCTGGTCTGCTTGGAAATTTTTCACACATTACTTGTGAACCAACCTCAGGAAGTGTTGTTGGCATTTCCTCTTTGAGTTCCAAGTCTCTGAGGGACTGGAGATCACGTGCTTGTGATCTAAGTTTTTTTAAGTGTGTACATAGCTGTGCCACATACTGTTTAAGATGGTCTTTGAATGGAGCACTGGGATCAATGGGACCCCAGATGCCAGCAGGGAGTTGCATAGCTCTCCCTGTCATTAACTCATATGGAGAAAGCTGAGTACTCCGATTAGGTGATGCTCTAAGTTTATACAGCACAGCGGGGAGTGCTACTCTCCATCCCTTGCCTGTAGTTAACAGGGCTTTTGCCAAACTTTTCTTCAGTGTCCGGTTAGTGCTCTCCACTAAGCCTGAACTCTGAGGGTGATAAGGTATATGAAATCGTTGTTTTACCCCAGCAGTAAACATGCTTCCTTCATCACCTTACCGGTGAAATGAGTCCCTTGATCTGAGTCCATTTGACGGGGCACACCCCATCGAGGAATAACCTCAGTTGCTAGGACTCGTGCTGCAGTGGTGGCAGAGCAGTCCCTGCAGGGGAAAGCCTCAACCCATTTTGTGAAATGGTCAATTATTACCAAGCAATAGGATGTCCCATGACATTTTGTCAGGGGTCCTGTAAAGTCAATTTGAATATTTTCCCACGGACCTCGAGGCCGGGGCTGGTGTGATTTAGTGACTTTGATCGGTTTACCTGGGTTTACTTGTGCGCAAGGAATACACTGTTGACACCACTTCGCAGTGTCCCTGCCTATGCCAGGCCACCACCAGTGTTCACGCAATTGAGTTAACATGGCCTTGTGACCCGTGTGAGCTGGGCCATGGTACTGGTCCAGAAGCATTGACCTAATACACTGGGGTGCTAATACACATTGTAAGTTAGGACTTCGCCACAAACCGTCTGAGTGTACTGCACCTCCCTTAACCCACTCTTGTACTTCATTCTTCTCACAGTCTTTCTGTAGCTGTGCGAGGTCAGAATTTTTTTTCTAGGATACTCGCAAGTTTACTAGAGCAGGGGAATCCTGATAACGTCACATGACTGCCTGTCTCTGCTGCCTTTCTCGCAGCTAGGTCTGCAAAGTGATTCCCACGGGTGCGCGGGCATCCATCATCAGAAAGACTCTGATGAGCTTTCACTTTAACTACTGCTACCTTTTCTGGAAGGTGTGCTGCCTCAGCTAGGGCTATAACATACTCATAATGTTTGATTACTTCTCCTGCTGTTGTTATAAACCCTCTACATTCCCAGGTTGCCATATAGTCGTGTACTACTCCAAATGCATAGCGACTGTCAGTGAAAATATTAACTTTAATGTCTTTCGCTATTTTTAATGACTCAGTCAACGCCACGAGTTCTGCCACTTGGGCTGAACAGTGTCCTGGCAGGGATCCAGATTTTACAACGGTGCTGTCATCCAATACCACCGCCCACCCAGTGTGGGGGATTCCATCTATTATTTTCCTGGATCCATCAACATATAGTTCCAAGTCAGGGTCTGTGAGGGGGTTTTCTAGGAAGCGACTGTGGTCCTCCTGGAGCACCAGCTCAGAGCATGTATGCTCTTCTCCCTCCCCTAACATCCCATCTGCTGTGTTTACTCGTGTGTCTTTTATTATTTGTATGGATTTATCTCTGGGGAGCAAAACGGCTTCCCATCCAGCTCGTCTACTATCGGAGACTGAACGCAATTTGCCGGTGTGTAATAATTCAACTAACGTGTGTCCTGTATGCAGAATCAACTGTGTGTTCATTACAATCGGCTCGCATGCCTGCACTGCCCAAGAGGCACAGTCTACTGCTGCCATAAAGCGATGCATGCCTGCTGCTACCGTAGGTTGCTTTGTGGAGTAATAGGCGACGGGACGTTGCCTATCCCCATGTTCCTGTGTCAGAACTGCTGTATAATAGATCCCATCTTGGGAATAGTAGAGGTGAAATGGTTTAGTATGATCTGGTAACCCGAGGGCGGGGGCATTGCTGAGAGCCTGTTTTATTACACGATAGGCTATTTCCTGTTCATGTCCCCAGTCTATGGGGTCCAAGGGAGCCGGGCTTCCTTTGATTAACGCCTGTATCGGACCTGTGGCTTGTGTGAAATTAGGGATGAAAGTGCGGCAATAATTAAGGAGCCCCATAACTTTACACACAGCCCTAACATTATGTGGTTTTGGCATATTTTGAATGGCTTCTTGCCTATTATGCGTTATAGATTTTTGTCCTTGTGAAATGTTGTGTCCGAGATATTGAACCTTAGTTAGGCCTATTTGTGCTTTCTTAGGGCTTGCTTTAAATCCTGCCTTTTGTAAGACACCGAGGACTGTAATTAATGCGCCTAAGTGTGCGGTCTCATCAGGAGACGCAATCAAAAGATCATCCACGTACTGGATGATTAAACTATCCCAGGGTGTCAGACCCATTGCTTCTAAAGTCTTGGCCATTGCCTGGTGAAAGAGTGTTGGGCTGTTGTGAAATCCCTGTGGCACTCTAGTCCATGTGTACTGTTTGTCGAATACAGTAAACGCACATTTATTTTGGGAATCAGAGTGGAGTGGCAGGCTCCAAAATCCATTGCTAATATCCAGGACCGTAAAAATAGAGTGTTCGGGTTTCAAATCGTTTAATATAGTGTTGGGATTGGCTACAATCGGGTGTAATCGGGGTGTAACTTTATTCAATTGTGTGTAATCAATTGTAAGTCGCCATGAGCCGTCTGGTTTTGCCACTGACCAGATTGGAGAATTAGTGGTTGAATGCGTTTCGCGTATTATTCCTTCATTTTGCAATGTTTGAATAATTGTCTGAACTGCCGTAAAAGCTTCTGGTTTAATAGGATACTGTTTATGTGCTTTGTGTACTGGACCTGGGATAACTATAGGTTCAATTTGTGCCAGACCACAATCTTGTTAATGTGTTGCCCAAACATCAGGAAATGCCTGACACACGTGTCCAAGTGGTGTGTCTGGCCATATATGAGATGTTGACGGTGTGAGTGAGATACTAGCGCAATTTGTTGCGTATCTTTGTGTATCCTTTTTTTCCCGTGTATATTGGTCCATATTATGCGATTATTATTAGCATCCATTAGTGCGCCGGCTTCTCTAAGGATATCTATGCCAAATATTGTCCCCTCTGGGTTTTTACAAACCCAAAAAGACACTGGAATTAGGAGATCGCCTATTTCTAGAAGATGAGGTATGCTGAGTGTGGCTGTGATACATGCGCCGCCTACACCTGAGATCTGTAGTCTGCGTTTAGTCAGTGGGAGGGGGAGATCGGTTATCGAGACAGAGGCACCTGTATCCACCAACATTGAACACTGCCGACCCCCTAACAGTGCGGTTATGTGCCGACCTCGGGTGCCGAGGCGACCTATTTCCTATTTAGTTTCTCTGTCAGATCTCAGATGATCTGCAGAAGCTCCGCGTTTCCTCTGGGCTGCCTGGGTTTGTCTTGGTCTGATTCCAGGGCGCTTCGTGTTCGCCTGGAGCGCCTGCTTTCCAGCACTTGTCTCCCGTGTGCCCTGTCCTCCCACAGAAAGTGCACTTAGGGCGGGTTGATTTAGACCGACAGTCTTTAGCGACATGTCCTATTTTTCCGCAATTGTAACATTTACCTCCGTTTTGTGTTATGGCAGATATAGCTGCCACAGCATTTATTTTAGCTTTTGACTGCTTGTTTTCTACCTCTGAAGCCCATTGTACAATTGTACAGTCACACCCATATTGAGGATGTCTTGGTGTGCTTTACAAAACCCTTCTTTTAGTAATTTTAAAAAGATCGCATTATCACGTTCGGTGTCTGGCATTCCGGAGTGTTCTCTAAAAGTAGTGTACTTTCGTTCCGCATAATCGTAGCAAGTCTCTCCTGGCTTCTGTACGACGCCACAGACTATACCCCAATTTCCCTGTCCTGCTCCGAGAACTGTCTTTACAGCCGTGATGAAGTTAGTGATCCTTAGATTATTATTATCATTTCCAGCTGTTATCCAGGTACCATCCTGCTGGGCGGCTTTTAACCCGTCCCAGATTGGCCTTGGACATTTAGTTTTAATTATTATATGTACGTCTCTAGCGTGCATTTGGTGTACATCTAACATCTCATAAAAATTTTCCCAGAAATCCAGATTCCCATGATTGGGTTTAAGTTTTGGAAGGTCGCTTAAAATTGTGTGTTTCTCTCCGGGTGTGAAGGGGCGATGCACCGACGTTGTTAATGCATAAAATTGTCCGTCTACATCGCGGTGTTTCCTTAGTGCGCGTCTCTATAGGTGCTAATTTTACTTTCTCTGACTTGAATGAACTCAAATCTGGGTAAAGTTTAAACTCTGTTCTATTATCAGTGGGGTTGTCTGAATGTTTATATGGTGGAGGGGCAGAAGTTTTTCTCTCTCTTTTCCTTATTCCACCATTCTCTATGCTGTTTGGGAACCCAGTTAGGATCCCATCCTGCCTTTTCCATCTTAAGTTGAAGTTTCTTAAACTTCTCTTGTACGTATTCACATATAGACACATCTTGTAATGCCATAATGCCAACCCTATCTTTGCCAATGATGGGGCTATATCGTTGGACTTTACAGTACCTCCAGTTCCGTCTGGTTATTGACTGCCACTAACTCTGGCCCTGGCGTACAATGATTTCCATGCTTAACTTGGGGCTCAGCAGGCCTCGTAATCGTACCTTTCGGTTCCTTTGGTATCTCTCCCTGCAGATCTGTCTTACCTGGAGTTCACCCTACTGTGAACCTCCGCTGTACAGTCAACCTTTCTATTTGTTTTACCTCTACCTCTCCACAGGTTCTCTATAAATTACAATCTGATAGCCAAACACAATCCCGAGATCAAATCTAAATATACAGGGTGGTAATTTTTAAAGGTACTCACCCTTGCTTTGGTCCCGGGAGTGGAGGCAAGTTCAGATCCTCATTCGTGACGCCAAGTTGTAGAACCGTGTGGGAAATAAGAGGAGAAGTCGCAGAGATAAAGCAAATAGAACTTTAATGGAGCCGACTCGGAAGCTCCACGTCAGAAATAATTCCTTCAGTGAGACTTAATGTTTACAAACATGAGTACAACTTTATAGGAAAAATGACGTAACATCTTATGGCCGTTCATCCAATCAGAAGAAACAGGTCCGGGTCCGTTTTACGATCTGTCCTCCCGTGAAGAGGTGATGGATCCAAAGCAGATGTCCGTCTTTGATGTGCACTAGGAAGATGCGATCCCACGGTCATCATTTACCTAGTGTCAATCGTTCTTTAACAGAAACAATTCCTGCCTATCTGGAGAAACGATTAAGTCATAAACAAATTCTCAGCAGACAGCTGTAGGCTATTTCGGCACTGTGTAATCTTTCATTACTGACAGGAGTTTCTAACAAATCGACCTTGTTGACCCTTTACTTGTCCTGCTAAATCGAATGTGCTCAGTCTGTATACAAAACTACTTCTAATGCTAGTATTAATATAAAACATTATATAATAATCACAAAACACTTTCTTCAACTTCCTATACAGAGTCTTCAGAGAGTTAGTTGAAAATGCATGGGTATATTTTAAGAATATACTACTCAAGGCTCAGGAGCAATTTGTACCAAAACTTAGCAAATTGAGGAACAAAAAACACTGGCCAAAATGGTTTAATAGAGGTATGCAAACAAAAATAAAGAGGAAGAAAATGTTGTATAGCGCATATAAAAGGGATGGTGATGAAACAAAATACATAGAATATGTTGAGCTGCAAAGAGATCTTAAGAAAGGGATCAGGAAAGCAAAGATGGAATTAGAAAGAAACATAGTTCTTGGAGCTCAAACCAATGCAAAGAGCTTTTTTCAATATCACAACAGCAAGCGGTTAATAAAAGAGGAGGTGAAACAGATAAAGCGCAAAAACGGAGGTATCTTGGAAATTGAACAAGATGAGCAAATATTCTAAATGAGTATTTCACAGAGGTTTTTACAAAAGAAAAAACAGATGACATGCCACAGGTTGACAATCAGTCCAGTCAAACCCTAAGAGAGATCAGGATAAATGAGGAGGAGGTACTAAAGGGACTAGCAGAATTAAAAACAAACAAATCACCTGGGCCAGATGGGATATTTCCAACAGTACTTCAAGAAAATAGGTGGCTCAGCAGATACAATCTTGGCAGCACAGGCTATTCAGAGGAACTTAGATAATATTTAGTTGTGGGCTGACACCTGGCAAATGAAATTCAATGTGGACAAGTGCAAGGTAATACATGCAGGTAACAAAAATGTCCACTATAATTACACTATGGGAGGTACAGATCTACATGAAGTAACGCATGAGAAAGACCTAGGAGTCTATGTGGACTCCTCACTTTCTCCATCCAAGCAATGTGGGGAAGCAATAAAGAAGGCAAACAGAATGCTAGGGTATATTGTCAAAAGTGTAGAATTTAAAACAAGGGCAGTAATGTTAAGACTGTACAATGCGCTAGTTAGACCTCATCTGGAATACTGTGTACAGTTCTGGGCACCACACTTCAAAAAGGATATTGCTGCCTTAGAGGCAGTTCAGAGGAGAGCAAGGGAAAGTCCTACTCGGAGAGACTGAGGGAACTGAACCTTTTCACCCTGGAACAGAGGAGACTACCCGGGGACACAAATGGAAATTGGGCTTCAAGGCATTCAAAACGGAAAACAGGAGACACTTCTTTACACAGAGAGTAGTCACAATCTGGAATAAACTACCCAGCGATGTGGTTGAAGCTGAAAGTTTGGGAACATTTAAAAATGGTCTGGAATGGATCCTTGGATCACTTCGATATTAATGAACACCAAACGAGCACGATGGGTCGAATGGTCCCCTCTCATTTGTAAACTCTCTTATGTTCTTAAAAGGGTCTGAAGCAGCATGAAAGAGCACACTAGGCAGCTGTGAGCAGACAGAGAGGGGAGTGTATTTTGTGTTGGCCGAGAATCGAACACGGGTCAACTGCTTGGAAGGCAGCTATGCTAACCACTATACCACCAACACCTAGAAACTAGTTCATCACCATATCTCACTGTGGTTGAACATGATTCCAGGATTGCAAAGTGGCAGGCAATTCGTTTTCCAAATTGCAATCGGTGAACATTTGGGAAGCCCTGCGTTATCTGCAGTTTCCTGTTCCTGAGTGCGGAAGGAAAATGTCCATTAGCATCTTTCCAGATTGCACTTTATTCAGACCTTTCCGAAATGAAACAAAACCAAAGTTGAAACACACCAGAGGATGGTTTAAATCCATCGACCTCTGGGTTATGGGCCCAGCACGCTTCCGCTGTGCCACTCTGCTCCTTGGCCACTCAGCCACCTGTTAACGTCACAGCCACTCCTATATTGCATATTGCAAGCAATACAAGTTTGCAAAGCCCTGCGTTATTTCCACTTTCCTGTTCAAGACTGCACACCGAGCTTCTCCATGCGCTGGGGCAGCTTTCCAGGTTTCAGTGCCTTCACATTTCACCCTGTATGTGCTGTGGGAAGCATCATGTCAATTGTTTTGTACTAAGCGGATCGGGGCTCAGTCTGAGCTCAGATCCGAGCTTAAAAATGACCGTGCTTCTGAGCAGCTGGGACTCAAAGCCACACTCCCTGGCTTAGGAACCCAGTGTCTGATCCACTAGGACACGGGGGCTCAGCCAGACAGTATCGGAAAATGGAAATAAATAAATTAATTAATAAATAAAAAGATGCTGCGCGTTACACAATAGACACCAGGTAAAGAAGTGAATAGTTACAGGATCTGTCACGTAAGCTCCTCAACTTGAAACGGGCATGTACGAACTCCTGTGAAATAACACGAGATGGATAACTCCCCCTTCTCTGCTGCAGCAGAATGTGACTACCTATTGCGCAGATTATTGCGTCAATTGATTCGAAAAGAGGGCTGGCATTTGTCACCAATGTGTCTCGTTTTATTTCTGAAATATAACTCCCAGAAAATATTGTCTGTGTTTTTGAAATTGAATAACCTCAAAAGAAAGAAATGATCCAGTCAATTGCTAAAGAAGAGTCTTGCCGCTGCATTCTGGAATGAAGAAAAGAATGAAATGACAAGTACAATCAAATCAAGAAAGAGAGCGGGCTTTGTCGGATGTGCCAGCCGGGAATCGAACCCGAGTCACAAGAATGTGAATCTTGTATGATACCACTACACCACTGGCGCTGCTGGGGAAGCTCTGGCTTGCGTCCTTGAAGCAAATTCATAGAAAGCGTCCCATGGGGCAAGATGATGTCTTAATGATTATCCTTATTAGTCTGTTGTCGATCTGCTTAATACGTACCTAGCCAATCACTACATCACAGGTGCAGAGACAATCAGTATGAAGGCGAACACGATTTCGTTAACGTGTGCCCATTTACAAGTTCAATGAATGTATACATAAATAAAGCAGATCTGGGTTTTCCTCTGAAACATTAAGGACTGGTTTCATAAATGCGTCCATAAGTCCATAAACGCCACGAGTGCAACGTGCAACTCTATTGTAGCTGCTGTTACTGTACGATTCATCGTGATACGTGTGTGTTTTATTTCAGCTGTAACTCGCCCTGGTTAAGCACGTCTACGGTGTAATTTAAAAATATTACAGAAATTGTCGTTTGCAGTTACAAATCTGTAGTAAGAGTAATACGTTAAGGGAGTCAAGTTCAGCAATTTAAAATACAAATCTACTAGCACATATCTTGATAAAGATTACAATAATAACAATAATAATAATACATAGCAAATATTTATTTTAGTGTTGCACATGGAAAGTTTTCTTACAGTAACTTCTGAATATAATGTTGTCTATACCCTTTTAGCTATTCGTAATATCTCTTAACAGAAACTTGTATATTTTTAGCTGTCTCCAATCATCTAAAGCAGAAGTATTTACAAGTTGCCACAGAGAGAGACCGGAGAGTACAGGTGAGAGGTAGCCATCTTGTTGTTTGACTAGTTTCAGAATAGTCTTAGCATTGCTCATTTTGTTTTAAGTTTGCCTTAAATTGACATTAGCATTGTCTGTAGTTTGCCTAAATTGAAGCCAATTCAGTTCAGCTGCTGAGTTGGTGAAAGTAAACAGGTTGTAGAAGGGAGTTTCTGTCTAGGACTAGCAGGAATTATGTTGTAGGAGGAGCCAGGTGGGGCCAATTAGGTGTGAATTGGGGGTAGGTAGACAAAAGCTACTTAAAGCAGCTGTTGAGAAAGAGCTGTGCTGTTTTTTGCTGACAAAAGTTAGGCAGTTGACTAGCAGCAGGAACCAAGAGAAGTACAAACAAACAAACAAACAAACAAACAAACAAACAAACAAACAAACAAAAAGTAACATTTAGAAGCATGTGGCCACTACAGTGTCAGGTTTGCAGAATGATTGCCTTCCTGGATGAACTCATCCAAGAAGGCTTCATATGAGAACGTTGTCGGCAGGTTGAAATCCTAGAGATCAATTGATCTTGAGGCTCAGCTTGTCGATCTGCGCTGTATTAGGGATATAGAAGAATTGGTCAATCAGCCCATGAGAGAGATGGTGTGCACGCCAAAACCTAGGAGAGTTGAGACCTTAGAGCAGGACAGCGTAGAGAACTGCTGGGTTACAGTAGGTCGTAACCGCAGAAAAGGGCGTGCACACCCCGTAGAGACACCCCAAGAGCTTGAATTGCCCAACAGGTTCCAACTGCTGGACACCGAGTTGGACAGTGACAGCTCAGAGGGTGATGGGGGGCAGTTGAGCACCAGAGCACCATGGTGCCCAATCCCCCCCCAGACGAAGGAGGTAGTTATAGTAGGAGACTCAATTCTTAGAGGTGTAGATCACACAGTGTGTTCTAGTGACATGGAGACCCGCATTGGTATCTTGCCTGCCTGGTGCTCAGGTTGCAGATCTCCCTAAACTAGTAGACGGGCTACTGGCCAAAGCCGGGGGGAATCCACCGGTCATGGTCAGGGAGACAGGCAGAGATTAGAAAGTTTAACACGTGGTTGAAAGCTTGGTGTAGGGAAGAGGGGTTTAGGTTTATGGAGCATTGGTCTTTCTTCTGGGATAGATGGGACCTGTACAAACCGGACGGTCTAGATCTAAACAGAAGGGGGGCTAATGCATTGGAAGAGCGTATGTGCAGTGAAATTGAGAATCATTTAAACTAGGAACCAGGGGGGCAGGGAGCTTTGACAATGGGAGATGTTCCACTAAGGAAAGGAAACCAAGGGAAACTGCCAGTAGGAAAGTCCTGAAATGTTTGTACTTCAATGCCAGGAGTATAAGGAACAAGATGTTAGACTTGGAAGCCACAGTGCTGGTGTGTGACTATGATGTTGTAGGAGTGACAGAAACATGTCTTACAGAAAATGATGGGGATGAATACAAGTTGGAAGGATACACACAGTTTAGGTGAGACAGGCAAAATCGAAGAGGGGGTGGGGTAGCATTATATGTGAAAAATGACATTGAGGCAGAAGAACTTGTATTAGATCCCAGTAATGGAACAGAATCTTTGTGGGTGAAACGTTTGAACAAGAGATCTGGAGGATTAGCGGTAGGAGTGTGTTACAGGCCACCAAACTCAGATTTTCAGAAAGATGCTGCATTGTACAGTGTAATCAGGACTGCATGTAGCAAGGATGTGGCTGTTATAATGGGGGATTTCAATTTCCCAAACTAAGACTGGGAAAGCCCAGTGGGGACTACAGAAGCAGAAATGGAAATGGTTGAGATGGTAAATGACTGCTTTCTAACTCAATTTGTCAGGGAACCAACCAGAGAGAGCGCATGTATTGACTTGATCTTTTCAAATGACCAAGATAGAGTCAGGGGGACAGTAGTTAGAGAACCAATGGCAAATTGTGATCACAATATGGTTATCTTTGAGGCATTCTTTCAAAAAACAAGGTCCAAGTCTAAAACAATGGTCTACAATTTTAGAAAAGCAAATCTTGAAGATATGAGACTGCACTTAGAAGAGGTAGACTGGAGCACACTGGATACAGAGTTAGTTGAAAATGCATGGGTATATTTTAAGAATATACTAATCGAGGCTCAGGTCCAATTTGTACCAAAACTTAGCAAATTGAGGAACAAAAAACATTGGCCAAAATGGTTTAATAGAGGTATGCAAAAAATATAAAGAGAAAGACAATGTTGTATAGTGCATACAAAAGGGATGGTGACGAAACAAAATACATAGAATATGTTGAGCTGCAAAGAGATCTTTAGAAAGGGATCAGGAAAGCAAAGAGGGAATTAGAAAGAAACATAGCTCTTGGAGCTCAAACCAATGCAAAACTGAGCCAGGAAATTGCAGACCAATCAGTCTGACCTGCATCACCTGTAAAATGTTGGAAAAAATGATTAGACAGAAAATAGAGGCGCATCTCAATGAAAACCATATTCTCGGAGCTAGTCAACATGGGTTTAGACGAGGCAGATCATGTCTTACTAATTTATTAGAATGTTTAGAACATGCAACTGCAGCTGTAGATCACGTGAAAGCATATGATATGATATACTTAGATTTCCAAAAAGCTTTTGATAAGGTTCCACACCAAAGACTGATCCTCAAATTGGAAGCTGTAGGCATTCAGGGTAATGTAAGTAGATGGATTATGAACTGGTTGATGTCTAGGAAACAGAGGGTGTCGATTAGAGGAGTCACTTCTAACTGGAATGAGGTTGTTAGTGGAGTTCCACAGGGATCAGTACTAGGGCCTTTGCTTTTTCTAATCTATATTAATGATCTGGACTCTGGGATAGTTAGCAAACTTGTCAAATTTGCAGATGATACTAAAATAGGTGGCTCAGCAGATACAATCTTGGCAGCACAGGCTATTCAGAGGGACTTAGATAATATTCAGTTGTGGGCTGACACCTGGCAAATGAAATTCAATGTGGACAAGTGCAAGGTAATACATGCAGGTAACAAAAATGTCCACTATAATTACACTATGGGAGGTACAGATCTAGATGAAGTAACGCATGAGAAAGACCTAGGAGTCTATGTGGACTCCTCATTTTCTCCATCCAAGCAATGTGGGGAAGCAACAAAAAAGGCAAACAGAATGCTAGGGTATATTGTCAAAAGTGTAGAATTTAAAACAAGGGCAGTAATGTTAAGACTGTACAATGCGCTAGTTAGACCTCATCTGGAATACTGTGTACAGTTCTGGGCACCACACTTCAAGAAGGATATTGCTGCCTTAGAGGCAGTTCAGAGGAGAGCAACCAGACTTATTCCAGGTCTGAAGGGAAAGTCCTACTCGGAGAGACTGAGGGAACTGAACCTTTTCACCCTGGAACAGAGGAGACTACGTGGGGACTTGATCCAAGTCTTCAAAATCATGAAAGGCATCGACCACATCAAACCAGAGGAGCTTTTCCAGATCAGCAGGGACACACGCACCCGGGGACACAAATGGAAATTGGGCTTCAAGGCATTCAAAACGGAAAACAGGAGACACTTCTTTACACAGAGAGTAGTCACAATCTGGAATAAACTACCCAGCGATGTTGTTTAAGCTGAAAGTTTGGGAACATTTAAAAATGGTCTGGAAAGGATCCTTGGATCACTTCGATATTATTGAACACCAAACGAGCATGAAGAGTCGAATGGTCCCCTCTCGTTTGTAAACTTTCATATGTTCTTAAAAGTGTCTGAAGCAGCATGAAAGAGCACACTAAGCAGCTGAGAACAGACAGAGAGGGGAGTGAATATTGCGCTGGCCGGGAATTGAACCCGGGTCAACTGCTTGGAAGGCAGCTATGCTAACCACTATACCACCAACACTTGAACAAGAAAAGTCTAGCCGCTGTATTCTGGAATGAATAAAGAAATGAAATGACAAGGGCAATCAAAGCAAGTAAGACAGTAGGCTGTGTGGCATACGCTAGCCAGAAATCGAACGCAACTCACAAGAACAGGAACCTTGTATGATACCACTACACCACTGGCGCTGCGGGGAAGCTCTAGATTCTGTCACCGAAGCAAATGCACAAGACATATAAAACGCGTCCCCTGGGGCACAATGGTCTTTTAATAATTATCTGTAATAATCTGCAGTCGAACTACTTAATACGTACCTAGCTAATCACTACATCACAGGCGCATGGTTGTCATTCGGGGAAAATATGTGTTCACGAATGTTCATCGGAGTGGTTGTCATGCTAAGAGGTCAGTTGGAGTAGAGGGAGCTGCCCATGCCGTGCCTCGTTGGCGCAGTAGGTAGCGCGTCAGTCTCATAATCTGAAGGTGGTGAGTTCGACCCTCACACGGGGCAAGCACTCTTCCTTTATCTTTGAGTTCTACCACACTGATCTCCAGCTGCAGAAAAAAGGCGCACACCTGTGCAATAAAGTGGTTGCTTGCGCTGTCTGAAGAAATTCATGGCAAAATGCCAAATCCTGGGATGGAACAAGGGACCTTTAGATGTTCAGTCTATCGCTCCCCCAACTGAGCTACTTCGGCCATTGGTGAGATGACGTCGTGATCCCAAAAGTCAAAGTGAAGGAAGCCCTGGCAGAACACAGTCATTGAAAAGTTCATTGTTTTCCATGACGTCGGCAACGACTCAATTTGATCACTGCAACACAAGTCAGGATGGCCGAGTGGTGTAAGGTGCTGTGTGCAGGTCATCGTCTCCTGTAGAGGCTTGGCATTGAATCCCACCTCTGACAAGGGTCCTTTTACCACTCAGGAGCACACACTTACCCGTGCTGGCGACAAGGACAACAAGAGTTGAGGACTGTGTTGAAAACGACATTACACAAAGAATTCAATGTTGAAAGAAATACATCAATACATAAATCAATGGACATGTATTTATTCATTGATTGATTGACTTCAACATGTCTTAATTTAGTCGCTGTACCCACAAAGCAACACTCAGCATAGTGGAGGCTATAGCTCGGCGTTATTGCGTGTACCTTACATGTATCACCCCTGGCACCTGGCCCTGATAACTCCCTACTTTTTGACCACAGTCTGTCTGTGACTTCAACCCGAGAAGTAAAAATGATGCACATAAGGCGCTTGCAATCTCGTTGTTTCAATCACATATCACAGTGGATGCGTACACACAGTGTTTCTCGGAGATTGCTGGGACAGTAAGGAATGTGTTCCTTGCTTTACATGTCATCTAGCGCACAGTAGCTTTTTCTCCTTCTTTTTGCCCATATCATCCACATATTGTGCCTTTGGGGAACGCCTCCGAAACAGATTTAGAATGCTCTGAGATTCAAGAAACGACAGTGCAACTCTTTTCCAGGGTTGTGGGTAACGCGTTACTAAGTAACGCATTACAGTAATGTTATTACTTTTGGTAGTAACGAGTAACGTAACGTGGTATGGTTCCAAAAGGAGTAATAATTTTACAGTTACTGATTCCTTTTTTTTGTTCTCGTTACTGCATTACACATTGTAACGATATGGTCTTAATAAGGACGATAAGGACGTCTATGTCGTACATTAAAAATATTAGAAAAACTGTCGTTTGCAGTTACAAATCTGTAGTAAGAGTAATAAGTTAAAGGAGTCAAGTTGAGACATTTAAAATGCAGATCTACTAGCACATATCTTGATGATGATTACAATAATAACAATAATAAAAATAAATAGCAAAGATGTATTTTAGTGTTGCACGTTTTCTTATGGTAACGTAATGCTTGTCTGAGTATAATGTTGTCTATACACGTTTAGCTACTGCTAATATCTCTTAACAGAAACGTGTATTTATTATGCTGTCTCCAATCATCTAAAGCACAAAGAATAAAACAGCCACAAAAGTCCTTTCCACACCAGGCTCTATCGCTCGTAGTGTTGCTTTCTGTCTTCATTTTTAAAACGAAACACAGAACCAAACCCACAATCGCTCCGCTCCTCCCACAACAGGGGGTGGACTTCCGACACTGGCCTGGTTTTCCTGTGGCGCTTTATTAAAACAACAAAAGATAACAGTATGTCTCTGTCATTATCAACTGCTTGTGTTGGTGTAGCTTTGAAATTGTTTATTGAGGTCCCGCAACGTTTGGGGTGTAATGCAGAGTAATGTAAAAGTAAAGTAACTAATTACATTCTCCAGGAAGTAATAAGTAAAGTGTTTAGTTACTTTTGATATGAGTAACGAGTACAATGTAAGACATTACTTTTTGTGAGTAACGACCCCAACACTGCTCTTTTCCTTCTCTTTTGGCTTGTTTGTTTGTTGTTGAAGGAGATACAAAGTTTGAGAGTGTCTCGTTTTATTTCTGAAATATAACTCCCAGAAAGTATGGTCTTTGTGTTCTTGAAATTGAATAACCTCAAAAGAAAGAAATGGTCCAATGAATTGCCGAAGAAAAGTCTAGCCGCTGTATTCTGGAATGAAGAAAAAAATGAAATGACAAGGGCAATCAAAGCAAGTAAGACAGTTGGCTGTGTGGCATACGCTAGCCAGAAATCGAACGCAACTCACAAGAACAGGAACCTTGTATGATACCACTACACCACTGGCGCTGCAGGGAAGCTCTAGATTCTGTCACCGAAGCAAATGCACAAGACATATAAAACGCGTCCCCTGGGGCACAATGGTCTTTTAATAATTTTCTGTAATAATCTGCAGTCGAACTGCTTAATACGTACCTTGCTAATCACTACATCACAGGCGCATGGTTGTCATTCGGGGAAAATATGTGTTCACGAATGTTCATCGGAGTGGTTGTCATGCTAAGAGGTCAGTTGGAGTAGAGGGAGCTGGCCATGCCGTGCCTCGTTGGCGCAGTAGGTAGCACGTCAGTCTCATAATCTGAAGGTGGTGAGTTCGACCCTCACACGGGGCAAGCACTCTTCCTTTATCTTTGAGTTCTACCACACTGATCTCCAGCTGCAGAAAAAAGGTGCACACCTGTGCAATAAAGTGGTTGCTTGCGCTGTCTGAAGAAATTCATGGCAAAATGCCAAATCCTGGGATGGAACAAGGGACCTTTAGATGTTCAGTCTATCGCTCCTCCAACTGAGCTATTTCGGCCATTGGTGAGATGACGTCGTGATCCCGAAAGTCAAAGTGAAGGAAGCCCTGGCAGAGCACAGTCATTGAAAAGTTCACTGTTTTCCATGACGTCGGCAACGACTCAA
Source organism: Amia ocellicauda (assembly GCF_036373705.1). Lineage (NCBI taxonomy): Eukaryota > Metazoa > Chordata > Actinopteri > Amiiformes > Amiidae > Amia > Amia ocellicauda. The sequence goes on from NC_089863.1 coordinate 22,167,584, forward strand.
TTTGATCACTGCAACACAAGTCAGGATGCCCGAGTGGTGTAAGGTGCTGCGTGCAGGTCATCGTCTCCTGTAGAGGCTTGGCTTTGAATCCCACCTCTGACAAGGGTCCTTTTACCACTCAGGAGCACACACTTACCCGTGCTGGCGACACGGACAACAAGAGTTGAGGACTGTGTTGAAAACGACATTACACAAAGAATTCAATGTTGAAAGAAATACATCAATACATAAATCAATGGACATGTATTTATTCATTGATTGATTGACTTCAACATGTCTTAATTTAGTCGCTGTACCCACAAAGCAACACTCAGCATAGTGGAGGCTATAGCTCGGCGTTATTGCGTGTACCTTACATGTATCACCCCTGGCACCTGGCCCTGATAACTCCCTACTTTTTGACCACAGTCTGTCTGTGACTTCAACCCGAGAAATAAAAATGATGCACATAAGGCGCTTGCAATCTCGTTGTTTCAATCACATATCACAGTGGATGCGTACACACGGTGTTTCTCGGAGATTGCTGGGACAGTAACGAATGTGTTCCTTGCTTTACATGTCATCTAGCGCACAGTAGCTTTTTCTCCTTCTTTTTGCCCATATCATCCACATATTGTGCCTTTGGGGAACGCCTCCGAAACAGATTTAGAATGCTCTGAGATTCAAGAAACGACAGTGCAACTCTTTTCCAGGGTTGTGGGTAACGCGTTACTAAGTCTGAGTTGTAGAACCACGTTGGAAATAAGTGGAGAAGTCGCGGAGATAAAGCAAATAGAACTTTAATGGAGCCGGCTCGGAAGCTCCACGTCAGAAATAATTCCTTCAGTGAGACTTAATGTTTACAAACATGTGTACAACTTTATAGGAAAAATGACGTAACATCCTATGGCCGTTCATCCAATCTGAAGATTTTATGATCTGTCCACCCGTGAAGAGGTGATGGATCCAAAGCAGATGTCCATCTTTGATGTGCACTAGGAAGATGCGATCCCACGGTCGTCATTTACCTAGTGTCAATCGTTCTTTAACAAAAACAATTCCTGCCTATCTGGAGAAACGATTAAGTCATAAACAAATTCTCAGCAGACAGCTGTAGGCTATTTCGGCACTGTGTAATCTTTCATTACTGACAGGAGTTTCTAACAAATCGACCTTGTTGACCCTTTACTTGTCCTGCTAAATCGAATCTGCTCAGTCTGTATACAAAACTACTTCTAATGCTAGTATTAATATAAAATATTATATAATAATCACAACACACTTTCTTCAACTTCCTATACAGAGTCTTCATTCCCTGCTGTTTGGCAATAGAGCAAAGCGGAAAGAAGCCAAAGAAAAGTTATGTTTATCAGTTACAAGCAAGGGGTTAGGAAGATTTGACGCTGCGTTTTCATCTCCTTCACCCCAACCCTTCCCCGTGGGGTGTATATGTGTGTACGGCGAGTGTAAGGGTGTCTCTGCTGTCGGGGAGAGCGATAAGTGTGTGTCCCTAAATGTGAATGTACAGAATGTCCTGTAGGCGTGAGTGAGTGACCTTTGTAATAGTATCTTTCCAATGCATCCTTTGGTTTTCCTTGAGTCATGAGGTTTATTGCCTTTGATACTAAATCCATTTGTCCTCAGTCACATGGAGCCTCCAGAACCAAGGGGATAGAATAAGATTTGTGTCAATGGGTGTGTGAGTTTTGCTCCTCCCGAGTGAGGGACGGTGTCGTTTAGTAGAAATTTAGAGAAAGTCTGCCAACGAGGGTGTTTTAATTGCAGCTGTAACCATAGTAGATACATTATGAGGTTTACAAAGTTGTTGAGATGCTCTTTGAACAGTGTATTTAAGACATAAAAAAGAAACATACAGACATAGCAGAATAGTAACTACCGATATCAATCCTTTTAATACAATCATACCCAGATTATCAAAGGTATCAGCAAGCCATCCCCAGAGGGTTTTTCCTCCGGAGGACTGGTGTATCTTTGTAGTTGCTTTCCTAATGTGCTCTATAAGATTATAAATGTGTTCAGAGTTATCTGGTATATAAGTACAGCATTCCTGCCCTATAATGGCACATGTCCCTCCTTGTGCTGCTAGCAAGAAATCTAGAGCTAGCCTGTTCTGGAGGGCAACAGTTCGCATAGCCACTATTTCAGTTGTTAAATTGCTGAGAACTTCAGTTGTAGAAATACTTAATGTTTCTAATATACCAGCTACTAATCTGATTTCCTTTATTGCTCTTCCGACTCCATACATAGGAAATAGTATGGAAGCAAACCTGTCTCCTTCCCCTATCTCACCTTTAGGGTGAGTAAATTGTTCTATATCTGGAAGGTATTTATCTTCAGTGTGGCGCAAAGCTGGCACCACAAATCCTAAATAACAAGAACCTGTGAACTTACAAGGAAGTTCCCAATATGCCCGCATGCCGCATATCCAATAAGTCCCATTCCATGGAGCGTAAAATCGACAAGTCTGATACCTAAAGTCAAGACCATCGATAGCCACAGTGTGATTACAAGTACTATTACCTATCAATTGGGATTGCATGGTTTGGTTATAGTATGAAACACACACAGATCCTTTGTTACTGTGAGCCAAGTCAATATATGGCATTTTAAAATATCTTCTATTCTGATCCATCTTCGGTCTAAAGTACCATTCTCCTGTGATGCCTAAGGCATAATAATATGCATACCGTACATTAGAGGCAACTCTAAGTTGTGAATAATCAGAAAATACTGGAATTGGAATGGGGATCATTGGAACCCCTTTCTTAGTGTCGTGTGGAATGTGGGAACAAACCCAACATTTTGTTTTATTAAGGGCATTTGCATAGGTGCGTGTCATTTGGATAAATTTGTTATCTGTCCATGATTCAACTAAGGACAGGCAGATCAGTCCAAATACTCTAGTGTACACAGTCGTCGTCATGCTGGATTATCTCTTAGTACCTGTAGGGGGACAAAACCTTTACCAGTTAGGGGAATGTCTCTCAAAATTCAGGAAATCTGCAACTGTTGCTTTCCTAGGAATGAGAAAAGATAAAGGTTTAGTACACAGTTCTCCTGGATTATAATTTTTAACTTGTGAACAATGTTTCCATCTAGTACCCCCCTCCTGTCCGTCAATACAAACCGAAGTGTCTGTAGAAAGAAGGACATTATGTGGTCCTGTCCATTTGGGCCTGAGCCCTGGTCTGCTTGGAAATTTTTCACACATTACTTGTGAACCAACCTCAGGAAGTGTTGTTGGCATTTCCTCTTTGAGTTCCAAGTCTCTGAGGGACTGGAGATCACGTGCTTGTGATCTAAGTTTTTTTAAGTGTGTACATAGCTGTGCCACATACTGTTTAAGATGGTCTTTGAATGGAGCACTGGGATCAATGGGACCCCAGATGCCAGCAGGGAGTTGCATAGCTCTCCCTGTCATTAACTCATATGGAGAAAGCTGAGTACTCCGATTAGGTGATGCTCTAAGTTTATACAGCACAGCGGGGAGTGCTACTCTCCATCCCTTGCCTGTAGTTAACAGGGCTTTTGCCAAACTTTTCTTCAGTGTCCGGTTAGTGCTCTCCACTAAGCCTGAACTCTGAGGGTGATAAGGTATATGAAATCGTTGTTTTACCCCAGCAGTAAACATGCTTCCTTCATCACCTTACCGGTGAAATGAGTCCCTTGATCTGAGTCCATTTGACGGGGCACACCCCATCGAGGAATAACCTCAGTTGCTAGGACTCGTGCTGCAGTGGTGGCAGAGCAGTCCCTGCAGGGGAAAGCCTCAACCCATTTTGTGAAATGGTCAATTATTACCAAGCAATAGGATGTCCCATGACATTTTGTCAGGGGTCCTGTAAAGTCAATTTGAATATTTTCCCACGGACCTCGAGGCCGGGGCTGGTGTGATTTAGTGACTTTGATCGGTTTACCTGGGTTTACTTGTGCGCAAGGAATACACTGTTGACACCACTTCGCAGTGTCCCTGCCTATGCCAGGCCACCACCAGTGTTCACGCAATTGAGTTAACATGGCCTTGCGACCCGTGTGAGCTGGGCCATGGTACTGGTCCAGAAGCATTGACCTAATACACTGGGGTGCTAATACACATTGTAAGTTAGGACTTCGCCACAAACCGTCTGAGTGTACTGCACCTCCCTTAACCCACTCTTGTACTTCATTCTTCTCACAGTCTTTCTGTAGCTGTGCGAGGTCAGAATTTTTTTTCTAGGATACTCGCAAGTTTACTAGAGCAGGGGAATCCTGATAACGTCACATGACTGCCTGTCTCTGCTGCCTTTCTCGCAGCTAGGTCTGCAAAGTGATTCCCACGGGTGCGCGGGCATCCATCATCAGAAAGACTCTGATGAGCTTTCACTTTAACTACTGCTACCTTTTCTGGAAGGTGTGCTGCCTCAGCTAGGGCTATAACATACTCATAATGTTTGATTACTTCTCCTGCTGTTGTTATAAACCCTCTACATTCCCAGGTTGCCATATAGTCGTGTACTACTCCAAATGCATAGCGACTGTCAGTGAAAATATTAACTTTAATGTCTTTCGCTATTTTTAATGACTCAGTCAACGCCACGAGTTCTGCCACTTGGGCTGAACAGTGTCCTGGCAGGGATCCAGATTTTACAACGGTGCTGTCATCCAATACCACCGCCCACCCAGTGTGGGGGATTCCATCTATTATTTTCCTGGATCCATCAACATATAGTTCCAAGTCAGGGTCTGTGAGGGGGTTTTCTAGGAAGCGACTGTGGTCCTCCTGGAGCACCAGCTCAGAGCATGTATGCTCTTCTCCCTCCCCTAACATCCCATCTGCTGTGTTTACTCGTGTGTCTTTTATTATTTGTATGGATTTATCTCTGGGGAGCAAAACGGCTTCCCATCCAGCTCGTCTACTATCGGAGACTGAACGCAATTTGCCGGTGTGTAATAATTCAACTAACGTGTGTCCTGTATGCAGAATCAACTGTGTGTTCATTACAATCGGCTCGCATGCCTGCACTGCCCAAGAGGCACAGTCTACTGCTGCCATAAAGCGATGCATGCCTGCTGCTACCGTAGGTTGCTTTGTGGAGTAATAGGCGACGGGACGTTGCCTATCCCCATGTTCCTGTGTCAGAACTGCTGTATAATAGATCCCATCTTGGGAATAGTAGAGGTGAAATGGTTTAGTATGATCTGGTAACCCGAGGGCGGGGGCATTGCTGAGAGCCTGTTTTATTACACGATAGGCTATTTCCTGTTCATGTCCCCAGTCTATGGGGTCCAAGGGAGCCGGGCTTCCTTTGATTAACGCCTGTATCGGACCTGTGGCTTGTGTGAAATTAGGGATGAAAGTGCGGCAATAATTAAGGAGCCCCATAACTTTACACACAGCCCTAACATTATGTGGTTTTGGCATATTTTGAATGGCTTCTTGCCTATTATGCGTTATAGATTTTTGTCCTTGTGAAATGTTGTGTCCGAGATATTGAACCTTAGTTAGGCCTATTTGTGCTTTCTTAGGGCTTGCTTTAAATCCTGCCTTTTGTAAGACACCGAGGACTGTAATTAATGCGCCTAAGTGTGCGGTCTCATCAGGAGACGCAATCAAAAGATCATCCACGTACTGGATGATTAAACTATCCCAGGGTGTCAGACCCATTGCTTCTAAAGTCTTGGCCATTGCCTGGTGAAAGAGTGTTGGGCTGTTGTGAAATCCCTGTGGCACTCTAGTCCATGTGTACTGTTTGTCGAATACAGTAAACGCACATTTATTTTGGGAATCAGAGTGGAGTGGCAGGCTCCAAAATCCATTGCTAATATCCAGGACCGTAAAAATAGAGTGTTCGGGTTTCAAATCGTTTAATATAGTGTTGGGATTGGCTACAATCGGGTGTAATCGGGGTGTAACTTTATTCAATTGTGTGTAATCAATTGTAAGTCGCCATGAGCCGTCTGGTTTTGCCACTGACCAGATTGGAGAATTAGTGGTTGAATGCGTTTCGCGTATTATTCCTTCATTTTGCAATGTTTGAATAATTGTCTGAACTGCCGTAAAAGCTTCTGGTTTAATAGGATACTGTTTATGTGCTTTGTGTACTGGACCTGGGATAACTATAGGTTCAATTTGTGCCAGACCACAATCTTGTTAATGTGTTGCCCAAACATCAGGAAATGCCTGACACACGTGTCCAAGTGGTGTGTCTGGCCATATATGAGATGTTGACGGTGTGAGTGAGATACTAGCGCAATTTGTTGCGTATCTTTGTGTATCCTTTTTTTCCCGTGTATATTGGTCCATATTATGCGATTATTATTAGCATCCATTAGTGCGCCGGCTTCTCTAAGGATATCTATGCCAAATATTGTCCCCTCTGGGTTTTTACAAACCCAAAAAGACACTGGAATTAGGAGATCGCCTATTTCTAGAAGATGAGGTATGCTGAGTGTGGCTGTGATACATGCGCCGCCTACACCTGAGATCTGTAGTCTGCGTTTAGTCAGTGGGAGGGGGAGATCGGTTATCGAGACAGAGGCACCTGTATCCACCAACATTGAACACTGCCGACCCCCTAACAGTGCGGTTATGTGCCGACCTCGGGTGCCGAGGCGACCTATTTCCTATTTAGTTTCTCTGTCAGATCTCAGATGATTTGCAGAAGCTCCGCGTTTCCTCTGGGCTGCCTGGGTTTGTCTTGGTCTGATTCCAGGGCGCTTCGTGTTCGCCTGGAGCGCCTGCTTTCCAGCACTTGTCTCCCGTGTGCCCTGTCCTCCCACAGAAAGTGCACTTAGGGCGGGTTGATTTAGACCGACAGTCTTTAGCGACATGTCCTATTTTTCCGCAATTGTAACATTTACCTCCGTTTTGTGTTATGGCAGATATAGCTGCCACAGCATTTATTTTAGCTTTTGACTGCTTGTTTTCTACCTCTGAAGCCCATTGTACAATTGTACAGTCACACCCATATTGAGGATGTCTTGGTGTGCTTTACAAAACCCTTCTTTTAGTAATTTTAAAAAGATCGCATTATCACGTTCGGTGTCTGGCATTCCGGAGTGTTCTCTAAAAGTAGTGTACTTTCGTTCTGCATAATCGTAGCAAGTCTCTCCTGGCTTCTGTACGACGCCACAGACTATACCCCAATTTCCCTGTCCTGCTCCGAGAACTGTCTTTACAGCCGTGATGAAGTTAGTGATCCTTAGATTATTATTATCATTTCCAGCTGTTATCCAGGTACCATCCTGCTGGGCGGCTTTTAACCCGTCCCAGATTGGCCTTGGACATTTAGTTTTAATTATTATATGTACGTCTCTAGCGTGCATTTGGTGTACATCTAACATCTCATAAAAATTTTCCCAGAAATCCAGATTCCCATGATTGGGTTTAAGTTTTGGAAGGTCGCTTAAAATTGTGTGTTTCTCTCCAGGTGTGAAGGGGCGATGCACCGACGTTGTTAATGCATAAAATTGTCCGTCTACATCGTGGTGTTTCCTTAGTGCGCGTCTCTATAGGTGCTAATTTTACTTTCTCTGACTTGAATGAACTCAAATCTGGGTAAAGTTTAAACTCTGTTCTATTATCAGTGGGGTTGTCTGAATGTTTATATGGTGGAGGGGCAGAAGTTTTTCTCTCTCTTTTCCTTATTCCACCATTCTCTATGCTGTTTGGGAACCCAGTTAGGATCCCATCCTGCCTTTTCCATCTTAAGTTGAAGTTTCTTAAACTTCTCTTGTAGGTATTCACATATAGACACATCTTGTAATGCCATAATGCCAACCCTATCTTTGCCAATGATGGGGCTATATCGTTGGACTTTACAGTACCTCCAGTTCCGTCTGGTTATTGACTGCCACTAACTCTGGCCCTGGCGTACAATGATTTCCTTGCTTAACTTGGGGCTCAGCAGGCCTCGTAATCGTACCTTTCGGTTCCTTTGGTATCTCTCCCTGCAGATCTGTCTTACCTGGAGTTCACCCTACTGTGAACCTCCGCTGTACAGTCAACCTTTCTATTTGTTTTACCTCTACCTCTCCACAGGTTCTCTATAAATTACAATCTGATAGCCAAACACAATCCCGAGATCAAATCTAAATATACAGGGTGGTAATTTTTAAAGGTACTCACCCTTGCTTTGGTCCCGGGAGTGGAGGCAAGTTCAGATCCTCATTCGTGACGCCAAGTTGTAGAACCGTGTGGGAAATAAGAGGAGAAGTCGCAGAGATAAAGCAAATAGAACTTTAATGGAGCCGACTCGGAAGCTCCACGTCAGAAATAATTCCTTCAGTGAGACTTAATGTTTACAAACATGAGTACAACTTTATAGGAAAAATGACGTAATATCTTATGGCCGTTCATCCAATCAGAAGAAACAGGTCCGGGTCCGTTTTACGATCTGTCCTCCCATGAAGAGGTGATGGATCCAAAGCAGATGTCCGTCTTTGATGTGCACTAGGAAGATGCGATCCCACGGTCATCATTTACCTAGTGTCAATCGTTCTTTAACAGAAACAATTCCTGCCTATCTGGAGAAACGATTAAGTCATAAACAAATTCTCAGCAGACAGCTGTAGGCTATTTCGGCACTGTGTAATCTTTCATTACTGACAGGAGTTTCTAACAAATCGACCTTGTTGACCCTTTACTTGTCCTGCTAAATCGAATGTGCTCAGTCTGTATACAAAACTACTTCTAATGCTAGTATTAATATAAAACATTATATAATAATCACAAAACACTTTCTTCAACTTCCTATACAGAGTCTTCAGAGAGTTAGTTGAAAATGCATGGGTATATTTTAAGAATATACTACTCAAGGCTCAGGAGCAATTTGTACCAAAACTTAGCAAATTGAGGAACAAAAAACACTGGCCAAAATGGTTTAATAGAGGTATGCAAACAAAAATAAAGAGGAAGAAAATGTTGTATAGCGCATATAAAAGGGATGGTGATGAAACAAAATACATAGAATATGTTGAGCTGCAAAGAGATCTTAAGAAAGGGATCAGGAAAGCAAAGATGGAATTAGAAAGAAACATAGTTCTTGGAGCTCAAACCAATGCAAAGAGCTTTTTTCAATATCACAACAGCAAGCGGTTAATAAAAGAGGAGGTGAAACAGATAAAGCGCAAAAACGGAGGTATCTTGGAAATTGAACAAGATGAGCAAATATTCTAAATGAGTATTTCACAGAGGTTTTTACAAAAGAAAAAACAGATGACATGCCACAGGTTGACAATCAGTCCAGTCAAACCCTAAGAGAGATCAGGATAAATGAGGAGGAGGTACTAAAGGGACTAGCAGAATTAAAAACAAACAAATCACCTGGGCCAGATGGGATATTTCCAACAGTACTTCAAGAAAATAGGTGGCTCAGCAGATACAATCTTGGCAGCACAGGCTATTCAGAGGAACTTAGATAATATTTAGTTGTGGGCTGACACCTGGCAAATGAAATTCAATGTGGACAAGTGCAAGGTAATACATGCAGGTAACAAAAATGTCCACTATAATTACACTATGGGAGGTACAGATCTACATGAAGTAACGCATGAGAAAGACCTAGGAGTCTATGTGGACTCCTCACTTTCTCCATCCAAGCAATGTGGGGAAGCAATAAAGAAGGCAAACAGAATGCTAGGGTATATTGTCAAAAGTGTAGAATTTAAAACAAGGGCAGTAATGTTAAGACTGTACAATGCGCTAGTTAGACCTCATCTGGAATACTGTGTACAGTTCTGGGCACCACACTTCAAAAAGGATATTGCTGCCTTAGAGGCAGTTCAGAGGAGAGCAAGGGAAAGTCCTACTCGGAGAGACTGAGGGAACTGAACCTTTTCACCCTGGAACAGAGGAGACTACCCGGGGACACAAATGGAAATTGGGCTTCAAGGCATTCAGAACTGAAAACAGGAGACACTTCTTTACACAGAGAGTAGTCACAATCTGGAATAAACTACCCAGCGATGTGGTTGAAGCTGAAAGTTTGGGAACATTTAAAAATGGTCTGGAATGGATCCTTGGATCACTTCGATATTAATGAACACCAAACGAGCACGATGGGTCGAATGGTCCCCTCTCATTTGTAAACTCTCTTATGTTCTTAAAAGGGTCTGAAGCAGCATGAAAGAGCACACTAGGCAGCTGTGAGCAGACAGAGAGGGGAGTGTATTTTGTGTTGGCCGAGAATCGAACCCGGGTCAACTTCTTGGAAGGCAGCTATGCTAACCACTATACCACCAACACTTAGAAACTAGTTCACCACCATATCTCACTGTGGTTGAACATGATTCCAGGATTGCAAAGTGGCAGGCAATTCGTTTTCCAAATTGCAATCGGTGAACATTTGGGAAGCCCTGCGTTATCTGCAGTTTCCTGTTCCTGAGTGCGGAAGGAAAATGTCCATTAGCATCTTTTCAGATTGCACTTTATTCAGACCTTTCCGAAATGAAACAAAACCAAAGTTGAAACACACCAGAGGATGGTTTCAATCCATCGACCTCTGGGTTATTGGCCCAGCACGCTTCCGCTGTGCCACTCTGCTCCTTGGGCACTCAACCACCTGTTAACGTCACAGCCACTCCTATATTGCATATTGCAAGCAATACAAGTTTGCAAAGCCCTGCGTTATTTCCACTTTCCTGTTCAAGACTGCACACCGAACTTCTCCATGCGCTGGGGCAGCTTTCCAGGTTTCAGTGCCTTCACATTTCACCCTGTATGTGCTGTGGGAAGCATCATGTCAATTGTTTTGTACTAAGCGGATCGGGGCTCAGTCTGAGCTCAGATCCGAGCTTAAAAATGACCGTGCTTCTGAGCAGCTGGGACTCAAAGCCACACTCCCTGGCTTAGGAACCCAGTGTCTGATCCACTAGGACACGGGGGCTCAGCCAGACAGTATCGGAAAATGGAAATAAATAAATTAATTAATAAATAAAAAGATGCTGCGCGTTACACAATAGACACCAGGTAAAGAAGTGAATAGTTACAGGATCTGTCACGTAAGCTCCTCAACTTGAAACGGGCATGTACGAACTCCTGTGAAATAACACGAGATGGATAACTCCCCCTTCTCTGCTGCAGCAGAATGTGACTACCTATTGCGCAGATTATTGCGTCAATTGATTCGAAAAGAGGGCTGGCATTTGTCACCAATGTGTCTCGTTTTATTTCTGAAATATAACTCCCAGAAAATATTGTCTGTGTTTTTGAAATTGAATAACCTCAAAAGAAAGAAATGATCCAGTCAATTGCTAAAGAAGAGTCTTGCCGCTGCATTCTGGAATGAAGAAAAGAATGAAATGACAAGTACAATCAAAGCAAGAAAGAGAGCGGGCTGTGTCGGATGCGCCAGCCGGGAATCGAACCCGAGTCACAAGAATGGGAATCTTGTATGATACCACTACACCACTGGCGCTGCTGGGGAAGCTCTGGCTTGCGTCCTTGAAGCAAATTCATAGAAAGCGTCCCATGGGGCAAGATGATGTCTTAATGATTATCCTTATTAGTCTGTTGTCGATCTGCTTAATACGTACCTAGCCAATCACTACATCACAGGTGCAGAGACAATCAGTATGAAGGCGAACACGATTTCGTTAACGTGTGCCCATTTACAAGTTCAATGAATGTATACATAAATAAAGCAGATCTGGGTTTTCCTCTGAAACATTAAGGACTGGTTTCATAAATGCGTCCATAAGTCCATAAACGCCACGAGTGCAACGTGCAACTCTATTGTAGCTGCTGTTACTGTACGATTCATCGTGATACGTGTGTGTTTTATTTCAGCTGTAACTCGCCCTGGTTAAGCACGTCTACGGTGTAATTTAAAAATATTACAGAAATTGTCGTTTGCAGTTACAAATCTGTAGTAAGAGTAATATGTTAAGGGAGTCAAGTTCAGCAATTTAAAATACAAATCTACTAGCACATATCTTGATGAAGATTACAATAATAACAATAATAATAATACATAGCAAATATTTATTTTAGTGTTGCACATGGAAAGTTTTCTTACAGTAACTTCTGAATATAATGTTGTCTATACCCTTTTAGCTATTCGTAATATCTCTTAACAGAAACTTGTATATTTTTAGCTGTCTCCAATCATCTAAAGCAGAAGTATTTACAAGTTGCCACAGAGAGAGACCGGAGAGTACAGGTGAGAGGTAGCCATTTTGTTGTTTGACTAGTTTCAGAATAGTCTTAGCATTGCTCATTTTGTTTTAAGTTTGCCTTAAATTGACATTAGCATTGTCTGTAGTTTGCCTAAATTGAAGCCAATTCAGTTCAGCTGCTGAGTTGGTGAAAGTAAACAGGTTGTAGAAGGGAGTTTCTGTCTAGGACTAGCAGGAATTATGTTGTAGGAGGAGCCAGGTGGGGCCAATTAGGTGTGAATTGGGGGTAGGTAGACAAAAGCTACTTAAAGCAGCTGTTGAGAAAGAGCTGTGCTGTTTTTCGCTGACAAAAGTTAGGCAGTTGACTAGCAGCAGGAACCAAGAGAAGTACAAACAAACAAACAAACAAACAAACAAAAAGTAACATTTAGAAGCATGTGGCCACTACAGTGTCAGGTTTGCAGAATGATTGCCTTCCTGGATGAACTCATCCAAGAAGGCTTCATATGAGAACGTTGTCGGCAGGTTGAAATCCTAGAGATCAATTGATCTTGAGGCTCAGCTTGTCGATCTGCGCTGTATTAGGGATATAGAAGAATTGGTCAATCAGCCCATGAGAGAGATGGTGTGCACGCCAAAACCTAGGAGAGTTGAGACCTTAGAGCAGGACAGCGTAGAGAACTGCTGGGTTACAGTAGGTCGTAACCGCAGAAAAGGGCGTGCACACCCCGTAGAGACACCCCAAGAGCTTGAATTGCCCAACAGGTTCCAACTGCTGGACACCGAGTTGGACAGTGACAGCTCAGAGGGTGATGGGGGGCAGTTGAGCACCAGAGCACCATGGTGCCCAATAATCCCCCAGACGAAGGAGGTAGTTATAGTAGGAGACTCAATTCTTAGAGGTGTAGATCACACAGTGTGTTCTAGTGACATGGAGACCCGCATTGGTATCTTGCCTGCCTGGTGCTCAGGTTGCAGATCTCCCTAAACTAGTAGACGGGCTACTGGCCAAATCCGGGGGGAATCCACTGGTCATGGTCAGGGAGACAGGCAGAGATTAGAAAGTTTAACACGTGGTTGAAAGCTTGGTGTAGGGAAGAGGGGTTTAGGTTTATGGAGCATTGGTCTTTCTTCTGGGATAGATGGGACCTGTACAAACCGGACGGTCTACATCTAAACAGAAGGGGGGCTAATGCATTGGAAGAGCGTATGTGCAGTGAAATTGAGAATCATTTAAACTAGGAACCAGGGGGGCAGGGAGCTTTGACAATGGGAGATGTTCCACTAAGGAAAGGAAACCAAGGCAAACTGCCAGTAGGAAAGTCCTGAAATGTTTGTACCTCAATGCCAGGAGTATAAGGAACAAGATGTTAGACTTGGAAGCCACAGTGCTGGTGTGTGACTATGATGTTGTAGGAGTGACAGAAACATGGCTTACAGAAAATGATGGGGATGAATACAAGTTGGAAGGATACACACAGTTTAGGTGAGACAGGCAAAATCGAAGAGGGGGTGGGGTAGCATTATATGTGAAAAATGACATTGAGGCAGAAGAACTTGTATTAGATCCCAGTAATGGAACAGAATCTTTGTGGGTGAAACGTTTGAACAAGAGATCTGGAGGATTAGCGGTAGGAGTGTGTTACAGGCCACCAAACTCAGATTTTCAGAAAGATGCTGCATTGTACAGTGTAATCAGGACTGCATGTAGCAAGGATGTGGCTGTTATAATGGGGGATTTCAATTTCCCAAACTAAGACTGGGAAAGCCCAGTGGGGACTACAGAAGCAGAAATGGAAATGGTTGAGATGGTAAATGACTGCTTTCTAACTCAATTTGTCAGGGAACCAACCAGAGAGAGCGCATGTATTGACTTGATCTTTTCAAATGACCAAGATAGAGTCAGGGGGACAGTAGTTAGAGAACCAATGGCAAATTGTGATCACAATATGGTTATCTTTGAGGCATTCTTTCAAAAAACAAGGTCCAAGTCTAAAACAATGGTCTACAATTTTAGAAAAGCAAATCTTGAAGATATGAGACTGCACTTAGAAGAGGTAGACTGGAGCACACTGGATACAGAGTTAGTTGAAAATGCATGGGTATATTTTAAGAATATACTAATCGAGGCTCAGGTCCAATTTGTACCAAAACTTAGCAAATTGAGGAACAAAAAACATTGGCCAAAATGGTTTAATAGAGGTATGCAAAAAATATAAAGAGAAAGACAATGTTGTATAGTGCATACAAAAGGGATGGTGACGAAACAAAATACATAGAATATGTTGAGCTGCAAAGAGATCTTTAGAAAGGGATCAGGAAAGCAAAGAGGGAATTAGAAAGAAACATAGCTCTTGGAGCTCAAACCAATGCAAAACTGAGCCAGGAAATTGCAGACCAATCAGTCTGACCTGCATCACCTGTAAAATGTTGGAAAAAATGATTAGACAGAAAATAGAGGCGCATCTCAATGAAAACCATATTCTCGGAGCTAGTCAACATGGGTTTAGACGAGGCAGATCATGTCTTACTAATTTATTAGAATGTTTAGAACATGCAACTGCAGCTGTAGATCACGTGAAAGCATATGATATGATATACTTAGATTTCCAAAAAGCTTTTGATAAGGTTCCACACCAAAGACTGATCCTCAAATTGGAAGCTGTAGGCATTCAGGGTAATGTAAGTAGATGGATTATGAACTGGTTGATGTCTAGGAAACAGAGGGTGTCGATTAGAGGAGTCACTTCTAACTGGAATGAGGTTGTTAGTGGAGTTCCACAGGGATCAGTACTAGGGCCTTTGCTTTTTCTAATCTATATTAATGATCTGGACTCTGGGATAGTTAGCAAACTTGTCAAATTTGCAGATGATACTAAAATAGGTGGCTCAGCAGATACAATCTTGGCAGCACAGGCTATTCAGAGGGACTTAGATAATATTCAGTTGTGGGCTGACACCTGGCAAATGAAATTCAATGTGGACAAGTGCAAGGTAATACATGCAGGTAACAAAAATGTCCACTATAATTACACTATGGGAGGTACAGATCTAGATGAAGTAACGCATGAGAAAGACCTAGGAGTCTATGTGGACTCCTCATTTTCTCCATCCAAGCAATGTGGGGAAGCAATAAAAAAGGCAAACAGAATGCTAGGGTATATTGTCAAAAGTGTAGAATTTAAAACAAGGGCAGTAATGTTAAGACTGTACAATGCGCTAGTTAGACCTCATCTGGAATACTGTGTACAGTTCTGGGCACCACACTTCAAGAAGGATATTGCTGCCTTAGAGGCAGTTCAGAGGAGAGCAACCAGACTTATTCCAGGTCTGAAGGGAAAGTCCTACTCGGAGAGACTGAGGGAACTGAACCTTTTCACCCTGGAACAGAGGAGACTACGTGGGGACTTGATCCAAGTCTTCAAAATCATGAAAGGCATCGACCACATCAAACCAGAGGAGCTTTTCCAGATCAGCAGGGACACACGCACCCGGGGACACAAATGGAAATTGGGCTTCAAGGCATTCAAAACGGAAAACAGGAGACACTTCTTTACACAGAGAGTAGTCACAATCTGGAATAAACTACCCAGCGATGTTGTTTAAGCTGAAAGTTTGGGAACATTTAAAAATGGTCTGGAAAGGATCCTTGGATCACTTCGATATTATTGAACACCAAACGAGCATGAAGAGTCGAATGGTCCCCTCTCGTTTGTAAACTTTCATATGTTCTTAAAAGGGTCTGAAGCAGCATGAAAGAGCACACTAAGCAGCTGAGAACAGACAGAGAGGGGAGTGAATATTGCGCTGGCCGGGTCAACTGCTTGGAAGGCAGCTATGCTAACCACTATACCACCAACACTTGAACAAGAAAAGTCTAGCCGCTGTATTCTGGAATGAAGAAAAAAATGAAACGACAAGGGCAATCAAAGCAAGTAAGACAGTAGGCTGTGTGGCATACGCTAGCCAGAAATCGAACGCAACTCACAAGAACAGGAACCTTGTATGATACCACTACACCACTGGCGCTGCGGGGAAGCTCTAGATTCTGTCACCGAAGCAAATGCACAAGACATATAAAACGCGTCCTCTGGGGCACAATGGTCTTTTAATAATTATCTGTAATAATCTGCAGTCGAACTGCTTAATACGTACCTAGCTAATCACTACATCACAGGCGCATGGTTGTCATTCGGGGAAAATATGTGTTCACGAATGTTCATCGGAGTGGTTGTCATGCTAAGAGGTCAGTTGGAGTAGAGGTAGCTGGCCATGCCGTGCCTCGTTGGCGCAGTAGGTAGCGCGTCAGTCTCATAATCTGAAGGTGGTGAGTTCGACCCTCACACGGGGCAAGCACTCTTCCTTTATCTTTGAGTTCTACCACACTGATCTCCAGCTGCAGAAAAAAGGCGCACACCTGTGCAATAAAGTGGTTGCTTGCGCTGTCTGAAGAAATTCATGGCAAAATGCCAAATCCTGGGATGGAACAAGGGACCTTTAGATGTTCAGTCTATCGCTCCCCCAACTGAGCTACTTCGGCCATTGGTGAGATGACGTCGTGATCCCAAAAGTCAAAGTGAAGGAAGCCCTGGCAGAACACAGTCATTGAAAAGTTCATTGTTTTCCATGACGTCGGCAACGACTCAATTTGATCACTGCAGCACAAGTCAGGATGGCCGAGTGGTGTAAGGTGCTGCGTGCAGGTCATCGTCTCCTGTAGAGGCTTGGCTTTGAATCCCACCTCTGACAAGGGTCCTTTTACCACTCAGGAGCACACACTTACCCGTGCTGGCGACAAGGACAACAAGAGTTGAGGACTGTGTTGAAAACGACATTACACAAAGAATTCAATGTTGAAAGAAATACATCAATACATAAATCAATGGACATGTATTTATTCATTGATTGATTGACTTCAACATGTCTTAATTTAGTCGCTGTACCCACAAAGCAACACTCAGCATAGTGGAGGCTATAGCTCGGCGTTATTGCGTGTACCTTACATGTATCACCCCTGGCACCTGGCCCTGATAACTCCCTACTTTTTGACCACAGTCTGTCTGTGACTTGAACCCGAGAAGTAAAAATGATACACATGGGCGCTTGCAATCTCGTTGTTTCAATCACATATCACAGTGGATGCGTACACACGGTGTTTCTAGGGGATTGCTGGGACAGTAACGAATGTGTTCCTTGCTTTACATGTCATCTAGCGCACAGTAGCTTTTTCTCCTTCTTTTTGACCATTTCATCCACATATTGTGCCTTTGGGGAACGCCTCCGAAACAGATTTAGAATGCTCTGAGATTCAAGAAACAACAGTGCAACTCTTTTCCAGGGTTGTGGGTAACGCGTTACTAAGTAACGCATTACAGTAATGTTATTACTTTTGGTAGTAACGAGTAACGTAACGTAGTATGGTTCCAAAAGGAGTAATAATATTACAGTTACTGATTCCTTTTTTTTGTTCTCGTTACTGCATTACACATTGTAACGATATGGTCTTAATAAGGACAATAAGGACGTCTATGTCGTACATTAAAAATATTAGAAAAACTGTCGTTTGCTGTTACAAATCTGTAGTAAGAGTAATAAGTTAAAGGAGTCAAGTTGAGACATTTAAGATGCAAATCTACTAGCACATATCTTGATGATGATTACAATAATAACAATAATAAAAATAAATAGCAAAGATGTATTTTAGTGTTGCACGTTTTCTTATGGTAACGTAATGCTTGTCTGAGTATAATGTTGTCTATACACGTTTAGCTACTGCTAATATCTCTTAACAGAAACGTGTATTTATTATGCTGTCTCCAATCATCTAAAGCACAAAGAATAAAACAGCCACAAAAGTCCTTTCCACACCAGGCTCTATCGCTCGTAGTGTTGCTTTCTGTCTTCATTTTTAAAACGAAACACAGAACCAAACCCACAATCGCTCCGCTCCTCCCACAACAGGGGGTGGACTTCCGACACTGGCCTGGTTTTCCTGTGGTGCTTTATTAAAACAACAAAAGATAACAGTATGTCTCTGTCATTATCAACTGCTTGTGTTGGTGTAGCTTTGAAATTGTTTATTGAGGTCCCGCAACGTTTGGGGTGTAATGCAGAGTAATGTAAAAGTAAAGTAACTAATTACATTCTCCAGGAAGTAATAAGTAAAGTGTTTAGTTACTTTTGATATGAGTAACGAGTACAATGTAAGACATTACTTTTTGTGAGTAACGACCCCAACACTGCTCTTTTCCTTCTCTTTGGGCTTGTTTGTTTGTTGTTGAAGGAGATACAAAGTTTGAGAGTGTCTCGTTTTATTTCTGAAATATAACTCCCAGAAAGTATGGTCTTTGTGTTCTTGAAATTGAATAACCTCAAAAGAAAGAAATGGTCCAATGAATTGCCGAGGAAAAGTCTAGCCGCTGTATTCTGGAATGAAGAAAAAAATGAAATGACAAGGGCAATCAAAGCAAGTAAGACAGTAGGCTGTGTGGCATACGCTAGCCAGAAATCGAACGCAACTCACAAGAACAGGAACCTTGTATGATACCACTACACCACTGGCGCTGCGGGGAAGCTCTAGATTCTGTCACCGAAGCAAATGCACAAGACATATAAAACGCGTCCCCTGGGGCACAATGGTCTTTTAATAATTATCTGTAATAATCTGCAGTCGAACTGCTTAATACGTACCTAGCTAATCACTACATCACAGGCGCATGGTTGTCATTCGGGGAAAATATGTGTTCACGAATGTTCATCGGAGTGGTTGTCATGCTAAGAGGTCAGTTGGAGTAGAGGGAGCTGGCCATGCCGTGCCTCGTTGGCGCAGTAGTTAGCGCGTCAGTCTCATAATCTGAAGGTGGTGAGTTCGACCCTCACACGGGGCAAGCACTCTTCCTTTATCTTTGAGTTCTACCACACTGATCTCCAGCTGCAGAAAAAAGGCGCACACCTGTGCAATAAAGTGGTTGCTTGCGCTGTCTGAAGAAATTCATGGCAAAATGCCAAATCCTGGGATGTAACAAGGGACCTTTAGATGTTCAGTCTATCGCTCCCCCAACTGAGCTATTTCGGCCATTGGTGAGATGACGTCGTGATCCCAAAAGTCAAAGTGAAGGAAGCCCTGGCAGAACACAGTCATTGAAAAGTTCATTGTTTTCCATGACGTCGGCAACGACTCAATTTGATCAGTGGAACACAAGTCAGGATGGCCGAGTGGTGTAAGGTGCTGCGTGCAGGTCATCGTCTCCTGTAGAGGCTTGGCTTTGAATCCCACCTCTGACAAGGGTCCTTTTACCACTCAGGAGCACACACTTACCCGTGCTGGCGACAAGGACAACAAGAGTTGAGGACTGTGTTGAAAACGACATTACACAAAGAATTCAATGTTGAAAGAAATACATCAATACATAAATCAATGGACATGTATTTATTCATTGATTGATTGACTTCAACATGTCTTAATTTAGTCGCTGTACCCACAAAGCAACACTCAGCATAGTGGAGGCTATAGCTCGGCGTTATTGCGTGTACCTTACATGTATCACCCCTGGCACCTGGCCCTGATAACTCCCTACTTTTTGACCACAGTCTGTCTGTGACTTCAACCCGAGAAGTAAAAATGATGCACATGGGCGCTTGCAATCTCGTAGTTTCAATCACATATCACAGTGGATGCGTACACACGGTGTTTCTCGGAGATTGCTGGGACAGTAACGAATGTGCTCCTTGCTTTACATGTCATCTAGCGCACAGTAGCTTTTTCTCCTTCTTTTTGCCCATATCATCCACATATTGTGCCTTTGGGGAACGCCTCCGAAACAGATTTAGAATGCTTGAGATTTAAGAAACGACAGTGCAACTCTTTTCCAGGGTTGTGGGTAACGCGTTACTAAGTAACGCATTACAGTAATGTTATTACTGTTGGTAGTAACGAGTAACGTAACGTGGTATGGTTCCAAAAGGAGTAATAATATTACAGTTACTGATTCCTTTTTTTTGTTCTCGTTACTGCATTACACATTGTAACGATATGGTCTTAATAAGGACGATAAGGACGTCTATGTCGTACATTAAAAATATTAGAAAAACTGTCGTTTGCAGTTACAAATCTGTAGTAAGAGTAATAAGTTAAAGGAGTCAAGTTGAGACATTTAAGATGCAGATCTACTAGCACATATCTTGATGATGATTACAATAATAACAATAATAAAAATAAATAGCAAAGATGTATTTTAGTGTTGCACGTTTTCTTATGGTAACGTAATGCTTGTCTGAGTATAATGTTGTCTATACACGTTTAGCTACTGCTAATATCTCTTAACAGAAACGTGTATTTATTATGCTGTCTCCAATCATCTAAAGCACAAAGAATAAAACAGCCACAAAAGTCCTTTCCACACCAGGCTCTATCGCTCGTAGTGTTGCTTTCTGTCTTCATTTTTAAAACGAAACACAAAACCAAACCCACAATCGCTCCGCTCCTCCCACAACAGGGGGTGGACTTCCGACACTGGCCTGGTTTTCCTGTGGCGCTTTATTAAAACAACAAAAGATAACAGTATGTCTCTGTCATTATCAACTGCTTGTGTTGGTGTAGCTTTGAAATTGTTTATTGAGGTCCCGCAACGTTTGGGGTGTAATGCAGAGTAATGTAAAAGTAAAGTAACTAATTACATTCTCCAGGAAGTAATAAGTAAAGTGTTTAGTTACTTTTGATTTGAGTAACGAGTACAATGTAAGACATTACTTTTTGTGAGTAACGACCCCAAACACTGCTCTTTTCCTTCTCTTTTGGCTTGTTTGTTTGTTGTTGAAGGAGATACAAAGTTTGAGAGTGTCTCGTTTTATTTCTGAAATATAACTCCCAGAAAGTATGGTCTTTGTGTTCTTGAAATTGAATAACCTCAAAAGAAAGAAATGGTCCAATGAATTGCCGAAGAAAAGTCTAGCCGCTGTATTCTGGAATGAAGAAAAAAATGAAATGACAAGGGCAATCAAAGCAAGTAAGACAGTAGGCATACGCTAGCCAGAAATCGAACGCAACTCACAAGAACAGGAACCTTGTATGATACCACTACACCACTGGCGCTGCGGGGAAGCTCTAGATTCTGTCACCGAAGCAAATGCACAAGACATATAAAACGCGTCGCCTGGGGCACAATGGTCTTTTAATAATTATCTGTAATAATCTGCAGTCGAACTGCTTAATACATACCTAGCTAATCACTACATCACAGGCGCATGGTTGTCATTCGGGGAAAATATGTGTTCACGAATGTTCATCGGAGTGGTTGTCATGCTAAGAGGTCAGTTGGAGTAGAGGGAGCTGGCCAATGCGTGCCTTGTTGGCGCAGTAGGTAGCGCGTCAGTCTCATAATCTGAAGGTGGTGAGTTTGACCCTCACATGGGGCAAGCACTCTTCCTTTATCTTTGAGTTCTACCACACTGATCTCCAGCTGCAGAAAAAAGGCGCACACCTGTGCAATAAAGTGGTTGCTTGCGCTGTCTGAAGAAATTCATGGCAAAATGCCAAATCCTGGGATGGAACAAGGGACCTTTAGATGTTCAGTCTATCGCTCCCCCAACTGAGCTATTTCGGCCATTGGTGAGATGACGTCGTGATCCCAAAAGTCAAAGTGAAGGAAGCCCTGGCAGAACACAGTCATTGAAAAGTTCATTGTTTTCCATGACGTCGGCAACGACTCAATTTGATCACCGCAACACAAGTCAGGATGGCCGAGTGGTGTAAGGTGCTGCGTGCAGGTCATCGTCTCCTGTAGAGGCTTGGCTTTGAATCCCACCTCTGACAAGGGTCCTTTTACCACTCAGGAGCACACACTTACCCGTGCTGGCGACAAGGACAACAAGAGTTGAGGACTGTGTTGAAAACGACATTACACAAAGAATTCAATGTTGAAAGAAATACATCAATACATAAATCAATGGACATGTATTTATTCATTGATTGATTGACTTCAACATGTCTTAATTTAGTCGCTGTACCCACAAAGCAACACTCAGCATAGTGGAGGCTATAGCTCGGCGTTATTGCGTGTACCTTACATGTATCACCCCTGGCACCTGGCCCTGATAACTCCCTACTTTTTGACCACAGTCTGTCTGTGACTTGAACCCGAGAAGTAAAAATGATGCACATGGGCGCTTGCAATCTCGTTGTTTCAATCACATATCACAGTGGATGCGTACACACGGTGTTTCTCGGAGATTGCTGGGACAGTAACGAATGTGTTCCTTGCTTTACATGTCATCTAGCGCACAGTAGCTTTTTCTCCTTCTTTTTGCCCATATCATCCACATATTGTGCCTTTGGGGAACGCCTCCGAAACAGATTTAGAATGCCCTGAGATTCAAGAAACGACAGTGCAACTCTTTTCCAGGGTTGTGGGTAACGCGTTACTAAGTAACGCATTACAGTAATGTTATTACTTTTGGTAGTAACGAGTAACATAACATGGTATGGTTCCAAAAGGAGTAATAATATTACAGTTACTGATTCCTTTTTTTTGTTCTCGTTACTGCATTACACATTGTAACGATATGGTCTTAATAAGGACGATAAGGACGTCTATGTCGTACATTAAAAATATTAGAAAAACTGTCGTTTGCAGTTACAAATCTGTAGTAAGAGTAATAAGTTAAAGGAGTCAAGTTGAGACATTTAAGATGCAGATCTACTAGCACATATCTTGATGATGATTACAATAATAACAATAATAAAAATAAATAGCAAAGATGTATTTTAGTGTTGCACGTTTTCTTATGGTAACGTAATGCTTGTCTGAGTATAATGTTGTCTATACACATTTAGCTACTGCTAATATCTCTTAACAGAAACGTGTATTTATTATGCTGTCTCCAATCATCTAAAGCACAAAGAATAAAACAGCCACAAAAGTCCTTTCCACACCAGGCTCTATCGCTCGTAGTGTTGCTTTCTGTCTTCATTTTTAAAATGAAACACAAAACCAAACCCACAATCGCTCCGCTCCTCCCACAACAGGGGGTGGGCTTCCGACACTGGCCTGGTTTTCCTGTGGCGCTTTATTAAAACAACAAAAGATAACAGTATGTCTCTGTCATTATCAACTGCTTGTGTTGGTGTAGCTTTGAAATTGTTTATTGAGGTCCCGCAACGTTTGGGGTGTAATGCAGAGTAATGTAAAAGTAAAGTAACTAATTACATTCTCCAGGAAGTAATAAGTAAAGTGTTTAGTTACTTTTGATATGAGTAACGAGTACAATGTAAGACATTACTTTTTGTGAGAAACGACCCCAACACTGCTCTTTTCCTTCTCTTTTGGTTTGTTTGTTTGTTGTTGAAGGAGATACAAAGTTTGAGAGTGTCTCGTTTTATTTCTGAAATATAACTCCCAGAAAGTATGGTCTTTGTGTTCTTGAAATTGAATAACCTCAAAAGAAAGAAATGGTCCAATGAATTGCCAAGGAAAAGTCTAGCCGCTGTATTCTGGAATGAAGAAAAAAATGAAATGACAAGGGCAATCAAAGCAAGTAAGACAGTAGGCTGTGTGGCATACGCTAGCCAGAAATCGAACGCAACTCACAAGAACAGGAACCTTGTATGATACCACTACACCACTGGCGCTGCGGGGAAGCTCTAGATTCTGTCACCGAAGCAAATGCACAAGACATATAAAACGCGTCCCCTGGGGCACAATGGTCTTTTAATAATTATCTGTAATAATCTGCAGTCGAACTGCTTAATACGTACCTAGCTAATCACTACATCACAGGCGCATGGTTGTCATTCGGGGAAAATATGTGTTCACGAATGTTCATCGGAGTGGTTGTCATGCTAAGAGGTCAGTTGGAGTAGAGGGAGCTGGCCATGCCGTGCCTCGTTGGCGCAGTAGGTAGCGCGTCAGTCTCATAATCTGAAGGTGGTGAGTTCGACCCTCACACGGGGCAAGCACTCTTCCTTTATCTTTGAGTTCTACCACACTAATCTCCAGCTGCAGAAAAAAGGCGCACACCTGTGCAATAAAGTGGTTGCTTGCGCTGTCTGAAGAAATTCATGGCAAAATGCCAAATCCTGGGATGGAACAAGGGACCTTTAGATGTTCAGTCTATCGCTCCCCCAACTGAGCTATTTCGGCCATTGGTGAGATGACGTCGTGATCCCAAAAGTCAAAGTGAAGGAAGCCCTGGCAGAACACAGTCATTGAAAAGTTCATTGTTTTCCATGACGTCGGCAACGACTCAATTTGATCACTGCAGCACAAGTCAGGATGGCCGAGTGGTGTAAGGTGCTGCGTGCAGGTCATCGTCTCCTGTAGATGCTTGGCTTTGAATCCCACCTCTGACAAGGGTCCTTTTACCACTCAGGAGCACACACTTACCCGTGCTGGCGACAAGGACAACAAGAGTTGAGGACTGTGTTGAAAACGACATTACACAAAGAATTCAATGTTGAAAGAAATACATCAATACATAAATCAATGGACATGTATTTATTCATTGATTGATTGACTTCAACATGTCTTAATTTAGTCGCTGTACCCACAAAGCAACACTCAGCATAGTGGAGGCTATAGCTCGGCGTTATTGCGTGTACCTTACATGTATCACCCCTGGCACCTGGCCCTGATAACTCCCTACTTTTTGACCACAGTCTGTCTGTGACTTGAACCCGAGAAGTAAAAATGATGCACATGGGCGCTTGCAATCTCGTTGTTTCAATCACATATCACAGTGGATGCGTACACACGGTGTTTCTCGGAGATTGCTGGGACATTAACGAATGTGTTCCTTGCTTTACATGTCATCTAGCGCACAGTAGCTTTTTCTCCTTCTTTTTGCCCATATCATCCACATATTGTGCCTTTGGGAAACGCCTCCGAAACAGATTTAGAATGCCCTGAGATTCAAGAAACGACAGTGCAACTCTTTCCAGGGTTGTGGGTAACGCGTTACTAAGTCTGAGTTGTAGAACCACGTGGGAAATTAGTGGAGAAGTCGCGGAGATAAAGCAAATAGAACTTTAATGGAGCCGGCTCGGAAGCTCCACGTCAGAAATAATTCCTTCAGTGAGACTTAATGTTTACAAACATGAGTACAACTTTATAGGAAAAATGACGTAACATCTTATGGCCGTTCATCCAATCAGAAGATACAGGTCCGGGTCCGTTTTACGATCTGTCCTCCCGTGAAGAGGTGATGGATCCAAAGCAGATGTCCGTCTTTGATGTGCACTAGGAAGATGCGATCCCACGGTCGTCATTTACCTAGTGTCAATCGTTCTTTAACAGAAACAATTCCTGCCTATCTGGAGAAACGATTAAGTCATAAACAAATTCTCAGGAGACAGCTCTAGGCTATTTCGGCACTGTGTAATCTTTCATTACTGACAGGAGTTTCTAACAAATCGACCTTGTTGACCCTTTACTTGTCCTGCTAAATCGAATGTGCTCAGTCTGTATACAAAACTACTTCTAATGCTAGTATTAATATAAAACATTATATAATAATCACAAAACACTTTCTTCAACTTCCAAATAGAGTCTTCAGAGAGTTAGTTGAAAATGCATGGGTATATTTTAAGAATATACTACACGAGGCTCAGGAACAATTTGTACCAAAACTTAGCAAATTGAGGAACAAAAAACATTGGCCAAAATGGTTTAATAGAGGTATGCAAAAAATATAAAGAGGAAGACAATGTTGTATAGCACATACAAAAGGGATGGTGACGAAACAAAATACATAGAATATGTTGAGCTGCAAAGAGATCTTAAGAAAGGGATCAGGAAAGCAAAGAGGGAATTAGAAAGAAAAATAGCTCTTGGAGCTCAAACCAATGCAAAGAGCTTTTTTCAATATCACAACAGCAAGCGGTTAATAAAGGAGGAGGTGAAACAGATAAAGGGCAAAAACGGAGGTATCTTGGAAAACGAACAAGATGTGGCACATATTCTAAATGAGTATTTCACAGAGGTTTTTACAAAAGAAAAAACAGATGACATGCCACAGGTTGACAATCAGTCCAGTCAATCCCTAAGAGAGATCAGGATAAATGAGGAGGAGGTACTAAAGGGACTAGCAGAATTAAAAACAAACAAATCACCTGGGCCAGATGGGATATTTCCAACAGTACTTCAAGAAAATAGGTGGCTCAGCAGATACAATCTTGGCAGCACAGGCTATTCAGAGGAACTTAGATAATATTCAGTTGTGGGCTGACACCTGGCAAATGCAATTCAATGTGGACAAGTGCAAGGTAATACATGCAGGTAACAAAAATGTCCACTATAATTACACTATGGGAGGTACAAATCTACATGAAGTAACGCATGAGAAAGACCTAGGAGTCTATGTGGACTCCTCACTTTCTCCATCCAAGCAATGTGGGGAAGCAATAAAGAAGGCAAACAGAATGCTAGGGTATATTGTCAAAAGTGTAGAATTTAAAACAAGGGCAGTCATGTTAAGACTGTACAATGCGCTAGTTAGACCTCATCTGGAATACTGTGTACAGTTCTGGGCACCACACTTCAAAAAGGATATTGCTGCCTTAGAGGCAGTTCAGAGGAGAGCAACCAGACTTATTCCAGGTCTTCAAGGGAAAGTCCTACTCGGAGAGACTGAGAGAACTGAACCTTTTCACCCTGGTACAGAGGAGACTACCCGGGGACAGAAATGGAAATTGGGCTTCAAGGCATTCAAAACGGAAAACAGGAGACACTTCTTTACACAGAGAGTAGTCACAATCTGGAATAAACTACCCAGCGATGTGGTTGAAGCTGAAAGTTTGGGAACATTTAAAAATGGTCTGGAATGGATCCTTGGATCACTTCGATATTAATGAACACCAAACGAGCAAGATGGGTCGAATGGTCCCCTCTCGTTTGTTAACTCCCTTATGTTCTTAAAAGTGTCTGAAGCAGCATGAAAGAGCACACAAGGCAGCTGAGAACAGACAGAGAGGGGAGTGTATATTGCGTTGGCCGGTAATCAAACCCGTGTCAACTGCTTGGAAGGCAGCTATGCTAACCACTATACCACCAACGCTTAGAAACTGCTTCCCCACAATATCTCACTGTGGTAGAACATGATTCCAGGATTGCAAAGTGGCAGGCAATTTGTTTTCCAAATTGCAATCGGTGAACATTTGGGAAGCCCTGCGATATCTGCAGTTTCCTGTTCCTGAGTGCGGAAGGAAAATGTCCATTAGCATCTTTCCAGATTGCACTTTATTCAGACCTTTCCGAAATGAAACAAAACCAAAGTTGAAACATAGAAGAGGATGGTTTTAATCCATCGACCTCTGGGTTATGGGCCCAGCACGCTTCCGCTGCGCCACTCTGCTCCTTGGGCACTCATCCACCTGTTAACGTCACAGCCACTCCTATATTGCATATTGCAAGCAATACAAGTTTGCAAAGCCCTGCGTTATTTCCACTTTCCTGTTCAAGACTGCACACCGAGCTTCTCCATGCGCTGGAGCAGCTTTCCAGGTTTCAGTGCCTTCACATTTCACCCTGTATGTGCTGTGGGAAGCATCATGTCAATTGTTTTGAACTAAGCGGATCGGGGCTCAGTCTGAGCTCAGATCCGAGCTTAAAAATGACAGTGCTTCTGAGCAGCTGGGACTCAAAGCCACACTCCCTGGCTTAGGAACCCAGTGTCTGATCCACTAGGACACGGGGGCTCAGCCAGACAGTATCGGAAAATGGAAATAAATAAATAAATAAATAAATAAATAAATAAATAAAAAGATGCTGCGCGTTACACAATAGACACCAGGTAAAGAAGTGAATAGTTACAGGAACTGTCACGTAAGCTCCTCAACTTGAAACGGGCACATACGAACTCCTGTGAAATAACACGAGATGGATAACTACCCCTTCTCTGCTGCAGCAGAATGTGACTACCTATTGCGCAGATTACAATCAAATCAAGAAAGAGAGCGGGCTGATAATAACCTCAAAAGAAAGAAATGAAAATTCAGTCAATTGCTAAAGAAGAGTCTTGCCGCTGCATTCTGGAATGAAGAAAAGAATGAAATGACAAGTACAATCAAATCAAGAAAGAGAGCGGGCTGTGTCGGATGCGCCAGCCGGGAATCGAACCAGAGTCACAAGAATGGGACTCTTGTATGATACCACTACACCACTGGCGCTGCTGGGGAAGCTCTGGCTTGCGTCCTTGAAGCAAATTCATAGAAAGCGTCCCATGTGGCAAGATGATGTCTTAATGATTATTTTTATTAGTCTGTTGTCGATCTGCTTAATACGTACCTAGCCAATCACTACATCACAGGTGCAGAGACAATCAGTATGAAGGCGAACACGATTTCGTTAACGTGTGCCCATTTACAAGTTTAATGAATGTATACATAAATAAAGCAGATCTGGGTTTTCCTCTGAAACATTAAGGACTGGTTTCATAAATGCGTCCATAAGTCCATAAACGCCACGAGTGCAACTCTATTGTAGCTGCTGTTACTGT
Organism: Amia ocellicauda; assembly: GCF_036373705.1. Classification (NCBI taxonomy): domain Eukaryota; kingdom Metazoa; phylum Chordata; class Actinopteri; order Amiiformes; family Amiidae; genus Amia; species Amia ocellicauda. The sequence continues at coordinate 22,196,168 of NC_089863.1, forward strand.
ACAATTCATCGTGATACGTGTGTGTTTTATTTCAGCTGTAACTCGCCCTGGTTAAGCACGTCTACGGTGTAATTTAAAAATATTACAGAAATTGTCGATTGCAGTTACAAATCTGTAGTAAGAGTAATACGTTAAGGGAGTCAAGTTCAGCAATTTAAAATACAAATCTACTAGCACATATCTTGATAAAAATTACAATAATAACAATAATAATAATACATAGCAAATATTTATTTTAGTGTTGCACATGGAAAGTTTTCTTACAGTAACTTCTGAATATAATGTTGTCTATACCCTTTTAGCTATTCGTAATATCTCTTAACAGAAACGTGTATTTATTATGCTGTCTCCAATCATCTAAAGCACAAAGAATAAAACAGCCACAAAAGTCCTTTCCACACCAGGCTCTATCGCTCGTAGTGTTACTTTCTGTCTTCATTTTTAAAACGAAACACAAAACCAAACCCACAATCGCTCCGCTGCTCCCACAACAGGGGGTGGACTTCCGACACTGGCCTGGTTTTCCTGTGGCGCTTTATTAAAACAACAAAAGATAACAGTATGTCTCTGTCATTATCAAGTGCTTGTGTTGGTGTAGCTTTGAAATTGTTTATTGAGGTCCCGCAACGTTTGGGGTGTAATGCAGAGTAATGTAAAAGTAAAGTAACTAATTACATTCTCCAGGAAGTAATAAGTAAAGTGTTTAGTTACTTTTGATATGAGTAACAAGTACAATGTAAGACATTACTTTTTGTGAGTAACGACCCCAACACTGCTCTTTTCCTTCTCTTTTGGCTTGTTTGTTTGTTGTTGAAGGAGATACAAAGTTTGAGAGTGTCTCGTTTTATTTCTGAAATATAACTCCCAGAAAGTATGGTCTTTGTGTTCTTGAAATTGAATAACCTCAAAAGAAAGAAATGGTCCAATGAATTGCCGAGGAAAAGTCTAGCCGCTGTATTCTGGAATGAAGAAAAAAATGAAATGACAAGGGCAATCAAAGCAAGTAAGACAGTAGGCTGTGTGGCATACGCTAGCCAGAAATCGAACGCAACTCACAAGAACAGGAACCTTGTATGATACCACTGGCGCTGCGGGGAAGCTCTAGATTCTGTCACCAAAGCAAATGCACAAGACATATAAAACGCGTCCCCTGGGGCACAATGGTCTTTTAATAATTATCTGTAATAATCTGCAGTCAAACTGCTTAATACGTACCTAGCTAATCACTACATCACAGGCGCATGGTTGTCATTCAGGCAAAATATGTGTTCACGAATGTTCATCGGAGTGGTTGTCATGCTAAGAGGTCAGTTGGAGTAGAGGTAGCTGGCCATGCCGTGCCTCGTTGGCGCAGTAGGTAGCGCGTCAGTCTCATAATCTGAAGGTGGTGAGTTCGACCCTCACACGGGGCAAGCACTCTTCCTTTATCTTTGAGTTCTACCACACTGATCTCCAGCTGCAGAAAAAAGGCGCACACCTGTGCAATAAAGTGGTTGCTTGCGCTGTCTGAAGAAATTCTTGGCAAAATGCCAAATCCTGGGATGGAACAAGGGACCTTTAGATGTTCAGTCTATCGCTCCCCCAACTGAGCTATTTCGGCCATTGGTGAGATGACGTCGTGATCCCAAAAGTCAAAGTGAAGGAAGCCCTGGCAGAACACAGTCATTGAAAAGTTCATTGTTTTCCATGACGTCGGCAACGACTCAATTTGATCACTGCAGCACAAGTCAGGATGGCCGAGTGGTGTAAGGTGCTGCGTTCAGGTCATCATCTCCTGTAGAGGCTTTGCTTTGAATCCCACCTCTGACAAGGGTCCTTTTACCACTCAGGAGCACACACTTACCCGTGCTGGCGACAAGGACAACAAGAGTTGAGGACTGTGTTGAAAACGACATTACACAAAGAATTCAATGTTGAAAGAAATACATCAATACATAAATCAATGGACATGTATTTATTCATTGATTGATTGACTTCAACATGTCTTAATTTAGTCGCTGTACCCACAAAGCAACACTCAGCATAGTGGAGGCTATAGCTCGGCGTTATTGCGTGTACCTTACATGTATCACCCCTGGCAACCGGCCCTGATAACTCCCTACTTTTTGACCACAGTCTGTCTGTGACTTGAACCCGAGAAGTAAAAATGATGCACATGGGCGCTTGCAATCTCGTTGTTTCAATCACATATCACAGTGGATGCGTACACACGGTGTTTCTCGGAGATTGCTGGGACAGTAACGAATGTGTTCCTTGCTTTACATGTCATCTTGCGCATAGTAGCTTTTTCTCCTTCTTTTTGCCCATATCATCCACATATTGTGCCTTTGGGGAACGCCTCTGAAACAGATTTAGAATGCTCTGAGATTCAAGAAACGACAGTGCAACTCTTTTCCAGGGTTGTGGGTAACGCGTTACTAAGTAACGCATTACAGTAATGTTATTACTTTTGGTAGTAACGAGTAACGTAACGTGGTATGGTTCCAAAAGGAGTAATAGTATTACAGTTACTGATTCCTTTTTTTTGTTCTCGTTACTGCATTACACATTGTAACGATATGGTCTTAATAAGGACGATAAGGACGTCTATGTCGTACATTAAAAATATTAGAAAAACTGTCGTTTGCAGTTACAAATCTGTAGTAAGAGTAATAAGTTAAAGGAGTCAAGTTGAGACATGTAAGATGCAGATCTACTAGCACATATCTTGATGATGATTACATAATAACAATAATAAAAATAAATAGCAAAGATGTATTTTAGTGTTGCACGTTTTCTTATGGTAACGTAATGCTTGTCTGAGTATAATGTTGTCTATACACGTTTAGCTGCTGCTAATATCTCTTAACAGAAACGTGTATTTATTATGCTGTCTCCAATCATCTAAAGCACAAAGAATAAAACAGCCACAAAAGTCCTTTCCACACCAGGCTCTATCGCTCGTAGTGTTGCTTTCTGTCTTCATTTTTAAAACGAAACACAAAACCAAACCCACAATCGCTCCGCTCCTCCCACAACAGGGGGTGGACTTCCGACACTGGCCTGGTTTTCCTGTGGCGCTTTATTAAAACAACAAAAGATAACAGTATGTCTCTGTCATTATCAACTGCTTGTGTTGGTGTAGCTTTGAAATTGTTTATTGAGGTCCCGCAACGTTTGGGGTGTAATGCAGAGTAATGTAAAAGTAAAGTAACTAATTACATTCTCCAGGAAGTAATAAGTAAAGTGTTTAGTTACTTTTGATATGAGTAACGAGTACAATGTAAGACATTACTTTTTGTGAGTAACGACCCCAACACTGCTCTTTTCCTTCTCTTTTGGCTTGTTTGTTTGTTGTTGAAGGAGATACAAAGTTTGAGAGTGTCTCGTTTTATTTCTGAAATATAACTCCCAGAAAGTATGGTCTTTGTGTTCTTGAAATTGAATAACCTCAAAAGAAAGAAATGGTCCAATGAATTGCCGAGGAAAAGTCTAGCCGCTGTATTCTGGAATGAAGAAAAAAATGAAATGACAAGGGCAATCAAAGCAAGTAAGACAGTAGGCTGGTTGGCATACGCTAGCCAGAAATCGAACGCAACTCACAAGAACAGGAACCTTGTATGATACCACTACACCACTGGCGCTGCGGGGAAGCTCTAGATTCTGTCACCGAAGCAAATGCACAAGACATATAAAACGCGTCCCCTGGGGCACAATGGTCTTTTAATAATTATCTGTAATAATCTGCAGTCGAACTGCTTAATACGTACCTAGCTAATCACTACATCACAGGCGCATGGTTGTCATTCGGGGAAAATATGTGTTCACGAATGTTCATCGGAGTGGTTGTCATGCTAAGAGGTCAGTTGGAGTAGAGGGAGCTGGCCATGCCGTGCCTCGTTGGCGCAGTAGGTAGCGCGTCAGTCTCATAATCTGAAGGTGGTGAGTTCGACCCTCACACGGGGCAAGCACTCTTCCTTTATCTTTGAGTTCTACCACACTGATCTCCAGAAATTCATTGCAAAATGCCAAATCCTGGGATGGAACAAGGGACCTTTAGATGTTCAGTCTATCGCTCCCCCAACTGAGCTATTTCGGCCATTGGTGAGATGACGTCGTGATCCCAAAAGTCAAAGTGAAGGAAGCCCTGGCAGAACACAGTCATTGAAAAGTTCATTGTTTTCCATGACGTCTGCAAGGACTCAATTTGATCAGTGGAACACAAGTCAGGATGGCCGAGTGCTGTAAGGTGCTGCGTGCAGGTCATCGTCTCCTGTAGATGCTTGGCTTTGAATCCCACCTCTGACATGGGTCCTTTTACCACTCAGGAGCACACACTTACCCGTGCTGGCGACAAGGACAACAAGAGTTGAGGACTGTGTTGAAAACGACATTACACAAAGAATTCAATGTTGAAAGAAATACATCAATACATAAATCAATGGACATGTATTTATTCATTGATTGATTGACTTCAACATGTCTTAATTTAGTCGCTGTACCCACAAAGCAACACTCAGCATAGTGGAGGCTATAGCTCGGCGTTATTGCGTGTACCTTACATGTATCACCCCTGGCACCTGGCCCTGATAACTCCCTACTTTTTGACCACAGTCTGTCTGTGACTTGAACCCGAGAAGTAAAAATGATGCACATGGGCGCTTGCAATCTCGTTGTTTCAATCACATATCACAGTGGATGCGTACACACGGTGTTTCTCGGAGATTGCTGGGACAGTAACGAATGTGTTCCTTGCTTTACATGTCATCTAGCGCACAGTAGCTTTTTCTCCTTCTTTTTGCCCATATCATCCACATATTGTGCCTTTGGGGAACGCCTCCGAAATAGATTTAGAATGCTCTGAGATTCAAGAAACGACAGTGCAACTCTTTTCCAGGGTTGTGGCTAACGCGTTACTAAGTCTGAGTTGTAGAACCACGTGGGAAATTAGTGGAGAAGTCGCGGAGATAAAGCAAATAGAACTTTAATGGAGCCGGCTCGGAAGCTCCATGTCAGAAATAATTCCTTCAGTGAGACTTAATGTTTACAAACATGAGTACAACTTTATAGGAAAAATGACGTAACATCTTATGGCCGTTCATCCAATCAGAAGATACAGGTCCGGGTCCGTTTTACGATCTGTCCTCCCGTGTAGAGGTGATGGATCCAATGCAGATGTCCATCTTTGATGTGCACTAGGAAGATGCGATCCCACGGTCGTCATTTACCTAGTGTCAATCGTTCTTTAACAAAAACAATTCCTGCCTATCTGGAGAAACGATTAAGTCATAAACAAATTCTCAGCAGACAGCTGTAGGCTATTTCGGCACTGTGTAATCTTTCATTACTGACAGGAGTTTCTAACAAATCGACCTTGTTGACCCTTTACTTGTCCTGCTAAATCGAATCTGCTCAATCTGTATACAAAACTACTTCTAATGCTAGTATTAATATAAAACATTATATAATTATCACAACACACTTTCTTCAACTTCCTATACAGAGTCTTAATTCCCTGCTGTTTGGCAATAGAGCAAAGCGGAAAGAAGCCAAAGAAAAGTTATGTTTATCAGTTACAAGCAAGGGGTTAGGAAGATTTGACGCTGCGTTTTCAGCTCCTTCATCCCAACCCTTCCCCGTGGGGTGTATATGTGTGTATGGCGAGTGTAAGGGTGTCCCTGCTGTCGGGGAGAGCGATAAGTGTGTGTCCCTAAATGTGAATGTACAGAATGTCCTGTAGGCGTGAGTGAGTGACCTTTGTAATAGTATCTTTCCAATGCATCCTTTGGTTTTCCTTGAGTCATGAGGTTTATTGCCTTTGATACTAAATCCATTTGTCCTCAGTCACATGGAGCCTCCAGAACCAAGGGGATAGAATAAGATTTTTGTCAATGGGTGTGTGAGTTTTGCTCCTCCCGAGTGAGGGACGGTGTCGTTTAGTAGAAATTTAGAGAAAGTCTGCCAACGAGGGTGTTTTAATTGCAGCTGTAACCATAGTAGATACATTATGAGGTTTACAAAGTTGTTGAGATGCTCTTTGAACAGTGTATTTAAGACATAAAAAAGAAACATACAGACATAGCAGAATAGTAACTACCGATATCAATCCTTTTAATACAATCATACCCAGATTATCAAAGGTATCAGCAAGCCATCCCCAGAGGGTTTTTCCTCCGGAGGACTGGTGTATCTTTGTAGTTGCTTTCCTAATGTGCTCTATAAGATTATAAATGTGTTCAGAGTTATCTGGTATGTAAGTACAGCATTCCTGCCCTATAATGGCACATGTCCCTCCTTGTGCTGCTAGCAAGAAATCTAGAGCTAGCCTGTTCTGGAGGGCAACAGTTCGCATAGCCACTATTTCAGTTGTTAAATTGCTGAGAACTTCAGTTGTAGAAATACTTAATGTTTCTAATATACCAGCTACTAATCTGATTTCCTTTATTGCTCTTCCGACTCCATACATAGGAAATAGTATGGAAGCAAACCTGTCTCCTTCCCCTATCTCACCTTTAGGGTGAGTAAATTGTTCTATATCTGGAAGGTATTTATCTTCAGTGTGGCGCAAAGCTGGCACCACAAATCCTAAATAACAAGAACCTGTGAACTTACAAGGAAGTTCCCAATATGCCCGCATGCCGCATATCCAATAAGTCCCATTCCATGGAGCGTAAAATCGACAAGTCTGATACCTAAAGTCAAGACCATCGATAGCCACAGTGTGATTACAAGTACTATTACCTATCAATTGGGATTGCATGGTTTGGTTATAGTATGAAACACACACAGATCCTTTGTTACTGTGAGCCAAGTCAATATATGGCATTTTAAAATATCTTCTATTCTGATCCATCTTCGGTCTAAAGTACCATTCTCCTGTGATGCCTAAGGCATAATCATATGCATACCGTACATTAGAGGCAACTCTAAGTTGTGAATAATCAGAAAATACTGGAATTGGAATGGGGATCATTGGAACCCCTTTCTTAGTGTCGTGTGGAATGTGGGAACAAACCCAACATTTTGTTTTATTAAGGGCATTTGCATAGGTGCGTGTCATTTGGATAAATTTGTTATCTGTCCATGATTCAACTAAGGACAGGCAGATCAGTCCAAATACTCTAGTGTACACAGTCGTCGTCATGCTGGATTATCTCTTAGTACCTGTAGGGGGACAAAACCTTTACCAGTTAGGGGAATGTCTCTCAAAATTCAGGAAATCTGCAACTGTTGCTTTCCTAGGAATGAGAAAAGATAAAGGTTTAGTACACAGTTCTCCTGGATTATAATTTTTAACTTTTAACTTGTGTTTCCATCTAGTACCCCCCTCCTGTCCGTCAATACAAACCGAAGTGTCTGTAGAAAGAAGGACATTATGTGGTCCTGTCCATTTGGGCCTGAGCCCTGGTCTGCTTGGAAATTTTTCACACATTACTTGTGAACCAACCTCAGGAAGTGTTGTTGGCATTTCCTCTTTGAGTTCCAAGTCTCTGAGGGACTGGAGATCACATGCTTGTGATCTAAGTTTTTTTAAGTGTGTACATAGCTGTGCCACATACTGTTTAAGATGGTCTTTGAATGGAGCACTGGGATCAATGGGACCCCAGATGCCAGCAGGGAGTTGCATAGCTCTCCCTGTCATTAACTCATATGGAGAAAGCTGAGTACTCCGATTAGGTGATGCTCTAAGTTTATACAGCACAGCGGGGAGTGCTACTCTCCATCCCTTGCCTGTAGTTAACAGGGCTTTTGCCAAACTTTTCTTCAGTGTCCGGTTAGTGCTCTCCACTAAGCCTGAACTCTGAGGGTGATAAGGTATATGAAATCGTTGTTTTACCCCAGCAGTAAACATGCTTCCTTCATCACCTTACCGGTGAAATGAGTCCCTTGATCTGAGTCCATTTGACGGGGCACACCCCATCGAGGAATAACCTCAGTTGCTAGGACTCGTGCTGCAGTGGTGGCAGAGCAGTCCCTGCAGGGGAAAGCCTCAACCCATTTTGTGAAATGGTCAATTATTACCAAGCAATAGGATGTCCCATGACATTTTGTCAGGGGTCCTGTAAAGTCAATTTGAATATTTTCCCACGGACCTCGAGGCCGGGGCTGGTGTGATTTAGTGACTTTGATCGGTTTACCTGGGTTTACTTGTGCGCAAGGAATACACTGTTGACACCACTTCGCAGTGTCCCTGCCTATGCCAGGCCACCACCAGTGTTCACGCAATTGAGTTAACATGGCCTTGCGACCCGTGTGAGCTGGGCCATGGTACTGGTCCAGAAGCATTGACCTAATACACTGGGGTGCTAATACACATTGTAAGTTAGGACTTCGCCACAAACCGTCTGAGTGTACTGCACCTCCCTTAACCCACTCTTGTACTTCATTCTTCTCACAGTCTTTCTGTAGCTGTGCGAGGTCAGAATTTTTTTTCTAGGATACTCGCAAGTTTACTAGAGCAGGGGAATCCTGATAACGTCACATGACTGCCTGTCTCTGCTGCCTTTCTCGCAGCTAGGTCTGCAAAGTGATTCCCACGGGTGCGCGGGCATCCATCATCAGAAAGACTCTGATGAGCTTTCACTTTAACTACTGCTACCTTTTCTGGAAGGTGTGCTGCCTCAGCTAGGGCTATAACATACTCATAATGTTTGATTACTTCTCCTGCTGTTGTTATAAACCCTCTACATTCCCAGGTTGCCATATAGTCGTGTACTACTCCAAATGCATAGCGACTGTCAGTGAAAATATTAACTTTAATGTCTTTCGCTATTTTTAATGACTCAGTCAACGCCACGAGTTCTGCCACTTGGGCTGAACAGTGTCCTGGCAGGGATCCAGATTTTACAACGGTGCTGTCATCCAATACCACCGCCCACCCAGTGTGGGGGATTCCATCTATTATTTTCCTGGATCCATCAACATATAGTTCCAAGTCAGGGTCTGTGAGGGGGTTTTCTAGGAAGCGACTGTGGTCCTCCTGGAGCACCAGCTCAGAGCATGTATGCTCTTCTCCCTCCCCTAACATCCCATCTGCTGGGTTTACTCGTGTGTCTTTTATTATTTGTATGGATTTATCTCTGGGGAGCAAAACGGCTTCCCATCCAGCTCGTCTACTATCGGAGACTGAACGCAATTTGCCGGTGTGTAATAATTCAACTAACGTGTGTCCTGTATGCAGAATCAACTGTGTGTTCATTACAATCGGCTCGCATGCCTGCACTGCCCAAGAGGCACAGTCTACTGCTGCCATAAAGCGATGCATGCCTGCTGCTACCGTAGGTTGCTTTGTGGAGTAATAGGCGACGGGACGTTGCCTATCCCCATGTTCCTGTGTCAGAACTGCTGTATAATAGATCCCATCTTGGGAATAGTAGAGGTGAAATGGTTTAGTATGATCTGGTAACCCGAGGGCGGGGGCATTGCTGAGAGCCTGTTTTATTACACGATAGGCTATTTCCTGTTCATGTCCCCAGTCTATGGGGTCCAAGGGAGCCGGGCTTCCTTTGATTAACGCCTGTATCGGACCTGTGGCTTGTGTGAAATTAGGGATGAAAGTGCGGCAATAATTAAGGAGCCCCATAACTTTACACACAGCCCTAACATTATGTGGTTTTGGCATATTTTGAATGGCTTCTTGCCTATTATGCGTTATAGATTTTTGTCCTTGTGAAATGTTGTGTCCGAGATATTGAACCTTAGTTAGGCCTATTTGTGCTTTCTTAGGGCTTGCTTTAAATCCTGCCTTTTGTAAGACACCGAGGACTGTAATTAATGCGCCTAAGTGTGCGGTCTCATCAGGAGACGCAATCAAAAGATCATCCACGTACTGGATGATTAAACTATCCCAGGGTGTCAGACCCATTGCTTCTAAAGTCTTGGCCATTGCCTGGTGAAAGAGTGTTGGGCTGTTGTGAAATCCCTGTGGCACTCTAGTCCATGTGTACTGTTTGTCGAATACAGTAAACGCACATTTATTTTGGGAATCAGAGTGGAGTGGCAGGCTCCAAAATCCATTGCTAATATCCAGGACCGTAAAAATAGAGTGTTCGGGTTTCAAATCGTTTAATATAGTGTTGGGATTGGCTACAATCGGGTGTAATCGGGGTGTAACTTTATTCAATTGTGTGTAATCAATTGTAAGTCGCCATGAGCCGTCTGGTTTTGCCACTGACCAGATTGGAGAATTAGTGGTTGAATGCGTTTCGCGTATTATTCCTTCATTTTGCAATGTTTGAATAATTGTCTGAACTGCCGTAAAAGCTTCTGGTTTAATAGGATACTGTTTATGTGCTTTGTGTACTGGACCTGGGATAACTATAGGTTCAATTTGTGCCAGACCACAATCTTGTTAATGTGTTGCCCAAACATCAGGAAATGCCTGACACACGTGTCCAAGTGGTGTGTCTGGCCATATATGAGATGTTGACTGTGTGAGTGAGATACTAGCGCAATTTGTTGCGTATCTTTGTGTATCCTTTTTTTCCCGTGTATATTGGTCCATATTATGCGATTATTATTAGCATCCATTAGTGCGCCGGCTTCTCTAAGGATATCTATGCCAAATATTGTCCCCTCTGGGTTTTTACAAACCCAAAAAGACACTGGAATTAGGAGATCGCCTATTTCTAGAAGATGAGGTATGCTGAGTGTGGCTGTGATACATGCGCCGCCTACACCTGAGATCTGTAGTCTGCGTTTAGTCAGTGGGAGGGGGAGATCGGTTATCGAGACAGAGGCACCTGTATCCACCAACATTGAACACTGCCGACCCCCTAACAGTGCGGTTATGTGCCGACCTCGGGTGCCGAGGCGACCTATTTCCTATTTAGTTTCTCTGTCAGATCTCAGATGATCTGCAGAAGCTCCGCGTTTCCTCTGGGCTGCCTGGGTTTGTCTTGGTCTGATTCCAGGGCGCTTCGTGTTCGCCTGGAGCGCCTGCTTTCCAGCACTTGTCTCCCGTGTGCCCTGTCCTCCCACAGAAAGTGCACTTAGGGCGGGTTGATTTAGACCGACAGTCTTTAGCGACATGTCCTATTTTTCCGCAATTGTAACATTTACCTCCGTTTTGTGTTATGGCAGATATAGCTGCCACAGCATTTATTTTAGCTTTTGACTGCTTGTTTTCTACCTCTGAAGCCCATTGTACAATTGTACAGTCACACCCATATTGAGGATGTCTTGGTGTGCTTTACAAAACCCTTCTTTTAGTAATTTTAAAAAGATCGCATTATCACGTTCGGTGTCTGGCATTCCGGAGTGTTCTCTAAAAGTAGTGTACTTTCGTTCCGCATAATCGTAGCAAGTCTCTCCTGGCTTCTGTACGACGCCACAGACTATACCCCAATTTCCCTGTCCTGCTCCGAGAACTGTCTTTACAGCCGTGATGAAGTTAGTGATCCTTAGATTATTATTATCATTTCCAGCTGTTATCCAGGTACCATCCTGCTGGGCGGCTTTTAACCCGTCCCAGATTGGCCTTGGACATTTAGTTTTAATTATTATATGTACGTCTCTAGCGTGCATTTGGTGTACATCTAACATCTCATAAAAATTTTCCCAGAAATCCAGATTCCCATGATTGGGTTTAAGTTTTGGAAGGTCGCTTAAAATTGTGTGTTTCTCTCCGGGTGTGAAGGGGCGATGCACCGACGTTGTTAATGCATAAAATTGTCCGTCTACATCGCGGTGTTTCCTTAGTGCGCGTCTCTATAGGTGCTAATTTTACTTTCTCTGACTTGAATGAACTCAAATCTGGGTAAAGTTTAGACTCTGTTCTATTATCAGTGGGGTTGTCTGAATGTTTATATGGTGGAGGGGCAGAAGTGTTTCTCTCTCTTTTCCTTATTCCACCATTCTCTATGCTGTTTGGGAACCCAGTTAGGATCCCATCCTGCCTTTTCCATCTTAAGTTGAAGTTTCTTAAACTTCTCTTGTAGGTATTCACATATAGACACATCTTGTAATGCCATAATGCCAACCCTATCTTTGCCAATGATGGGGCTATATCGTTGGACTTTACAGTACCTCCAGTTCCGTCTGGTTATTGACTGCCACTAACTCTGGCCCTGGCGTACAATGATTTCCTTGCTTAACTTGGGGCTCAGCAGGCCTCGTAATCGTACCTTTCGGTTCCTTTGGTATCTCTCCCTGCAGATCTGTCTTACCTGGAGTTCACCCTACTGTGAACCTCCGCTGTACAGTCAACCTTTCTATTTGTTTTACCTCTACCTCTCCACAGGTTCTCTATAAATTACAATCTGATAGCCAAACACAATCCCGAGATCAAATCTAAATATACAGGGTGGTAATTTTTAAAGGTACTCACCCTTGCTTTGGTCCCGGGAGTGGAGGCAAGTTCAGATCCTCATTCGTGACGCCAAGTTGTAGAACCGTGTGGGAAATAAGAGGAGAAGTCGCAGAGATAAAGCAAATAGAACTTTAATGGAGCCGACTCGGAAGCTCCACGTCAGAAATAATTCCTTCAGTGAGACTTAATGTTTACAAACATGAGTACAACTTTATAGGAAAAATGACGTAACATCTTATGGCCGTTCATCCAATCAGAAGAAACAGGTCCGGGTCCGTTTTACGATCTGTCCTCCCATGAAGAGGTGATGGATCCAAAGCAGATGTCCGTCTTTGATGTGCACTAGGAAGATGCGATCCCACGGTCATCATTTACCTAGTGTCAATCGTTCTTTAACAGAAACAATTCCTGCCTATCTGGAGAAACGATTAAGTCATAAACAAATTCTCAGCAGACAGCTGTAGGCTATTTCGGCACTGTGTAATCTTTCATTACTGACAGGAGTTTCTAACAAATCGACCTTGTTGACCCTTTACTTGTCCTGCTAAATCGAATGTGCTCAGTCTGTATACAAAACTACTTCTAATGCTAGTATTAATATAAAACATTATATAATAATCACAAAACACTTTCTTCAACTTCCTATACAGAGTCTTCAGAGAGTTAGTTGAAAATGCATGGGTATATTTTAAGAATATACTACTCAAGGCTCAGGAGCAATTTGTACCAAAACTTAGCAAATTGAGGAACAAAAAACACTGGCCAAAATGGTTTAATAGAGGTATGCAAACAAAAATAAAGAGGAAGAAAATGTTGTATAGCGCATATAAAAGGGATGGTGATGAAACAAAATACATAGAATATGTTGAGCTGCAAAGAGATCTTAAGAAAGGGATCAGGAAAGCAAAGATGGAATTAGAAAGAAACATAGTTCTTGGAGCTCAAACCAATGCAAAGAGCTTTTTTCAATATCACAACAGCAAGCGGTTAATAAAAGAGGAGGTGAAACAGATAAAGCGCAAAAACGGAGGTATCTTGGAAATTGAACAAGATGAGCAAATATTCTAAATGAGTATTTCACAGAGGTTTTTACAAAAGAAAAAACAGATGACATGCCACAGGTTGACAATCAGTCCAGTCAAACCCTAAGAGAGATCAGGATAAATGAGGAGGAGGTACTAAAGGGACTAGCAGAATTAAAAACAAACAAATCACCTGGGCCAGATGGGATATTTCCAACAGTACTTCAAGAAAATAGGTGGCTCAGCAGATACAATCTTGGCAGCACAGGCTATTCAGAGGAACTTAGATAATATTTAGTTGTGGGCTGACACCTGGCAAATGAAATTCAATGTGGACAAGTGCAAGGTAATACATGCAGGTAACAAAAATGTCCACTATAATTACACTATGGGAGGTACAGATCTACATGAAGTAACGCATGAGAAAGACCTAGGAGTCTATGTGGACTCCTCACTTTCTCCATCCAAGCAATGTGGGGAAGCAATAAAGAAGGCAAACAGAATGCTAGGGTATATTGTCAAAAGTGTAGAATTTAAAACAAGGGCAGTAATGTTAAGACTGTACAATGCGCTAGTTAGACCTCATCTGGAATACTGTGTACAGTTCTGGGCACCACACTTCAAAAAGGATATTGCTGCCTTAGAGGCAGTTCAGAGGAGAGCAAGGGAAAGTCCTACTCGGAGAGACTGAGGGAACTGAACCTTTTCACCCTGGAACAGAGGAGACTACCCGGGGACACAAATGGAAATTGGGCTTCAAGGCATTCAAAACGGAAAACAGGAGACACTTCTTTACACAGAGAGTAGTCACAATCTGGAATAAACTACCCAGCGATGTGGTTGAAGCTGAAAGTTTGGGAACATTTAAAAATGGTCTGGAATGGATCCTTGGATCACTTCGATATTAATGAACACCAAACGAGCACGATGGGTCGAATGGTCCCCTCTCATTTGTAAACTCTCTTATGTTCTTAAAAGGGTCTGAAGCAGCATGAAAGAGCACACTAGGCAGCTGTGAGCAGACAGAGAGGGGAGTGTATTTTGTGTTGGCCGAGAATCGAACACGGGTCAACTGCTTGGAAGGCAGCTATGCTAACCACTATACCACCAACACCTAGAAACTAGATCATCACCATATCTCACTGTGGTTGAACATGATTCCAGGATTGCAAAGTGGCAGGCAATTCGTTTTCCAAATTGCAATCGGTGAACATTTGGGAAGCCCTGCGTTATCTGCAGTTTCCTGTTCCTGAGTGCGGAAGGAAAATGTCCATTAGCATCTTTCCAGATTGCACTTTATTCAGACCTTTCCGAAATGAAACAAAACCAAAGTTGAAACACACCAGAGGATGGTTTCAATCCATCGACCTCTGGGTTATGGGCCCAGCACGCTTCCGCTGTGCCACTCTGCTCCTTGGCCACTCAGCCACCTGTTAACGTCACAGCCACTCCTATATTGCATATTGCAAGCAATACAAGTTTGCAAAGCCCTGCGTTATTTCCACTTTCCTGTTCAAGACTGCACACCGAGCTTCTCCATGCGCTGGGGCAGCTTTCCAGGTTTCAGTGCCTTCACATTTCACCCTGTATGTGCTGTGGGAAGCATCATGTCAATTGTTTTGTACTAAGCGGATCGGGGCTCAGTCTGAGCTCAGATCCGAGCTTAAAAATGACCGTGCTTCTGAGCAGCTGGGACTCAAAGCCACACTCCCTGGCTTAGGAACCCAGTGTCTGATCCACTAGGACACGGGGGCTCAGCCAGACAGTATCGGAAAATGGAAATAAATAAATTAATTAATAAATAAAAAGATGCTGCGCGTTACACAATAGACACCAGGTAAAGAAGTGAATAGTTACAGGATCTGTCACGTAAGCTCCTCAACTTGAAACGGGCATGTACGAACTCCTGTGAAATAACACGAGATGGATAACTCCCCCTTCTCTGCTGCAGCAGAATGTGACTACCTATTGCGCAGATTATTGCGTCAATTGATTCGAAAAGAGGGCTGGCATTTGTCACCAATGTGTCTCGTTTTATTTCTGAAATATAACTCCCAGAAAATATTGTCTGTGTTTTTGAAATTGAATAACCTCAAAAGAAAGAAATGATCCAGTCAATTGCTAAAGAAGAGTCTTGCCGCTGCATTCTGGAATGAAGAAAAGAATGAAATGACAAGTACAATCAAATCAAGAAAGAGAGCGGGCTTTGTCGGATGTGCCAGCCGGGAATCGAACCCGAGTCACAAGAATGGGAATCTTGTATGATACCACTACACCACTGGCGCTGCTGGGGAAGCTCTGGCTTGCGTCCTTGAAGCAAATTCATAGAAAGCGTCCCATGGGGCAAGATGATGTCTTAATGATTATCCTTATTAGTCTGTTGTCGATCTGCTTAATACGTACCTAGCCAATCACTACATCACAGGTGCAGAGACAATCAGTATGAAGGCGAACACGATTTCGTTAACGTGTGCCCATTTACAAGTTCAATGAATGTATACATAAATAAAGCAGATCTGGGTTTTCCTCTGAAACATTAAGGACTGGTTTCATAAATGCGTCCATAAGTCCATAAACGCCACGAGTGCAACGTGCAACTCTATTGTAGCTGCTGTTACTGTACGATTCATCGTGATACGTGTGTGTTTTATTTCAGCTGTAACTGGCCCGGTTAAGCACGTCTACGGTGTAATTTAAAAATATTACAGAAATTGTCGTTTGCAGTTACAAATCTGTAGTAAGAGTAATACGTTAAGGGAGTCAAGTTCAGCAATTTAAAATACAAATCTACTAGCACATATCTTGATAAAGATTACAATAATAACAATAATAATAATACATAGCAAATATTTATTTTAGTGTTGCACGTGGAAAGTTTTCTTACAGTAACTTCTGAATATAATGTTGTCTATACCCTTTTAGCTATTCGTAATATCTCTTAACAGAAACTTGTATATTTTTAGCTGTCTCCAATCATCTAAAGCAGAAGTATTTACAAGTTGCCACAGAGAGAGACCGGAGAGTACAGGTGAGAGGTAGCCATCTTGTTGTTTGACTAGTTTCAGAATAGTCTTAGCATTGCTCATTTTGTTTTAAGTTTGCCTTAAATTGACATTAGCATTGTCTGTAGTTTGCCTAAATTGAAGCCAATTCAGTTCAGCTGCTGAGTTGGTGAAAGTAAACAGGTTGTAGAAGGGAGTTTCTGTCTAGGACTAGCAGGAATTATGTTGTAGGAGGAGCCAGGTGGGGCCAATTAGGTGTGAATTGGGGGTAGGTAGACAAAAGCTACTTAAAGCAGCTGTTGAGAAAGAGCTGTGCTGTTTTTCACTGACAAAAGTTAGGCAGTTGACTAGCAGCAGGAACCAAGAGAAGTACAAACAAACAAACAAACAAACAAACAAACAAACAAACAAAAAGTAACATTTAGAAGCATGTGGCCACTACAGTGTCAGGTTTGCAGAATGATTGCCTTCCTGGATGAACTCATCCAAGAAGGTTTCATATGAGAACGTTGTCGGCAGGTTGAAATCCTAGAGATCAATTGATCTTGAGGCTCAGCTTGTCGATCTGCGCTGTATTAGGGATATAGAAGAATTGGTCAATCAGCCCATGAGAGAGATGGTGTGCACGCCAAAACCTAGGAGAGTTGAGACCTTAGAGCAGGACAGCGTAGAGAACTGCTGGGTTACAGTAGGTCGTAACCGCAGAAAAGGGCGTGCACACCCCGTAGAGACACCCCAAGAGCTTGAATTGCCCAACAGGTTCCAACTGCTGGACACCGAGTTGGACAGTGACAGCTCAGAGGGTGATGGGGGGCAGTTGAGCACCAGAGCACCATGGTGCCCAATAATCCCCCAGACGAAGGAGGTAGTTATAGTAGGAGACTCAATTCTTAGAGGTGTAGATCACACAGTGTGTTCTAGTGACATGGAGACCCGCATTGGTATCTTGCCTGCCTGGTGCTCAGGTTGCAGATCTCCCTAAACTAGTAGACGGGCTACTGGCCAAATCCGGGGGGAATCCACTGGTCATGGTCAGGGAGACAGGCAGAGATTAGAAAGTTTAACACGTGGTTGAAAGCTTGGTGTAGGGAAGAGGGGTTTAGGTTTATGGAGCATTGGTCTTTCTTCTGGGATAGATGGGACCTGTACAAACCGGACGGTCTACATCTAAACAGAAGGGGGGCTAATGCATTGGAAGAGCGTATGTGCAGTGAAATTGAGAATCATTTAAACTAGGAACCAGGGGGGCAGGGAGCTTTGACAATGGGAGATGTTCCACTAAGGAAAGGAAACCAAGGCAAACTGCCAGTAGGAAAGTCCTGAAATGTTTGTACCTCAATGCCAGGAGTATAAGGAACAAGATGTTAGACTTGGAAGCCACAGTGCTGGTGTGTGACTATGATGTTGTAGGAGTGACAGAAACATGGCTTACAGAAAATGATGGGGATGAATACAAGTTGGAAGGATACACACAGTTTAGGTGAGACAGGCAAAATCGAAGAGGGGGTGGGGTAGCATTATATGTGAAAAATGACATTGAGGCAGAAGAACTTGTATTAGATCCCAGTAATGGAACAGAATCTTTGTGGGTGAAACGTTTGAACAAGAGATCTGGAGGATTAGCGGTAGGAGTGTGTTACAGGCCACCAAACTCAGATTTTCAGAAAGATGCTGCATTGTACAGTGTAATCAGGACTGCATGTAGCAAGGATGTGGCTGTTATAATGGGGGATTTCAATTTCCCAAACTAAGACTGGGAAAGCCCAGTGGGGACTACAGAAGCAGAAATGGAAATGGTTGAGATGGTAAATGACTGCTTTCTAACTCAATTTGTCAGGGAACCAACCAGAGAGAGCGCATGTATTGACTTGATCTTTTCAAATGACCAAGATAGAGTCAGGGGGACAGTAGTTAGAGAACCAATGGCAAATTGTGATCACAATATGGTTATCTTTGAGGCATTCTTTCAAAAAACAAGGTCCAAGTCTAAAACAATGGTCTACAATTTTAGAAAAGCAAATCTTGAAGATATGAGACTGCACTTAGAAGAGGTAGACTGGAGCACACTGGATACAGAGTTAGTTGAAAATGCATGGGTATATTTTAAGAATATACTAATCGAGGCTCAGGTCCAATTTGTACCAAAACTTAGCAAATTGAGGAACAAAAACATTGGCCAAAATGGTTTAATAGAGGTATGCAAAAAATATAAAGAGAAAGACAATGTTGTATAGTGCATACAAAAGGGATGGTGACGAAACAAAATACATAGAATATGTTGAGCTGCAAAGAGATCTTTAGAAAGGGATCAGGAAAGCAAAGAGGGAATTAGAAAGAAACATAGCTCTTGGAGCTCAAACCAATGCAAAACTGAGCCAGGAAATTGCAGACCAATCAGTCTGACCTGCATCACCTGTAAAATGTTGGAAAAAATGATTAGACAGAAAATAGAGGCGCATCTCAATGAAAACCATATTCTCGGAGCTAGTCAACATGGGTTTAGACGAGGCAGATCATGTCTTACTAATTTATTAGAATGTTTAGAACATGCAACTGCAGCTGTAGATCACGTGAAAGCATATGATATGATATACTTAGATTTCCAAAAAGCTTTTGATAAGGTTCCACACCAAAGACTGATCCTCAAATTGGAAGCTGTAGGCATTCAGGGTAATGTAAGTAGATGGATTATGAACTGGTTGATGTCTAGGAAACAGAGGGTGTCGATTAGAGGAGTCACTTCTAACTGGAATGAGGTTGTTAGTGGAGTTCCACAGGGATCAGTACTAGGGCCTTTGCTTTTTCTAATCTATATTAATGATCTGGACTCTGGGATAGTTAGCAAACTTGTCAAATTTGCAGATGATACTAAAATAGGTGGCTCAGCAGATACAATCTTGGCAGCACAGGCTATTCAGAGGGACTTAGATAATATTCAGTTGTGGGCTGACACCTGGCAAATGAAATTCAATGTGGACAAGTGCAAGGTAATACATGCAGGTAACAAAAATGTCCACTATAATTACACTATGGGAGGTACAGATCTAGATGAAGTAACGCATGAGAAAGACCTAGGAGTCTATGTGGACTCCTCATTTTCTCCATCCAAGCAATGTGGGGAAGCAATAAAAAAGGCAAACAGAATGCTAGGGTATATTGTCAAAAGTGTAGAATTTAAAACAAGGGCAGTAATGTTAAGACTGTACAATGCGCTAGTTAGACCTCATCTGGAATACTGTGTACAGTTCTGGGCACCACACTTCAAGAAGGATATTGCTGCCTTAGAGGCAGTTCAGAGGAGAGCAACCAGACTTATTCCAGGTCTGAAGGGAAAGTCCTACTCGGAGAGACTGAGGGAACTGAACCTTTTCACCCTGGAACAGAGGAGACTACGTGGGGACTTGATCCAAGTCTTCAAAATCATGAAAGGCATCGACCACATCAAACCAGAGGAGCTTTTCCAGATCAGCAGGGACACACGCACCCGGGGACACAAATGGAAATTGGGCTTCAAGGCATTCAAAACGGAAAACAGGAGACACTTCTTTACACAGAGAGTAGTCACAATCTGGAATAAACTACCCAGCGATGTTGTTTAAGCTGAAAGTTTGGGAACATTTAAAAATGGTCTGGAAAGGATCCTTGGATCACTTCGATATTATTGAACACCAAACGAGCATGAAGAGTCGAATGGTCCCCTCTCGTTTGTAAACTTTCATATGTTCTTAAAAGAGTCTGAAGCAGCATGAAAGAGCACACTAAGCAGCTGAGAACAGACAGAGAGGGGAGTGAATATTGCGCTGGCCGGGTCAACTGCTTGGAAGGCAGCTATGCTAACCACTATACCACCAACACTTGAACAAGAAAAGTCTAGCCGCTGTATTCTGGAATGAAGAAAAAAATGAAATGACAAGGGCAATCAAAGCAAGTAAGACAGTAGGCTGTGTGGCATACGCTAGCCAGAAATCGAACGCAACTCACAAGAACAGGAACCTTGTATGATACCACTACACCACTGGCGCTGCGGGGAAGCTCTAGATTCTGTCACCGAAGCAAATGCACAAGACATATAAAACGCGTCCCCTGGGGCACAATGGTCTTTTAATAATTATCTGTAATAATCTGCAGTCGAACTGCTTAATACGTACCTAGCTAATCACTACATCACAGGCGCATGGTTGTCATTCGGGGAAAATATGTGTTCACGAATGTTCATCGGAGTAGTTGTCATGCTAAGAGGTCAGTTGGAGTAGAGGGAGCTGGCCATGCCGTGCCTCGTTGGCGCAGTAGGTAGCGCGTCAGTCTCATAATCTGAAGGTGGTGAGTTCGACCCTCACACGGGGCAAGCACTCTTCCTTTATCTTTGAGTTCTACCACACTGATCTCCAGCTGCAGAAAAAAGGCGCACACCTGTGCAATAAAGTGGTTGCTTGCGCTGTCTGAAGAAATTCATGGCAAAATGCCAAATCCTGGGATGTAACAAGGGACCTTAAGATGTTCAGTCTATCGCTCCCCCAACTGAGCTATTTCGGCCATTGGTGAGATGACGTCGTGATCCCAAAAGTCAAAGTGAAGGAAGCCCTGGCAGAACACAGTCATTGAAAAGTTCATTGTTTTCCATGACGTCGGCAACGACTCAATTTGATCACTGCAACACAAGTCAGGATGGCCGAGTGGTGTAAGGTGCTGCGTGCAGGTCATCGTCTCCTGTAGAGGCTTGGCATTGAATCCCACCTCTGACAAGGGTCCTTTTACCACTCAGGAGCACACACTTACCCATGCTGGCGACAAGGACAACAAGAGTTGAGGACTGTGTTGAAAACGACATTACACAAAGAATTCAATGTTGAAAGAAATACATCAATACATAAATCAATGGACATGTATTTATTCATTGATTGATTGACTTCAACATGTCTTAATTTAGTCGCTGTACCCACAAAGCAACACTCAGCATAGTGGAGGCTATAGCTCGGCGTTATTGCGTGTACCTTACATGTATCACCCCTGGCACCTGGCCCTGATAACTCCCTACTTTTTGACCACAGTCTGTCTGTGACTTGAACCCGAGAAGTAAAAATGATGCACATGGGCGCTTGCAATCTCGTAGTTTCAATCACATATCACAGTGGATGCGTACACACAGTGTTTCTCGGAGATTGCTGGGACAGTAACGAATGTGCTCCTTGCTTT
This sequence comes from Amia ocellicauda, assembly GCF_036373705.1. Taxonomy (NCBI): domain Eukaryota; kingdom Metazoa; phylum Chordata; class Actinopteri; order Amiiformes; family Amiidae; genus Amia; species Amia ocellicauda. The sequence continues at coordinate 22,217,674 of NC_089863.1, forward strand.
ACATGTCATCTAGCGCACAGTAGCTTTTTCTCCTTCTTTTTGCCCATATCATCCACATATTGTGCCTTTGGGGAACGCCTCCGAAACAGATTTAGAATGCTCTGAGATTCAAGAAACGACAGTGCAACTCTTTTCCAGGGTTGTGGGTAATGCGTTACTAAGTAACGGTATGGTATTACTTTTGGTAGTAACGAGTAACGTAACGTGGTATGGTTCCAAAAGGAGTAATAATATTACAGTTACTGATTCATTTTTTTTGTTCTCGTTACTGCATTACACATTGTAACGATATGGTCTTAATAAGGACGATAAGGACGTCTATGTCGTACATTAAAAAGATTAGAAAAACTGTCGTTTGCAGTTACAAATCTGTAGTAAGAGTAATAAGTTAAAGGAGTCAAGTTGAGACATTTAAGATGCAGATCTACTAGCACATATCTTGATGATGATTACAATAATAACAATAATAAAAATAAATAGCAAAGATGTATTTTAGTGTTGCACGTTTTCTTATGGTAACGTAATGCTTGTCTGAGTATAATGTTGTCTATACACGTTTAGCTACTGCTAATATCTCTTAACAGAAACGTGTATTTATTATGCTGTCTCCAATCATCTAAAGCACAAAGAATAAAACAGCCACAAAAGTCCTTTCCACACCAGGCTCTATCGCTCGTAGTGTTGCTTTCTGTCTTCATTTTTAAAACGAAACACAAAACCAAACCCACAATCGCTCCGCTCCTCCCACAACAGGGGGTGGACTTCCGACACTGGCCTGGTTTTCCTGTGGCGCTTTATTAAAACAACAAAAGATAACAGTATGTCTCTGTCATTATCAACTGCTTGTGTTGGTGTAGCTTTGAAATTGTTTATTGAGGTCCCGCAACGTTTGGGGTGTAATGCAGAGTAATGTAAAAGTAAAGTAACTAATTACATTCTCCAGGAAGTAATAAGTAAAGTGTTTAGTTACTTTTGATATGAGTAACGAGTACAATGTAAGACATTACTTTTTGTGAGTAACGACCCCAAACACTGCTCTTTTCCTTCTCTTTTGGCTTGTTTGTTTGTTGTTGAAAGAGATACAAAGTTTGAGAGTGTCTCGTTTTATTTCTGAAATATAACTCCCAGAAAGTATGGTCTTTGTGTTCTTGAAATTGAATAACCTCAAAAGAAAGAAATGGTCCAATGAATTGCCGAAGAAAAGTCTAGCCGCTGTATTCTGGAATGAAGAAAAAAATGAAATGACAAGGGCAATCAAAGCAAGTAAGACAGTAGGCTGTGTGGCATACGCTAGCCAGAAATCGAACGCAACTCACAAGAACAGGAACCTTGTATGATACCACTACACCACTGGCGCTGCGGGGAAACTCTAGATTCTGTCACCGAAGCAAATGCACAAGACATATAAAACGCGTCCCCTGGGGCACAATGGTCTTTTAATAATTATCTGTAATAATCTGCAGTCGAACTGCTTAATACGTACCTAGCTAATCACTACATCACAGGCGCATGGTTGTCATTCGGGGAAAATATGTGTTCACGAATGTTCATCGGAGTGGTTGTCATGCTAAGAGGTCAGTTGGAGTAGAGGGAGCTGGCCATGCCGTGCCTCGTTGGCGCAGTAGGTAGCGCGTCAGTCTCATAATCTGAAGGTGGTGAGTTCGACCCTCACATGGGGCAAGCACTCTTCCTTTATCTTTGAGTTCTACCACACTGATCTCCAGCTGCAGAAAAAAGGCGCACACCTGTGCAATAAAGTGGTTGCTTGCGCTGTCTGAAGAAATTCATGGCAAAATGCCAAATCCTGGGATGGAACAAGGGACCTTTAGATGTTCAGTCTATCGCTCCCCCAACTGAGCTATTTCGGCCATTGGTGAGATGACGTCGTGATCCCAAAAGTCAAAGTGAAGGAAGCCCTGGCAGAACACAGTCATTGAAAAGTTCATTGTTTTCCATGACGTCGGCAACGACTCAATTTGATCACCGCAACACAAGTCAGGATGGCCGAGTGGTGTAAGGTGCTGCGTGCAGGTCATCGTCTCCTGTAGAGGCTTGGCTTTGAATCCCACCTCTGACAAGGGTCCTTTTACCACTCAGGAGCACACACTTACCCGTGCTGGCGACAAGGACAACAAGAGTTGAGGACTGTGTTGAAAACGACATTACACAAAGAATTCAATGTTGAAAGAAATACATCAATACATAAATCAATGGACATGTATTTATTCATTGATTGATTGACTTCAACATGTCTTAATTTAGTCGCTGTACCCACAAAGCAACACTCAGCATAGTGGAGGCTATAGCTCGGCGTTATTGCGTGTACCTTACATGTATCACCCCTGGCACCTGGCCCTGATAACTCCCTACTTATTGACCACAGTCTGTCTGTGACTTGAACCCGAGAAGTAAAAATGATGCACATGGGCGCTTGCAATCTCGTTGTTTCAATCACATATCACAGTGGATGCGTACACACGGTGTTTCTCGGAGATTGCTGGGACAGTAACGAATGTGTTCCTTGCTTTACATGTCATCTAGCGCACAGTAGCTTTTTCTCCTTCTTTTTGCCCATATCATCCACATATTGTGCCTTTGGGGAACGCCTCCGAAACAGATTTAGAATGCTCTGAGATTCAAGAAACGACAGTGCAACTCTTTTCCAGGGTTGTGGGTAACGCGTTACTAAGTAACGCATTACAGTAATGTTATTACTTTTGGTAGTAACGAGTAACGTAACGTGGTATGGTTCCAAAAGGAGAAATAATATTACAGTTACTGATTCCTTTTTTTTGTTCTCGTTACTGCATTACACATTGTGACGATATGGTCTTAATAAGGACGATAAGGACGTCTATGTCGTACATTAAAAATATTAGAAAAACTGTCGTTTGCAGTTACAAATCTGTAGTAAGAGTAATAAGTTAAAGGAGTCAAGTTGAGACATGTAAGATGCAAATCTACTAGCACATATCTTGATGATGATTACAATAATAACAATAATAAAAATAAATAGCAAAGATGTATTTTAGTGTTGCACGTTTTCTTATGGTAACGTAATGCTTGTCTGAGTATAATGTCTATACACATTTAGCTACTGCTAATATCTCTTAACAGAAACGTGTATTTATTATGCTGTCTCCAATCATCTAAAGCACAAAGAATAAAACAGCCACAAAAGTCCTTTCCACACCAGGCTCTATCGCTCGTAGTGTTGCTTTCTGTCTTCATTTTTAAAACGAAACACAAAACCAAACCCACAATCGCTCCGCTCCTCCCACAACAGGGGGTGGGCTTCTGACACTGGCCTGGTTTTCCTGTGGCGCTTTATTAAAACAACAAAAGATAACAGTATGTCTCTGTCATTATCAAGTGCTTGTGTTGGTGTAGCTTTGAAATTGTTTATTGAGGTCCCGCAACGTTTGGGGTGTAATGCAGAGTAATGTAAAAGTAAAGTAACTAATTACATTCTCCAGGAAGTAATAAGTAAAGTGTTTAGTTACTTTTGATATGAGTAACGAGTACAATGTAAGACATTACTTTTTGTGAGAAACGACCCCAACACTGCTCTTTTCCTTCTCTTTTGGCTTGTTTGTTTGTTGTTGAAGGAGATACAAAGTTTGAGAGTGTCTCGTTTTATTTCTGAAATATAACTCCCAGAAAGTATGGTCTTTGTGTTCTTGAAATTGAATAACCTCAAAAGAAAGAAATGGTCCAATGAATTGCCGAGGAAAAGTCTAGCCGCTGTATTCTGGAATGAAGAAAAAAATGAAATGACAAGGGCAATCAAAGCAAGTAAGACAGTAGGCATACGCTAGCCAGAAATCGAACGCAACTCACAAGAACAGGAACCTTGTATGATACCACTACACCACTGGCGCTGCGGGGAAGCTCTAGATTCTGTCACCGAAGCAAATGCACAAGACATATAAAACGCGTCCCCTGGGGCACAATGGTCTTTTAATAATTATCTGTAATAATCTGCAGTCGAACTGCTTAATACGTACCTAGCTAATCACTACATCACAGGCGCATGGTTGTCATTCGGGGAAAATATGTGTTCACGAATGTTCATCGGAGTGGTTGTCATGCTAAGAGGTCAGTTGGAGTAGAGGGAGCTGGCCATGCCGTGCCTCGTTGGCGCAGTAGGTAGCGCGTCAGTCTCATAATCTGAAGGTGGTGAGTTCGACCCTCACACGGGGCAAGCACTCTTCCTTTATCTTTGAGTTCTACCACACTGATCTCCAGCTGCAGAAAAAAGGCGCACACCTGTGCAATAAAGTGGTTGCTTGCGCTGTCTGAAGAAATTCATGGCAAAATGCCAAATCCTGGGATGTAACAATGGACCTTTAGATGTTCAGTCTATCGCTCCCCCAACTGAGCTATTTCGGCCATTGGTGAGATGACGTCGTGATCCCAAAAGTCAAAGTGAAGGAAGCCCTGGCAGAACACAGTCATTGAAAAGTTCATTGTTTTCCATGACGTCGGCAACGACTCAATTTGATCACTGCAGCACAAGTCAGGATGGCCGAGTGGTGTAAGGTGCTGCGTGCAGGTCATCGTCTCCTGTAGATGCTTGGCTTTGAATCCCACCTCTGACAAGGGTCCTTTTACCACTCAGGAGCACACACTTACCCGTGCTGGCGACAAGGACAACAAGAGTTGAGGACTGTGTTGAAAACGACATTACACAAAGAATTCAATGTTGAAAGAAATACATCAATACATAAATCAATGGACATGTATTTATTCATTGATTGATTGACTTCAACATGTCTTAATTTAGTCGCTGTACCCACAAAGCAACACTCAGCATAGTGGAGGCTATAGCTCGGCGTTATTGCGTGTACCTTACATGTATCACCCCTGGCACCTGGCCCTGATAACTCCCTACTTTTTGACCACAGTCTGTCTGTGACTTGAACCCGAGAAGTAAAAATGATGCACATGGGCGCTTGCAATCTCGTTGTTTCAATCACATATCACAGTGGATGCGTACACACGGTGTTTCTCGGAGATTGCTGGGACATTAACGAATGTGTTCCTTGCTTTACATGTCATCTAGCGCACAGTAGCTTTTTCTCCTTCTTTTTGCCCATATCATCCACATATTGTGCCTTTGGGGAACGCCTCCGAAACAGATTTAGAATGCTCTGAGATTCAAGAAACGACAGTGCAACTCTTTTCCAGGGTTGTGGGTAACGCGTTACTAAGTAACGCATTACAGTAATGTTATTACTTTTGGTAGTAACGAGTAACATAACGTGGTATGGTTCCAAAAGGAGAAATAATATTACAGTTACTGATTCCTTTTTTTTGTTCTCGTTACTGCATTACACATTGTAACGATATGGTCTTAATAAGGACGATAAGGACGTCTATGTCGTACAATAAAAATATTAGAAAAACTGTCGTTTGCAGTTACAAATCTGTAGTAAGAGTAATAAGTTAAAGGAGTCAAGTTGAGACATTTAAGATGCAGATCTACTAGCACATATCTTGATGATGATTACAATAATAACAATAATAAAAATAAATAGCAAAGATGTATTTTAGTGTTGCACGTTTTCTTATGGTAACGTAATGCTTGTCTGAGTATAATGTTGTCTATACACATTTAGCTACTGCTAATATCTCTTAACAGAAACGTGTATTTATTATGCTGTCTCCAATCATCTAAAGCACAAAGAATAAAACAGCCACAAAAGTCCTTTCCACACCAGGCTCTATCGCTCGTAGTGTTGCTTTCTGTCTTCATTTTTAAAACGAAACACAAAACCAAACCCACAATCGCTCCGCTCCTCCCACAACAGGGGGTGGGCTTCCGACACTGGCCTGGTTTTCCTGTGGCGCTTTATTAAAACAACAAAAGATAACAGTATGTCTTTGTCATTATCAACTGCTTGTGTTGGTGTAGCTTTGAAATTGTTTATTGAGGTCCCGCAACATTTGGGGTGTAATGCAGAGTAATGTAAAAGTAAAGTAACTAATTACATTCTCCAGGAAGTAATAAGTAAAGTGTTTAGTTACTTTTGATATGAGTAACGAGTACAATGTAAGACATTACTTTTTGTGAGAAACGACCCCAACACTGCTCTTTTCCTTCTCTTTTGGCTTGTTTGTTTGTTGTTGAAGGAGATACAAAGTTTGAGAGTGTCTCGTTTTATTTCTGAAATATAACTCCCAGAAAGTATGGTCTTTGTGTTCTTGAAATTGAATAACCTCAAAAGAAAGAAATGGTCCAATGAATTGCCAAGGAAAAGTCTAGCCGCTGTATTCTGGAATGAAGAAAAAAATGAAATGACAAGGGCAATGATAACAAGTAAGACAGTAGGCTGTGTGGCATACGCTAGCCAGAAATCGAACGCAACTCACAAGAACAGGAACCTTGTATGATACCACTACACCACTGGCGCTGCGGGGAAGCTCTAGATTCTGTCACCGAAGCAAATGCACAAGACATATAAAACGCGTCCCCTGGGGCACAATGGTCTTTTAATAATTATCTGTAATAATCTGCAGTCGAACTGCTTAATACGTACCTAGCTAATCACTACATCACAGGCGCATGGTTGTCATTCGGGGAAAATATGTGTTCACGAATGTTCATCGGAGTGGTTGTCATGCTAAGAGGTCAGTTGGAGTAGAGGGAGCTGGCCATGCCGTGCCTCGTTGGCGCAGTAGGTAGCGCGTCAGTCACATAATCTGAAGGTGGTGAGTTCGACCCTCACACGGGGCAAGCACTCTTCCATTATCTTTGAGTTCTACCACACTGATCTCCAGCTGCAGAAAAAAGGTGCACACCTGTGCAATAAAGTGGTTGCTTGCGCTGTCTGAAGAAATTCATGGCAAAATGCCAAATCCTGGGATGGAACAAGTGACCTTTAGATGTTCAGTCTATCGCTCCCCCAACTGAGCTATTTCGGCCATTGGTGAGATGACGTCGTGATCCCAAAAGTCAAAGTGAAGGAAGCCCTGGCAGAACACAGTCATTGAAAAGTTCATTGTTTTCCATGACGTCGGCAACGACTCAATTTGATCACTGCAGCACAAGTCAGGATGGCCGAGTGGTGTAAGGTGCTGCGTCTCCTGTAGATGCTTGGCTTTGAATCCCACCTCTGACAAGGGTCCTTTTACCACTCAGGAGCACACACTTACCCGTGCTGGCGACAAGGACAACAAGAGTTGAGGACTGTGTTGAAAACGACATTACACAAAGAATTCAATGTTGAAAGAAATACATCAATACATAAATCAATGGACATGTATTTATTCATTGATTGATTGACTTCAACATGTCTTAATTTAGTCGCTGTACCCACAAAGCAACACTCAGCATAGTGGAGGCTATAGCTCGGCGTTATTGCGTGTACCTTACATGTATCACCCCTGGCACCTGGCCCTGATAACTCCCTACTTTTTGACCACAGTCTGTCTGTGACTTGAACCCGAGAAGTAAAAATGATGCACATGGGCGCTTGCAATCTCGTTGTTTCAATCACATATCACAGTGGATGCGTACACACGGTGTTTCTCGGAGATTGCTGGGACAGTAACGAATGTGTTCCTTGCTTTACATGTCATCTAGCGCACAGTAGCTTTTTCTCCTTCTTTTTGCCCATATCATCCACATATTGTGCCTTTGGGGAACGCCTCCGAAACAGATTTAGAATGCCCTGAGATTCAAGAAACGACATTGCAACTCTTTTCCAGGGTTGTGGGTAACGCATTACTAAGTCTGAGTTGTAGAACCACGTGGGAAATTAGTGGAGAAGTCGCGGAGATAAAGCAAATAGAACTTTAATGGAGCCGGCTCGGAAGCTCCACGTCAGAAATAATTCCTTCAGTGAGACTTAATGTTTACAAACATGAGTACAACTTTATAGGAAAAATGACGTAACATCTTATGGCCGTTCATCCAATCAGAAGATACAGGTCCGGGTCCGTTTTACGATCTGTCCTCCCGTGAAGAGGTGATGGATCCAAAGCAGATGTCCGTCTTTGATGTGCACTTGGAAGATGCGATCCCACGGTCGTCATTTACCTAGTGTCAATCGTTCTTTAACAGAAACAATTCCTGCCTATCTGGAGAAACGATTAAGTCATAAACAAATTCTCAGGAGACAGCTCTAGGCTATTTCGGCACTGTGTAATCTTTCATTACTGACAGGAGTTTCTAACAAATCGACCTTGTTGACCCTTTACTTGTCCTGCTAAATCGAATGTGCTCAGTCTGTATACAAAACTACTTCTAATGCTAGTATTAATATAAAACATTATATAATAATCACAAAACACTTTCTTCAACTTCCAAAAAGAGTCTTCAGAGAGTTAGTTGAAAATGCATGGGTATATTTTAAGAATATACTACACGAGGCTCAGGAACAATTTGTACCAAAACTTAGCAAATTGAGGAAGAAAAAACATTGGCCAAAATGGTTTAATAGAGGTATGCAAAAAATATAAAGAGGAAGACAATGTTGTATAGCACATACAAAAGGGATGGTGACGAAACAAAATACATAGAATATGTTGAGCTGCAAAGAGATCTTAAGAAAGGGATCAGGAAAGCAAAGAGGGAATTAGAAAGAAAAATAGCTCTTGGAGCTCAAACCAATGCAAAGAGCTTTTTTCAATATCACAACAGCAAGCGGTTAATAAAGGAGGAGGTGAAACAGATAAAGGGCAAAAACGGAGGTATCTTGGAAAACGAACAAGATGTGGCACATATTCTAAATGAGTATTTCACAGAGGTTTTTACAAAAGAAAAAACAGATGACATGCCACAGGTTGACAATCAGTCCAGTCAATCCCTAAGAGAGATCAGGATAAATGAGGAGGAGGTACTAAAGGGACTAGCAGAATTAAAAACAAACAAATCACCTGGGCCAGATGGGATATTTCCAACAGTACTTCAAGAAAATAGGTGGCTCAGCAGATACAATCTTGGCAGCACAGGCTATTCAGAGGAACTTAGATAATATTCAGTTGTGGGCTGACACCTGGCAAATGCAATTCAATGTGGACAAGTGCAAGGTAATACATGCAGGTAACAAAAATGTCCACTATAATTACACTATGGGAGGTACAAATCTACATGAAGTAACGCATGAGAAAGACCTAGGAGTCTATGTGGACTCCTCACTTTCTCCATCCAAGCAATGTGGGGAAGCAATAAAGAAGGCAAACAGAATGCTAGGGTATATTGTCAAAAGTGTAGAATTTAAAACAAGGGCAGTCATGTTAAGACTGTACAATGCGCTAGTTAGACCTCATCTGGAATACTGTGTACAGTTCTGGGCACCACACTTCAAAAAGGATATTGCTGCCTTAGAGGCAGTTCAGAGGAGAGCAACCAGACTTATTCCAGGTCTTCAAGGGAAAGTCCTACTCAGAGAGACTGAGAGAACTGAACCTTTTCACCCTGGTACAGAGGAGACTACCCGGGGACAGAAATGGAAATTGGGCTTCAAGGCATTCAAAACGGAAAACAGGAGACACTTCTTTACACAGAGAGTAGTCACAATCTGGAATAAACTACCCAGCGATGTGGTTGAAGCTGAAAGTTTGGGAACATTTAAAAATGGTCTGGAATGGATCCTTGGATCACTTCGATATTAATGAACACCAAACGAGCAAGATGGGTCGAATGGTCCCCTCTCGTTTGTTAACTCCCTTATGTTCTTAAAAGTGTCTGAAGCAGCATGAAAGAGCACACAAGGCAGCTGAGAACAGACAGAGAGGGGAGTGTATATTGCGTTGGCCGGTAATCGAACCCGTGTCAACTGCTTGGAAGGCAGCTATGCTAACCACTATACCACCAACGCTTAGAAACTGCTTCCCCACAATATCTCACTGTGGTCGAACATGATTCCAGGATTGCAAAGTGGCAGGCAATTTGTTTTCCAAATTGCAATCGGTGAACATTTGGGAAGCCCTGCGATATCTGCAGTTTCCTGTTCCTGAGTGCGGAAGGAAAATGTCCATTAGCATCTTTCCAGATTGCACTTTATTCAGACCTTTCCGAAATGAAACAAAACCAAAGTTGAAACAAAGAAGAGGATGGTTTTAATCCATCGACCTCTGGGTTATGGGCCCAGCACGCTTCCGCTGCGCCACTCTGCTCCTTTGGCACTCATCCACCTGTTAACGTCACAGCCACTCCTATATTGCATATTGCAAGCAATACAAGTTTGCAAAGCCCTGCGTTATTTCCACTTTCCTGTTCAAGACTGCACACCGAGCTTCTCCATGCGCTGGAGCAGCTTTCCAGGTTTCAGTGCCTTCACATTTCACCCTGTATGTGCTGTGGGAAGCATCATGTCAATTGTTTTGAACTAAGCGGATCGGGGCTCAGTCTGAGCTCAGATCCGAGCTTATAAATGACAGTGCTTCTGAGCAGCTGGGACTCAAAGCCACACTCCCTGGCTTAGGAACCCAGTGTCTGATCCACTAGGACACGGGGGCTCAGCCAGACAGTATCGGAAAATGGAAATAAATAAATAAATAAATAAATAAATAAAAAGATGCTGCGCGTTACACAATAGACACCAGGTAAAGAAGTGAATAGTTACAGGAACTGTCACGTAAGCTCCTCAACTTGAAACGGGCACATACGAACTCCTGTGAAATAACACGAGATGGATAACTACCCCTTCTCTGCTGCAGCAGAATGTGACTACCTATTGCGCAGATTATTGCGTCAATCGATTCGAAAAGAGGGCTGGCATTTGTCACCAATGTGTCTCGTTTTATTTCTGAAATATAACTCCCAGAAAATATTGTCTGTGTTTTTGAAATTGAATAACCTCAAAAGAAAGAAATGATCCAGTCAATTGCTAAAGAAGAGTCTTGCCGCTGCATTCTGGAATGAAGAAAAGAATGAAATGACAAGTACAATCAAATCAAGAAAGAGAGCGGGCTGTGTCGGATGTGCCAGCCGGGAATCGAACCCGAGTCACAAGAATGGGAATCTTGTATGATACCACTACACCACTGGCGCTGCTGGGGAAGCTCTGGCTTGCGTCCTTGAAGCAAATTCATAGAAAGCGTCCCATGGGGCAAGATGATGTCTTAATGATTATCCTTATTAGTCTGTTGTCGATCTGCTTAATACGTACCTAGCCAATCACTACATCACAGGTGCAGAGACAATCAGTATGAAGGCGAACACGATTTCGTTAACGTGTGCCCATTTACAAGTTCAATGAATGTATACATAAATAAAGCAGATCTGGGTTTTCCTCTGAAACATTTAGGACTGGTTTCATAAATGCGTCCATAAGTCCATAAACGCCACGAGTGCAACGTGCAACTCTATTGTAGCTGCTGTTACTGTACGATTCATCGTGATACGTGTGTGTTTTATTTCAGCTGTAACTCGCCCTGGTTAAGCACGTCTACGGTGTAATTTAAAAATATTACAGAAATTGTCGTTTGCAGTTACAAATCTGTAGTAAGAGTAATACGTTAAGGGAGTCAAGTTCAGCAATTTAAAATACAAATCTACTAGCACATATCTTGATAAAAATTACAATAATAACAATAATAATAATACATAGCAAATATTTATTTTAGTGTTGCACATGGAAAGTTTTCTTACAGTAACTTCTGAATATAATGTTGTCTATACCCTTTTAGCTATTCGTAATATCTCTTAACAGAAACTTGTATATTTTTAGCTGTCTCCAATCATCTAAAGCATACAGAATAAGACAGCCACAAAAGTCCTTTCCACACCAGGCTCTATCGCTCGTAGTGTTGCTTTCTGTCACTGTCTTTAAAACGAGACACAAACCAAACCCACAATCGCTCCGCTCCTCCCACAACAGGGGGTGGACTTCCGACACTGGCCTGGTTTTCCTGTGGCGCTTTATTAAAACAACAAAAGATAACAGTATGTCTCTGTCATTATCAACTGCTTGTGTTGGTGTAGCTTTGAAATTGTTTATTGAGGTCCCGCAACGTTTGGGGTGTAATGCAGAGTAATGTAAAAGTAAAGTAACTAATTACATTCTCCAGGAAGTAATAAGTAAAGTGTTTAGTTAGTTTTGATATGAGTAACGAGTACAATGTAAGACATTACTTTTTGTGAGTAACGACCCCAACACTGCTCTTTTCCTTCTCTTTTGGCTTGTTTGTTTGTTGTTGAAAGAGATACAAAGTTTGAGAGTGTCTCGTTTTATTTCTGAAATATAACTCCCAGAAAGTATGGTCTTTGTGTTCTTGAAATTGAATAACCTCAAAAGAAAGAAATGGTCCAATGAATTGCCGAAGAAAAGTCTAGCCGCTGTATTCTGGAATGAAGAAAAAAATGAAATGACAAGGGCAATCAAAGCAAGTAAGACAGTAGGCTGTGTGGCATACGCTAGCCAGAAATCGAACGCAACTCACAAGAACAGGAACCTTGTATGATACCACTACACCACTGGCGCTGCGGGGAAGCTCTAGATTCTGTCACCGAAGCAAATGCACAAGACATATAAAACGCGTCCCCTGGTCTTTTAATAATTATCTGTAATAATCTGCAGTCGAACTGCTTAATACGTACCTAGCTAATCACTACATCACAGGCGCATGGTTGTCATTCGGGGAAAATATGTGTTCACGAATGTTCATCGGAGTGGTTGTCATGCTAAGAGGTCAGTTGGAGTAGAGGGAGCTGGCCATGCCGTGCCTCGTTGGCGCAGTAGGTAGCGCGTCAGTCTCATAATCTGAAGGTGGTGAGTTCGACCCTCACACGGGGCAAGCACTCTTCCTTTATCTTTGAGTTCTACCACACTGATCTCCAGCTGCAGAAAAAAGGCGCACACCTGTGCAATAAAGTGGTTGCTTGCGCTGTCTGAAGAAATTCATGGCAAAATGCCAAATCCTGGGATGGAACAAGGGACCTTTAGATGTTCAGTCTATCGCTCCCCCAACTGAGCTATTTCGGCCATTGGTGAGATGACGTCGTGATCCCAAAAGTCAAAGTGAAGGAAGCCCTGGCAGAACACAGTCATTGAAAAGTTCATTGTTTTCCATGACGTCGGCAACGACTCAATTTGATCACTGCAACACAAGTCAGGATGGCCGAGTGGTGTAAGGTGCTGCGTGCAGGTCATCGTCTCCTGTAGAGGCTTGGCTTTGAATCCCACCTCTGACAAGGGTCCTTTTACCACTCAGGAGCACACACTTACCCGTGCTGGCGACAAGGACAACAAGAGTTGAGGACTGTGTTGAAAACGACATTACACAAAGAATTCAATGTTTAAAGAAATACATCAATACATAAATCAATGGACATGTATTTATTCATTGATTGATTGACTTCAACATGTCTTAATTTAGTCGCTGTACCCACAAAGCAACACTCAGCATAGTGGAGGCTATAGCTCGGCGTTATTGCGTGTACCTTACATGTATCACCCCTGGCACCTGGCCCTGATAACTCCCTACTTTTTGACCACAGTCTGTCTGTGACTTGAACCCGAGAAGTAAAAATGATGCACATGGGCGCTTGCAATCTCGTTGTTTCAATCACATATCACAGTGGATGCGTACACACGGTGTTTCTCGGAGATTGCTGGGACAGTAACGAATGTGTTCCTTGCTTTACATGTCATCTAGCGCACAGTAGCTTTTTCTCCTTCTTTTTGCCCATATCATCCACATATTGTGCCTTTGGGGAACGCCTCCGAAACAGATTTAGAATGCTCTGAGATTCAAGAAACGACAGTGCAACTCTTTTCCAGGGTTGTGGGTAACGCGTTACTAAGTCTGAGTTGTAGAACCACGTTGGAAATAAGTGGAGAAGTCGCGGAGATAAAGCAAATAGAACTTTAATGGAGCCGGCTCGGAAGCTCCACGTCAGAAATAATTCCTTCAGTGAGACTTAATGTTTACAAACATGTGTACAACTTTATAGGAAAAATGACGTAACATCTTATGGCCGTTCATCCAATCTGAAGATTTTATGATCTGTCCACCCGTGAAGAGGTGATGGATCCAAAGCAGATGTCCATCTTTGATGTGCACTAGGAAGATGCGATCCCACGGTCGTCATTTACCTAGTGTCAATCGTTCTTTAACAAAAACAATTCCTGCCTATCTGGAGAAACGATTAAGTCATAAACAAATTCTCAGCAGACAGCTGTAGGCTATTTCGGCACTGTGTAATCTTTCATTACTGACAGGAGTTTCTAACAAATCGACCTTGTTGACTCTTTACTTGTCCTGCTAAATCGAATCTGCTCAATCTGTATACAAAACTACTTCTAATGCTAGTATTAATATAAAATATTATATAATTATCACAACACACTTTCTTCAACTTCCTATACAGAGTCTTAATTCCCTGCTGTTTGGCAATAGAGCAAAGCGGAAAGAAGCCAAAGAAAAGTTATGTTTATCAGTTACAAGCAAGGGGTTAGGAAGATTTGACGCTGCGTTTTCAGCTCCTTCATCCCAACCCTTCCCCGTGGGGTGTATATGTGTGTATGGCGAGTGTAAGGGTGTCCCTGCTGTCGGGGAGAGCGATAAGTGTGTGTCCCTAAATGTGAATGTACAGAATGTCCTGTAGGCGTGAGTGAGTGACCTTTGTAATAGTATCTTTCCAATGCATCCTTTGGTTTTCCTTGAGTCATGAGGTTTATTGCCTTTGATACTAAATCCATTTGTCCTCAGTCACATGGAGCCTCCAGAACCAAGGGGATAGAATAAGATTTGTGTCAATGGGTGTGTGAGTTTTGCTCCTCCCGAGTGAGGGACGGTGTCGTTTAGTAGAAATTTAGAGAAAGTCTGCCAACGAGGGTGTTTTAATTGCAGCTGTAACCATAGTAGATACATTATGAGGTTTACAAAGTTGTTGAGATGCTCTTTGAACAGTGTATTTAAGACATAAAAAAGAAACATACAGACATAGCAGAATAGTAACTACCGATATCAATCCTTTTAATACAATCATACCCAGATTATCAAAGGTATCAGCAAGCCATCCCCAGAGGGTTTTTCCTCCGGAGGACTGGTGTATCTTTGTAGTTGCTTTCCTAATGTGCTCTATAAGATTATAAATGTGTTCAGAGTTATCTGGTATGTAAGTACAGCATTCCTGCCCTATAATGGCACATGTCCCTCCTTGTGCTGCTAGCAAGAAATCTAGAGCTAGCCTGTTCTGGAGGGCAACAGTTCGCATAGCCACTATTTCAGTTGTTAAATTGCTGAGAACTTCAGTTGTAGAAATACTTAATGTTTCTAATATACCAGCTACTAATCTGATTTCCTTTATTGCTCTTCCGACTCCATACATAGGAAATAGTATGGAAGCAAACCTGTCTCCTTCCCCTATCTCACCTTTAGGGTGAGTAAATTGTTCTATATCTGGAAGGTATTTATCTTCAGTGTGGCGCAAAGCTGGCACCACAAATCCTAAATAACAAGAACCTGTGAACTTACAAGGAAGTTCCCAATATGCCCGCATGCCGCATATCCAATAAGTCCCATTCCATGGAGCGTAAAATCGACAAGTCTGATACCTAAAGTCAAGACCATCGATAGCCACAGTGTGATTACAAGTACTATTACCTATCAATTGGGATTGCATGGTTTGGTTATAGTATGAAACACACACAGATCCTTTGTTACTGTGAGCCAAGTCAATATATGGCATTTTAAAATATCTTCTATTCTGATCCATCTTCGGTCTAAAGTACCATTCTCCTGTGATGCCTAAGGCATAATCATATGCATACCGTACATTAGAGGCAACTCTAAGTTGTGAATAATCAGAAAATACTGGAATTGGAATGGGGATCATTGGAACCCCTTTCTTAGTGTCGTGTGGAATGTGGGAACAAACCCAACATTTTGTTTTATTAAGGGCATTTGCATAGGTGCGTGTCATTTGGATAAATTTGTTATCTGTCCATGATTCAACTAAGGACAGGCAGATCAGTCCAAATACTCTAGTGTACACAGTCGTCGTCATGCTGGATTATCTCTTAGTACCTGTAGGGGGACAAAACCTTTACCAGTTAGGGGAATGTCTCTCAAAATTCAGGAAATCTGCAACTGTTGCTTTCCTAGGAATGAGAAAAGATAAAGGTTTAGTACACAGTTCTCCTGGATTATAATTTTTAACTTGTGAACAATGTTTCCATCTAGTACCCCCCTCCTGTCCGTCAATACAAACCGAAGTGTCTGTAGAAAGAAGGACATTATGTGGTCCTGTCCATTTGGGCCTGAGCCCTGGTCTGCTTGGAAATTTTTCACACATTACTTGTGAACCAACCTCAGGAAGTGTTGTTGGCATTTCCTCTTTGAGTTCCAAGTCTCTGAGGGACTGGAGATCACGTGCTTGTGATCTAAGTTTTTTTAAGTGTGTACATAGCTGTGCCACATACTGTTTAAGATGGTCTTTGAATGGAGCACTGGGATCAATGGGACCCCAGATGCCAGCAGGGAGTTGCATAGCTCTCCCTGTCATTAACTCATATGGAGAAAGCTGAGTACTCCGATTAGGTGATGCTCTAAGTTTATACAGCACAGCGGGGAGTGCTACTCTCCATCCCTTGCCTGTAGTTAACAGGGCTTTTGCCAAACTTTTCTTCAGTGTCCGGTTAGTGCTCTCCACTAAGCCTGAACTCTGAGGGTGATAAGGTATATGAAATCGTTGTTTTACCCCAGCAGTAAACATGCTTCCTTCATCACCTTACCGGTGAAATGAGTCCCTTGATCTGAGTCCATTTGACGGGGCACACCCCATCGAGGAATAACCTCAGTTGCTAGGACTCGTGCTGCAGTGGTGGCAGAGCAGTCCCTGCAGGGGAAAGCCTCAACCCATTTTGTGAAATGGTCAATTATTACCAAGCAATAGGATGTCCCATGACATTTTGTCAGGGGTCCTGTAAAGTCAATTTGAATATTTTCCCACGGACCTCGAGGCCGGGGCTGGTGTGATTTAGTGACTTTGATCGGTTTACCTGGGTTTACTTGTGCGCAAGGAATACACTGTTGACACCACTTCGCAGTGTCCCTGCCTATGCCAGGCCACCACCAGTGTTCACGCAATTGAGTTAACATGGCCTTGCGACCCGTGTGAGCTGGGCCATGGTACTGGTCCAGAAGCATTGACCTAATACACTGGGGTGCTAATACACATTGTAAGTTAGGACTTCGCCACAAACCGTCTGAGTGTACTGCACCTCCCTTAACCCACTCTTGTACTTCATTCTTCTCACAGTCTTTCTGTAGCTGTGCGAGGTCAGAATTTTTTTTCTAGGATACTCGCAAGTTTACTAGAGCAGGGGAATCCTGATAACGTCACATGACTGCCTGTCTCTGCTGCCTTTCTCGCAGCTAGGTCTGCAAAGTGATTCCCACGGGTGCGCGGGCATCCATCATCAGAAAGACTCTGATGAGCTTTCACTTTAACTACTGCTACCTTTTCTGGAAGGTGTGCTGCCTCAGCTAGGGCTATAACATACTCATAATGTTTGATTACTTCTCCTGCTGTTGTTATAAACCCTCTACATTCCCAGGTTGCCATATAGTCGTGTACTACTCCAAATGCATAGCGACTGTCAGTGAAAATATTAACTTTAATGTCTTTCGCTATTTTTAATGACTCAGTCAACGCCACGAGTTCTGCCACTTGGGCTGAACAGTGTCCTGGCAGGGATCCAGATTTTACAACGGTGCTGTCATCCAATACCACCGCCCACCCAGTGTGGGGGATTCCATCTATTATTTTCCTGGATCCATCAACATATAGTTCCAAGTCAGGGTCTGTGAGGGGGTTTTCTAGGAAGCGACTGTGGTCCTCCTGGAGCACCAGCTCAGAGCATGTATGCTCTTCTCCCTCCCCTAACATCCCATCTGCTGTGTTTACTCGTGTGTCTTTTATTATTTGTATGGATTTATCTCTGGGGAGCAAAACGGCTTCCCATCCAGCTCGTCTACTATCGGAGACTGAACGCAATTTGCCGGTGTGTAATAATTCAACTAACGTGTGTCCTGTATGCAGAATCAACTGTGTGTTCATTACAATCGGCTCGCATGCCTGCACTGCCCAAGAGGCACAGTCTACTGCTGCCATAAAGCGATGCATGCCTGCTGCTACCGTAGGTTGCTTTGTGGAGTAATAGGCGACGGGACGTTGCCTATCCCCATGTTCCTGTGTCAGAACTGCTGTATAATAGATCCCATCTTGGGAATAGTAGAGGTGAAATGGTTTAGTATGATCTGGTAACCCGAGGGCGGGGGCATTGCTGAGAGCCTGTTTTATTACACGATAGGCTATTTCCTGTTCATGTCCCCAGTCTATGGGGTCCAAGGGAGCCGGGCTTCCTTTGATTAACGCCTGTATCGGACCTGTGGCTTGTGTGAAATTAGGGATGAAAGTGCGGCAATAATTAAGGAGCCCCATAACTTTACACACAGCCCTAACATTATGTGGTTTTGGCATATTTTGAATGGCTTCTTGCCTATTATGCGTTATAGATTTTTGTCCTTGTGAAATGTTGTGTCCGAGATATTGAACCTTAGTTAGGCCTATTTGTGCTTTCTTAGGGCTTGCTTTAAATCCTGCCTTTTGTAAGACACCGAGGACTGTAATTAATGCGCCTAAGTGTGCGGTCTCATCAGGAGACGCAATCAAAAGATCATCCACGTACTGGATGATTAAACTATCCCAGGGTGTCAGACCCATTGCTTCTAAAGTCTTGGCCATTGCCTGGTGAAAGAGTGTTGGGCTGTTGTGAAATCCCTGTGGCACTCTAGTCCATGTGTACTGTTTGTCGAATACAGTAAACGCACATTTATTTTGGGAATCAGAGTGGAGTGGCAGGCTCCAAAATCCATTGCTAATATCCAGGACCGTAAAAATAGAGTGTTCGGGTTTCAAATCGTTTAATATAGTGTTGGGATTGGCTACAATCGGGTGTAATCGGGGTGTAACTTTATTCAATTGTGTGTAATCAATTGTAAGTCGCCATGAGCCGTCTGGTTTTGCCACTGACCAGATTGGAGAATTAGTGGTTGAATGCGTTTCGCGTATTATTCCTTCATTTTGCAATGTTTGAATAATTGTCTGAACTGCCGTAAAAGCTTCTGGTTTAATAGGATACTGTTTATGTGCTTTGTGTACTGGACCTGGGATAACTATAGGTTCAATTTGTGCCAGACCACAATCTTGTTAATGTGTTGCCCAAACATCAGGAAATGCCTGACACACGTGTCCAAGTGGTGTGTCTGGCCATATATGAGATGTTGACGGTGTGAGTGAGATACTAGCGCAATTTGTTGCGTATCTTTGTGTATCCTTTTTTTCCCGTGTATATTGGTCCATATATTGCGATTATTATTAGCATCCATTAGTGCGCCGGCTTCTCTAAGGATATCTATGCCAAATATTGTCCCCTCTGGGTTTTTACAAACCCAAAAAGACACTGGAATTAGGAGATCGCCTATTTCTAGAAGATGAGGTATGCTGAGTGTGGCTGTGATACATGCGCCGCCTACACCTGAGATCTGTAGTCTGCGTTTAGTCAGTGGGAGGGGGAGATCGGTTATCGAGACAGAGGCACCTGTATCCACCAACATTGAACACTGCCGACCCCCTAACAGTGCGGTTATGTGCCGACCTCGGGTGCCGAGGCGACCTATTTCCTATTTAGTTTCTCTGTCAGATCTCAGATGATCTGCAGAAGCTCCGCGTTTCCTCTGGGCTGCCTGGGTTTGTCTTGGTCTGATTCCAGGGCGCTTCGTGTTCGCCTGGAGCGCCTGCTTTCCAGCACTTGTCTCCCGTGTGCCCTGTCCTCCCACAGAAAGTGCACTTAGGGCGGGTTGATTTAGACCGACAGTCTTTAGCGACATGTCCTATTTTTCCGCAATTGTAACATTTACCTCCGTTTTGTGTAATGGCAGATATAGCTGCCACAGCATTTATTTTAGCTTTTGACTGCTTGTTTTCTACCTCTGAAGCCCATTGTACAATTGTACAGTCACACCCATATTGAGGATGTCTTGGTGTGCTTTACAAAACCCTTCTTTTAGTAATTTTAAAAAGATCGCATTATCACGTTCGGTGTCTGGCATTCCGGAGTGTTCTCTAAAAGTAGTGCACTTTCGTTCCGCATAATCGTAGCAAGTCTCTCCTGGCTTCTGTACGACGCCACAGACTATACCCCAATTTCCCTGTCCTGCTCCGAGAACTGTCTTTACAGCCGTGATGAAGTTAGTGATCCTTAGATTATTATTATCATTTCCAGCTGTTATCCAGGTACCATCCTGCTGGGCGGCTTTTAACCCGTCCCAGATTGGCCTTGGACATTTAGTTTTAATTATTATATGTACGTCTCTAGCGTGCATTTGGTGTACATCTAACATCTCATAAAAATTTTCCCAGAAATCCAGATTCCCATGATTGGGTTTAAGTTTTGGAAGGTCGCTTAAAATTGTGTGTTTCTCTCCGGGTGTGAAGGGGCGATGCACCGACGTTGTTAATGCATAAAATTGTCCGTCTACATCGCGGTGTTTCCTTAGTGCGCGTCTCTATAGGTGCTAATTTTACTTTCTCTGACTTGAATGAACTCAAATCTGGGTAAAGTTTAGACTCTGTTCTATTATCAGTGGGGTTGTCTGAATGTTTATATGGTGGAGGGGCAGAAGTTTTTCTCTCTCTTTTCCTTATTCCACCATTCTCTATGCTGTTTGGGAACCCAGTTAGGATCCCATCCTGCCTTTTCCATCTTAAGTTGAAGTTTCTTAAACTTCTCTTGTAGGTATTCACATATAGACACATCTTGTAATGCCATAATGCCAACCCTATCTTTGCCAATGATGGGGCTATATCGTTGGACTTTACAGTACCTCCAGTTCCGTCTGGTTATTGACTGCCACTAACTCTGGCCCTGGCGTACAATGATTTCCTTGCTTAACTTGGGGCTCAGCAGGCCTCGTAATCGTACCTTTCGGTTCCTTTGGTATCTCTCCCTGCAGATCTGTCTTACCTGGAGTTCACCCTACTGTGAACCTCCGCTGTACAGTCAACCTTTCTATTTGTTTTACCTCTACCTCTCCACAGGTTCTCTATAAATTACAATCTGATAGCCAAACACAATCCCGAGATCAAATCTAAATATACAGGGTGGTAATTTTTAAAGGTACTCACCCTTGCTTTGGTCCCGGGAGTGGAGGCAAGTTCAGATCCTCATTCGTGACGCCAAGTTGTAGAACCGTGTGGGAAATAAGAGGAGAAGTCGCAGAGATAAAGCAAATAGAACTTTAATGGAGCCGACTCGGAAGCTCCACGTCAGAAATAATTCCTTCAGTGAGACTTAATGTTTACAAACATGAGTACAACTTTATAGGAAAAATGACGTAACATCTTATGGCCGTTCATCCAATCAGAAGAAACAGGTCCGGGTCCGTTTTACGATCTGTCCTCCCATGAAGAGGTGATGGATCCAAAGCAGATGTCCGTCTTTGATGTGCACTAGGAAGATGCGATCCCACGGTCATCATTTACCTAGTGTCAATCGTTCTTTAACAGAAACAATTCCTGCCTATCTGGAGAAATGATTAAGTCATAAACAAATTCTCAGCAGACAGCTGTAGGCTATTTCGGCACTGTGTAATCTTTCATTACTGACAGGAGTTTCTAACAAATCGACCTTGTTGACCCTTTACTTGTCCTGCTAAATCGAATGTGCTCAGTCTGTATACAAAACTACTTCTAATGCTAGTATTAATATAAAACATTATATAATAATCACAAAACACTTTCTTCAACTTCCTATACAGAGTCTTCAGAGAGTTAGTTGAAAATGCATGGGTATATTTTAAGAATATACTACTCAAGGCTCAGGAGCAATTTGTACCAAAACTTAGCAAATTGAGGAACAAAAAACACTGGCCAAAATGGTTTAATAGAGGTATGCAAACAAAAATAAAGAGGAAGAAAATGTTGTATAGCGCATATAAAAGGGATGGTGATGAAACAAAATACATAGAATATGTTGAGCTGCAAAGAGATCTTAAGAAAGGGATCAGGAAAGCAAAGATGGAATTAGAAAGAAACATAGTTCTTGGAGCTCAAACCAATGCAAAGAGCTTTTTTCAATATCACAACAGCAAGCGGTTAATAAAAGAGGAGGTGAAACAGATAAAGCGCAAAAACGGAGGTATCTTGGAAATTGAACAAGATGAGCAAATATTCTAAATGAGTATTTCACAGAGGTTTTTACAAAAGAAAAAACAGATGACATGCCACAGGTTGACAATCAGTCCAGTCAAACCCTAAGAGAGATCAGGATAAATGAGGAGGAGGTACTAAAGGGACTAGCAGAATTAAAAACAAACAAATCACCTGGGCCAGATGGGATATTTCCAACAGTACTTCAAGAAAATAGGTGGCTCAGCAGATACAATCTTGGCAGCACAGGCTATTCAGAGGAACTTAGATAATATTTAGTTGTGGGCTGACACCTGGCAAATGAAATTCAATGTGGACAAGTGCAAGGTAATACATGCAGGTAACAAAAATGTCCACTATAATTACACTATGGGAGGTACAGATCTACATGAAGTAACGCATGAGAAAGACCTAGGAGTCTATGTGGACTCCTCACTTTCTCCATCCAAGCAATGTGGGGAAGCAATAAAGAAGGCAAACAGAATGCTAGGGTATATTGTCAAAAGTGTAGAATTTAAAACAAGGGCAGTAATGTTAAGACTGTACAATGCGCTAGTTAGACCTCATCTGGAATACTGTGTACAGTTCTGGGCACCACACTTCAAAAAGGATATTGCTGCCTTAGAGGCAGTTCAGAGGAGAGCAAGGGAAAGTCCTACTCGGAGAGACTGAGGGAACTGAACCTTTTCACCCTGGAACAGAGGAGACTACCCGGGGACACAAATGGAAATTGGGCTTCAAGGCATTCAAAACGGAAAACAGGAGACACTTCTTTACACAGAGAGTAGTCACAATCTGGAATAAACTACCCAGCGATGTGGTTGAAGCTGAAAGTTTGGGAACATTTAAAAATGGTCTGGAATGGATCCTTGGATCACTTCGATATTAATGAACACCAAACGAGCACGATGGGTCGAATGGTCCCCTCTCATTTGTAAACTCTCTTATGTTCTTAAAAGGGTCTGAAGCAGCATGAAAGAGCACACTAGGCAGCTGTGAGCAGACAGAGAGGGGAGTGTATTTTGTGTTGGCCGAGAATCGAACCCGGGTCAACTGCTTGGAAGGCAGCTATGCTAACCACTATACCACCAACACCTAGAAACTATTTCATCACCATATCTCACTGTGGTTGAACATGATTCCAGGATTGCAAAGTGGCAGGCAATTCGTTTTCCAAATTGCAATCGGTGAACATTTGGGAAGCCCTGCGTTATCTGCAGTTTCCTGTTCCTGAGTGCGGAAGGAAAATGTCCATTAGCATCTTTCCAGATTGCACTTTATTCAGACCTTTCCGAAATGAAACAAAACCAAAGTTGAAACACACCAGAGGATGGTTTCAATCCATCGACCTCTGGGTTATGGGCCCAGCACGCTTCCGCTGTGCCACTCTGCTCCTTGGCCACTCAGCCACCTGTTAACGTCACAGCCACTCCTATATTGCATATTGCAAGCAATACAAGTTTGCAAAGCCCTGCGTTATTTCCACTTTCCTGTTCAAGACTGCACACCGAGCTTCTCCATGCGCTGGGGCAGCTTTCCAGGTTTCAGTGCCTTCACATTTCACCCTGTATGTGCTGTGGGAAGCATCATGTCAATTGTTTTGTACTAAGCGGATCGGGGCTCAGTCTGAGCTCAGATCCGAGCTTAAAAATGACCGTGCTTCTGAGCAGCTGGGACTCAAAGCCACACTCCCTGGCTTAGGAACCCAGTGTCTGATCCACTAGGACACGGGGGCTCAGCCAGACAGTATCGGAAAATGGAAATAAATAAATTAATTAATAAATAAAAAGATGCTGCGCGTTACACAATAGACACCAGGTAAAGAAGTGAATAGTTACAGGATCTGTCACGTAAGCTCCTCAACTTGAAACGGGCATGTACGAACTCCTGTGAAATAACACGAGATGGATAACTCCCCCTTCTCTGCTGCAGCAGAATGTGACTACCTATTGCGCAGATTATTGCGTCAATTGATTCGAAAAGAGGGCTGGCATTTGTCACCAATGTGTCTCGTTTTATTTCTGAAATATAACTCCCAGAAAATATTGTCTGTGTTTTTGAAATTGAATAACCTCAAAAGAAAGAAATGATCCAGTCAATTGCTAAAGAAGAGTCTTGCCGCTGCATTCTGGAATGAAGAAAATAATGAAATGACAAGTACAATCAAATCAAGAAAGAGAGCGGGCTTTGTCAGATGTGCCAGCCGGGAATCGAACCCGAGTCACAAGAATGGGAATCTTGTATGATACCACTACACCACTGGCGCTGCTGGGGAAGCTCTGGCTTGCGTCCTTGAAGCAAATTCATAGAAAGCGTCCCATGGGGCAAGATGATGTCTTAATGATTATCCTTATTAGTCTGTTGTCGATCTGCTTAATACGTACCTAGCCAATCACTACATCACAGGTGCAGAGACAATCAGTATGAAGGCGAACACGATTTCGTTAACGTGTGCCCATTTACAAGTTCAATGAATGTATACATAAATAAAGCAGATCTGGGTTTTCCTCTGAAACATTTAGGACTGGTTTCATAAATGCGTCCATAAGTCCATAAACGCCACGAGTGCAACGTGCAACTCTATTGTAGCTGCTGTTACTGTACGATTCATCGTGATACGTGTGTGTTTTATTTCAGCTGTAACTCGCCCTGGTTAAGCACGTCTACGGTGTAATTTAAAAATATTACAGAAATTGTCGTTTGCAGTTACAAATCTGTAGTAAGAGTAATACGTTAAGGGAGTCAAGTTCAGCAATTTAAAATACAAATCTACTAGCACATATCTTGATAAAGATTACAATAATAACAATAATAATAATACATAGCAAATATTTATTTTAGTGTTGCACATGGAAAGTTTTCTTACAGTAACTTCTGAATATAATGTTGTCTATACCCTTTTAGCTATTCGTAATATCTCTTAACAGAAACTTGTATATTTTTAGCTGTCTCCAATCATCTAAAGCAGAAGTATTTACAAGTTGCCACAGAGAGAGACCGGAGAGTACAGGTGAGAGGTAGCCATCTTGTTGTTTGACTAGTTTCAGAATAGCCTTAGCATTGCTCATTTTGTTTTAAGTTTGCCTTAAATTGACATTAGCATTGTCTGTAGTTTGCCTAAATTGAAGCCAATTCAGTTCAGCTGCTGAGTTGGTGAAAGTAAACAGGTTGTAGAAGGGAGTTTCTGTCTAGGACTAGCAGGAATTATGTTGTAGGAGGAGCCAGGTGGGGCCAATTAGGTGTGAATTGGGGGTAGGTAGACAAAAGCTACTTAAAGCAGCTGTTGAGAAAGAGCTGTGCTGTTTTTCGCTGACAAAAGTTAGGCAGTTGACTAGCAGCAGGAACCAAGAGAAGTACAAACAAACAAACAAACAAACAAACAAAAAGTAACATTTAGAAGCATGTGGCCACTACAGTGTCAGGTTTGCAGAATGATTGCCTTCCTGGATGAACTCATCCAAGAAGGCTTCATATGAGAACGTTGTCGGCAGGTTGAAATCCTAGAGATCAATTGATCTTGAGGCTCAGCTTGTCGATCTGCGCTGTATTAGGGATATAGAAGAATTGGTCAATCAGCCCATGAGAGAGATGGTGTGCACGCCAAAACCTAGGAGAGTTGAGACCTTAGAGCAGGACAGCGTAGAGAACTGCTGGGTTACAGTAGGTCGTAACCGCAGAAAAGGGCGTGCACACCCCGTAGAGACACCCCAAGAGCTTGAATTGCCCAACAGGTTCCAACTGCTGGACACCGAGTTGGACAGTGACAGCTCAGAGGGTGATGGGGGGCAGTTGAGCACCAGAGCACCATGGTGCCCAATCCCCCCCCAGACGAAGGAGGTAGTTATAGTAGGAGACTCAATTCTTAGAGGTGTAGATCACACAGTGTGTTCTAGTGACATGGAGACCCGCATTGGTATCTTGCCTGCCTGGTGCTCAGGTTGCAGATCTCCCTAAACTAGTAGACGGGCTACTGGCCAAAGCCGGGGGGAATCCACCGGTCATGGTCAGGGAGACAGGCAGAGATTAGAAAGTTTAACACGTGGTTGAAAGCTTGGTGTAGGGAAGAGGGGTTTAGGTTTATGGAGCATTGGTCTTTCTTCTGGGATAGATGGGACCTGTACAAACCGGACGGTCTACATCTAAACAGAAGGGGGGCTAATGCATTGGAAGAGCGTATGTGCAGTGAAATTGAGAATCATTTAAACTAGGAACCAGGGGGGCAGGGAGCTTTGACAATGGGAGATGTTCCACTAAGGAAAGGAAACCAAGGGAAACTGCCAGTAGGAAAGTCCTGAAATGTTTGTACTTCAATGCCAGGAGTATAAGGAACAAGATGTTAGACTTGGAAGCCACAGTGCTGGTGTGTGACTATGATGTTGTAGGAGTGACAGAAACATGTCTTACAGAAAATGATGGGGATGAATACAAGTTGGAAGGATACACACAGTTTAGGTGAGACAGGCAAAATCGAAGAGGGGGTGGGGTAGCATTATATGTGAAAAATGACATTGAGGCAGAAGAACTTGTATTAGATCCCAGTAATGGAACAGAATCTTTGTGGGTGAAACGTTTGAACAAGAGATCTGGAGGATTAGCGGTAGGAGTGTGTTACAGGCCACCAAACTCAGATTTTCAGAAAGATGCTGCATTGTACAGTGTAATCAGGACTGCATGTAGCAAGGATGTGGCTGTTATAATGGGGGATTTCAATTTCCCAAACTAAGACTGGGAAAGCCCAGTGGGGACTACAGAAGCAGAAATGGAAATGGTTGAGATGGTAAATGACTGCTTTCTAACTCAATTTGTCAGGGAACCAACCAGAGAGAGCGCATGTATTGACTTGATCTTTTCAAATGACCAAGATAGAGTCAGGGGGACAGTAGTTAGAGAACCAATGGCAAATTGTGATCACAATATGGTTATCTTTGAGGCATTCTTTCAAAAAACAAGGTCCAAGTCTAAAACAATGGTCTACAATTTTAGAAAAGCAAATCTTGAAGATATGAGACTGCACTTAGAAGAGGTAGACTGGAGCACACTGGATACAGAGTTAGTTGAAAATGCATGGGTATATTTTAAGAATATACTAATCGAGGCTCAGGTCCAATTTGTACCAAAACTTAGCAAATTGAGGAACAAAAAACATTGGCCAAAATGGTTTAATAGAGGTATGCAAAAAATATAAAGAGAAAGACAATGTTGTATAGTGCATACAAAAGGGATGGTGACGAAACAAAATACATAGAATATGTTGAGCTGCAAAGAGATCTTTAGAAAGGGATCAGGAAAGCAAAGAGGGAATTAGAAAGAAACATAGCTCTTGGAGCTCAAACCAATGCAAAACTGAGCCAGGAAATTGCAGACCAATCAGTCTGACCTGCATCACCTGTAAAATGTTGGAAAAAATGATTAGACAGAAAATAGAGGCGCATCTCAATGAAAACCATATTCTCGGAGCTAGTCAACATGGGTTTAGACGAGGCAGATCATGTCTTACTAATTTATTAGAATGTTTAGAACATGCAACTGCAGCTGTAGATCACGTGAAAGCATATGATATGATATACTTAGATTTCCAAAAAGCTTTTGATAAGGTTCCACACCAAAGACTGATCCTCAAATTGGAAGCTGTAGGCATTCAGGGTAATGTAAGTAGATGGATTATGAACTGGTTGATGTCTAGGAAACAGAGGGTGTCGATTAGAGGAGTCACTTCTAACTGGAATGAGGTTGTTAGTGGAGTTCCACAGGGATCAGTACTAGGGCCTTTGCTTTTTCTAATCTATATTAATGATCTGGACTCTGGGATAGTTAGCAAACTTGTCAAATTTGCAGATGATACTAAAATAGGTGGCTCAGCAGATACAATCTTGGCAGCACAGGCTATTCAGAGGGACTTAGATAATATTCAGTTGTGGGCTGACACCTGGCAAATGAAATTCAATGTGGACAAGTGCAAGGTAAT
Source organism: Amia ocellicauda (assembly GCF_036373705.1). NCBI lineage: Eukaryota > Metazoa > Chordata > Actinopteri > Amiiformes > Amiidae > Amia > Amia ocellicauda. The sequence goes on from NC_089863.1 coordinate 22,245,810, forward strand.
ACATGCAGGTAACAAAAATGTCCACTATAATTACACTATGGGAGGTACAGATCTAGATGAAGTAACGCATGAGAAAGACCTAGGAGTCTATGTGGACTCCTCATTTTCTCCATCCAAGCAATGTGGGGAAGCAATAAAAAAGGCAAACAGAATGCTAGGGTATATTGTCAAAAGTGTAGAATTTAAAACAAGGGCAGTAATGTTAAGACTGTACAATGCGCTAGTTAGACCTCATCTGGAATACTGTGTACAGTTCTGGGCACCACACTTCAAGAAGGATATTGCTGCCTTAGAGGCAGTTCAGAGGAGAGCAACCAGACTTATTCCAGGTCTGAAGGGAAAGTCCTACTCGGAGAGACTGAGGGAACTGAACCTTTTCACCCTGGAACAGAGGAGACTACGTGGGGACTTGATCCAAGTCTTCAAAATCATGAAAGGCATCGACCACATCAAACCAGAGGAGCTTTTCCAGATCAGCAGGGACACACGCACCAGGGGACACAAATGGAAATTGGGCTTCAAGGCATTCAAAACGGAAAACAGGAGACACTTCTTTACACAGAGAGTAGTCACAATCTGGAATAAACTACCCAGCGATGTTGTTTAAGCTGAAAGTTTGGGAACATTTAAAAATGGTCTGGAAAGGATCCTTGGATCACTTCGATATTATTGAACACCAAACGAGCATGAAGAGTCGAATGGTCCCCTCTCGTTTGTAAACTTTCATATGTTCTTAAAAGTGTCTGAAGCAGCATGAAAGAGCACACTAAGCAGCTGAGAACAGACAGAGAGGGGAGTGAATATTGCGCTGGCCGGGAATTGAACCCGGGTCAACTGCTTGGAAGGCAGCTATGCTAACCACTATACCACCAACACTTGAACAAGAAAAGTCTAGCCGCTGTATTCTGGAATGAATAAAGAAATGAAATGACAAGGGCAATCAAAGCAAGTAAGACAGTAGGCTGTGTGGCATACGCTAGCCAGAAATCGAACGCAACTCACAAGAACAGGAACCTTGTATGATACCACTACACCACTGGCGCTGCGGGGAAGCTCTAGATTCTGTCACCGAAGCAAATGCACAAGACATATAAAACGCGTCCTCTGGGGCACAATGGTCTTTTAATAATTATCTGTAATAATCTGCAGTCGAACTGCTTAATACGTACCTAGCTAATCACTACATCACAGGCGCATGGTTGTCATTCGGGGAAAATATGTGTTCACGAATGTTCATCGGAGTGGTTGTCATGCTAAGAGGTCAGTTGGAGTAGAGGTAGCTGGCCATGCCGTGCCTCGTTGGCGCAGTAGGTAGCGCGTCAGTCTCATAATCTGAAGGTGGTGAGTTCGACCCTCACACGGGGCAAGCACTCTTCCTTTATCTTTGAGTTTTACCACACTGATCTCCAGCTGCAGAAAAAAGGCGCACACCTGTGCAATAAAGTGGTTGCTTGCGCTGTCTGAAGAAATTCATGGCAAAATGCCAAATCCTGGGATGGAACAAGGGACCTTTAGATGTTCAGTCTATCGCTCCCCCAACTGAGCTATTTCGGCCATTGGTGAGATGACGTCGTGATCCCAAAAGTCAAAGTGAAGGAAGCCCTGGCAGAACACAGTCATTGAAAAGTTCATTGTTTTCCATGACGTCGGCAACGACTCAATTTGATCACTGCAACACAAGTCAGGATGGCCGAGTGGTGTAAGGTGCTGCGTGCAGGTCATCATCTCCTGTAGAGGCTTGGCTTTGAATCCCACCTCTGACAAGGGTCCTTTTACCACTCAGGAGCACACACTTACCCGTGCTGGCGACAAGGACAACAAGAGTTGAGGACTGTGTTGAAAACGACATTACACAAAGAATTCAATGTTGAAAGAAATACATCAATACATAAATCAATGGACATGTATTTATTCATTGATTGATTGACTTCAACATGTCTTAATTTAGTCGCTGTACCCACAAAGCAACACTCAGCATAGTGGAGGCTACAGCTCGGCGTTATTGCGTGTACCTTACATGTATCACCCCTGGCACCTGGCCCTGATAACTCCCTACTTTTTGACCACAGTCTGTCTGTGACTTGAACCCGAGAAGTAAAAATGATGCACATGGGCGCTTGCAATCTCGTTGTTTCAATCACATATCACAGTGGATGCGTACACACGGTGTTTCTCGGAGATTGCTGGGACAGTAACGAATGTGTTCCTTGCTTTACATGTCATCTAGCGCACAGTAGCTTTTTCTCCTTCTTTTTGCCCATATCATCCACATATTGTGCCTTTGGGGAACGCCTCCGAAACAGATTTAGAATGCTCTGAGATTCAAGAAACGACAGTGCAACTCTTTTCCAGGGTTGTGGGTAACGCGTTACTAAGTAACGCATTACAGTAATGTTATTACTTTTGGTAGTAACGAGTAACGTAACGTGGTATGGTTCCAAAAGGAGTAATAATATTACAGTTACTGATTCCTTTTTTTTGTTCTCGTTACTGCATTACACATTGTAACGATATGGTCTTAATAAGGACGATAAGGACGTCTATGTCGTACATTAAAAATATTAGAAAAACTGTCGTTTGCAGTTACAAATCTGTAGTAAGAGTAATAAGTTAAAGGAGTCAAGTTGAGACATTTAAGATGCAGATCTACTAGCACATATCTTGATGATGATTACAATAATAACAATAATAAAAATAAATAGCAAAGATGTATTTTAGTGTTGCACGTTTTCTTATGGTAACGTAATGCTTGTCTGAGTATAATGTTGTCTATACACGTTTAGCTACTGCTAATATCTCTTAACAGAAACGTGTATTTATTATGCTGTCTCCAATCATCTAAAGCACAAAGAATAAAACAGCCACAAAAGTCCTTTCCACACCAGGCTCTATCGCTCGTAGTGTTGCTTTCTGTCTTCATTTTTAAAACGAAACACAAAACCAAACCCACAATCGGTCCGCTCCTCCCACAACAGGGGGTGGACTTCCGACACTGGCCTGGTTTTCCTGTGGCGCTTTATTAAAACAACAAAAGATAACAGTATGTCTCTGTCATTATCAACTGCTTGTGTTGGTGTAGCTTTGAAATTGTTTATTGAGGTCCCACAACGTTTGGGGTGTAATGCAGACTAATGAAAAAGTAAAGTAACTAATTACATTCTCCAGGAAGTAAAAAGTAAAGTGTTTAGTTAATTTTGATATGAGTAACGAGTACAATGTAAGACATTACTTTTTGTGAGTAACGACCCCAAGACTGCTCTTTTCCTTCTCTTTTGGCTTGTTTGTTTGTTGTTGAAGGAGATACAAAGTTTGAGAGTGTCTCATTTTATTTCTGAAATATAACTCCCAGAAAGTATGGTCTTTGTGTTCTTGAAATTGAATAACCTCAAAAGAAAGAAATGGTCCAATGAATTGCCGAAGAAAAGTCTAGCCGCTGTATTCTGGAATGAAGAAAAAAATGAAATGACAAGGGCAATCAAAGCAAGTAAGAAAGTAGGCTGTGTGGCATACGCTAGCCAGAAATCGAACGCAACTCACAAGAACAGGAACCTTGTATGATACCACTACACCACTGGCGCTGCGGGGAAGCTCTAGATTCTGTCACCGAAGCAAATGCACAAGACATATAAAACGCGTCCCCTGGGGCACAATGGTCTTTTAATAATTATCTGTAATAATCTGCATTCGAACTACTTAATACGTACCTAGCTAATCACTACATCACAGGCGCATGGTTGTCATTCGGGGAAAATATGTGTTCACGAATGTTCATCGGAGTGGTTGTCATGCTAAGAGGTCAGTTGGAGTAGAGGGAGCTGCCCATGCCGTGCCTCGTTGGCGCAGTAGGTAGCGCGTCAGTCTCATAATCTGAAGGTGGTGAGTTCGACCCTCACACGGGGCAAGCACTCTTCCTTTATCTTTGAGTTCTACCACACTGATCTCCAGCTGCAGAAAAAAGGCGCACACCTGTGCAATAAAGTGGTTGCTTGCGCTGTCTGAAGAAATTCATGGCAAAATGCCAAATCCTGGGATGGAACAAGGGACCTTTAGATGTTCAGTCTATCGCTCACCCAACTGAGCTACTTCGGCCATTGGTGAGATGACGTCGTGATCCCAAAAGTCAAAGTGAAGGAAGCCCTGGCAGAACACAGTCATTGAAAAGTTCATTGTTTTCCATGACGTCGGCAACGACTCAATTTGATCACTGCAACACAAGTCAGGATGGCCGAGTGGTGTAAGGTGCTGTGTGCAGGTCATCGTCTCCTGTAGAGGCTTGGCTTTGAATCCCACCTCTGACAAGGGTCCTTTTACCACTCAGGAGCACACACTTACCCGTGCTGGCGACAAGGACAACAAGAGTTTAGGACTGTGTTGAAAACGACATTACACAAAGAATTCAATGTTGAAAGAAATACATCAATACATAAATCAATGGACATGTATTTATTCATTGATTGATTGACTTCAACATGTCTTAATTTAGTCGCTGTACCCACAAAGCAACACTCGGCATAGTTGAGGCTATAGCTCGGCGTTATTGCGTGTACCTTACATGTATCACCCCTGGCACCTGGCCCTGATAACTCCCTACTTTTTGACCACAGTCTGTCTGTGACTTGAACCCGAGAAGTAAAAATGATGCACATGGGTGCTTGCAATCTCGTTGTTTCAATCACATATCACAGTGGATGCGTACACACGGTGTTTCTCGGAGATTGCTGGGACAGTAACGAATGTGTTCCTTGCTTTACATGTCATCTAGCGCACAGTAGCTTTTTCTCCTTCTTTTTGCCCATATCATCCACATATTGTGCCTTAGGGGAACGCCTCCGAAACAGATTTAGAATGCTCTGAGATTCAAGAAACGACAGTGCAACTCTTTTCCAGCGTTGTGGGTAACGCGTTACTAAGTCTGAGTTGTAGAACCATGTGGGAAATTAGTGGAGAAGTCGCGGAGATAAAGCAAATAGAACTTTAATGGAGCCGGCTCGGAAGCTCCACGTCAGAAATAATTCCTTCAGTGAGACTTAATGTTTACAAACATGAGTACAACTTTATAGGAAAAATGACGTAACATCTTATGGCCGTTCATCCAATCAGAAGATACAGGTCCGGGTCCGTTTTACGATCTGTCCTCCCGTGAAGAGGTGATGGATCCAAAGCAGATGTCCGTCTTTGATGTGCACTAGGAAGATGCGATCCCACGGTCGTCATTTACCTAGTGTCAATCGTTCTTTAACAGAAACAATTCCTGCCTATCTGGAGAAACGATTAAGTCATAAACAAATTCTCAGGAGACAGCTCTAGGCTATTTCGGCACTGTGTAATCTTTCATTACTGACAGGAGTTTCTAACAAATCGACCTTGTTGACCCTTTACTTGTCCTGCTAAATCGAATGTGCTCAGTCTGTATACAAAACTACTTCTAATGCTAGTATTAATATAAAACATTATATAATAATCACAAAACACTTTCTTCAACTTCCAAAAAGAGTCTTCAGAGAGTTAGTTGAAAATGCATGGGTATATTTTAAGAATATACTACACGAGGCTCAGGAACAATTTGTACCAAAACTTAGCAAATTGAGGAACAAAAAACATTGGCCAAAATGGTTTAATAGAGGTATGCAAAAAATATAAAGAGGAAGACAATGTTGTATAGCGCATACAAAAGGGATGGTGACGAAACAAAATACATAGAATATGTTGAGCTGCAAAGAGATCTTAAGAAAGGGATCAGGAAAGCAAAGAGGGAATTAGAAAGAAAAATAGCTCTTGGAGCTCAAACCAATGCAAAGAGCTTTTTTCAATATCACAACAGCAAGCGGTTAATAAAGGAGGAGGTGAAACAGATAAACGGCAAAAACGGAGGTATCTTGGAAAACGAACAAGATGTGGCACATATTATAAATGAGTATTTCACAGAGGTTTTTACAAAAGAAAAAACAGATGACATGCCACAGGTTGACAATCAGTCCAGTCAATCCCTAAGAGAGATCAGGATAAATGAGGAGGAGGTACTAAAGGGACTAGCAGAATTAAAAACAAACAAATCACCTGGGCCAGATGGGATATTTTCAACAGTACTTCAAGAAAATAGGTGGCTCAGCAGATACAATCTTGGCAGCACAGGCTATTCAGAGGAACTTAGATAATATTCAGTTGTGGGCTGACACCTGGCAAATGCAATTCAATGTGGACAAGTGCAAGGTAATACATGCAGGTAACAAAAATGTCCAGTATAATTACACTATGGGAGGTACAGATCTACATGAAGTAACGCATGAGAAAGACTTAGGAGTCTATGTGGACTCCTCACTTTCTCCATCCAAGCAATGTGGGGAAGCAATAAAGAAGGCAAACAGAATGCTAGGGTATATTGTCAAAAGTGTAGAATTTAAAACAAGGGCAGTCATGTTAAGACTGTACAATGCGCTGGAATACTGTGTACAGTTCTGGGCACCACACTTCAAAAAGGATATTGCTGCCTTAGAGGCAGTTCAGAGGAGAGCAACCAGACTTATTCCAGGTCTTCAAGGGAAAGTCCTACTCGGAGAGACTGAGAGAACTGAACCTTTTCACCCTGGTACAGAGGAGACTACCCGGGGACAGAAATGGAAATTGGGCTTCAAGGCATTCAAAACGGAAAACAGGAGACACTTCTTTACACAGAGAGTAGTCACAATCTGGAATAAACTACCCAGCGATGTGGTTGAAGCTGAAAGTTTGGGAACATTTAAAAATGGTCTGGAATGGATCCTTGGATCACTTCGATATTAATGAACACCAAACGAGCAAGATGGGTCGAATGGTCCCCTCTCGTTTGTTAACTCTCTTATGTTCTTAAAAGTGTCTGAAGCAGCATGAAAGAGCACACAAGGCAGCTGAGAACAGACAGAGAGGGGAGTATATATTGCGTTGGCCGGGAATCAAACCCGGGTAAACTGCTTGGAAGGCAGCTATGCTAACCACTATACCACCAACGCTTAGAAACTGCTTCCCCACAATATCTCACTGTGGTCGAACATGATTCCAGGATTGCAAAGTGGCAGGCAATTTGTTTTCCAAATTGCAATCGGTGAACATTTGGGAAGCCCTGCGATATCTGCAGTTTCCTGTTCCTGAGTGCGGAAGGAAAATGTCCATTAGCATCTTTCCAGATTGCACTTTATTCAGACCTTTCCGAAATGAAACAAAACCAAAGTTGAAACAAAGAAGAGGATGGTTTCAATCCATCGACCTCTGGGTTATGGGCCCAGCACGCTTCCGCTGCGCCACTCTGCTCCTTGGGCACACACCCACCTGTTAACGTCACAGCCACTCCTATATTGCATATTGCAAGCAATACAAGTTTGCAAAGCCCTGCGTTATTTCCACTTTCCTGTTCAAGACTGCACACCGAGCTTCTCCATGCGCTGGAGCAGCTTTCCAGGTTTCAGTGCCTTCACATTTCACCCTGTATGTGCTGTGGGAAGCATCATGTCAATTGTTTTGAACTAAGCGGATCGGGGCTCAGTCTGAGCTCAGATCCGAGCTTAAAAATGACCGTGCTTCTGAGCAGCTGGGACTCAAAGCCACACTCCCTGGCTTAGGAACCCAGTGTCTGATCCACTAGGACACGGGGGCTCAGCCAGACAGTATCGGAAAATGGAAATAAATAAATAAATAAATAAATAAATAAAAAGATGCTGCGCGTTACACAATAGACACCAGGTAAAGAAGTGAATAGTTACAGGAACTGTCACGTAAGCTCCTCAACTTGAAACGGGCACATGCGAACTCCTGTGAAATAACACGAGATGGATAACTACCCCTTCTCTGCTGCAGCAGAATGTGACTACCTATTGCGCAGATTATTGCGTCAATCGATTCGAAAAGAGGGCTGGCATTTGTCACCAATGTGTCTCGTTTTATTTCTGAAATATAACTCCCAGAAAATATTGTCTGTGTTTTTGAAATTGAATAACCTCAAAAGAAAGAAATGATCCAGTCAATTGCTAAAGAAGAGTCTTGCCGCTGCATTCTGGAATGAAGAAAAGAATGAAATGACAAGTACAATCAAAGCAAGAAAGAGAGCGGGCTGTGTCGGATGCGCCAGCCGGGAATCGAACCCGAGTCACAAGAATGGGACTCTTGTATGATACCACTACACCACTGGCGCTGCTGGGGAAGCTCTGGCTTGCGTCCTTGAAGCAAATTCATAGAAAGCGTCCCATGGGGCAAGATGATGTCTTAATGATTATCCTTATTAGTCTGTTGTCGATCTGCTTAATACGTACCTAGCCAATCACTACATCACAGGTGCAGAGACAATCAGTATGAAGGCGAACACGATTTCGTTAACGTGTGCCCATTTACAAGTTCAATGAATGTATACATAAATAAAGCAGATCTGGGTTTTCCTCTGAAACATTAAGGACTGGTTTCATAAATGCGTCCATAAGTCCATAAACGCCACGAGTGCAACGTGCAACTCTATTGTAGCTGCTGTTACTGTACGATTCATCGTGATACGTGTGTGTTTTATTTCAGCTGTAACTCGCCCTGGTTAAGCACGTCTACGTTGTAATTTAAAAATATTACAGAAATTGTCGTTTGCAGTTACAAATCTGTAGTAAGAGTAATACGTTAAGGGAGTCAAGTTCAGCAATTTAAAATACAAATCTACTAGCACATATCTTGATAAAGATTACAATAATAACAATAATAATAATACATAGCAAATATTTATTTTAGTGTTGCACATGGAAAGTTTTCTTACAGTAACTTCTGAATATAATGTTGTCTATACCCTTTTAGCTATTCGTAATATCTCTTAACAGAAACTTGTATATTTTTAGCTGTCTCCAATCATCTAAAGCATACAGAATAAGACAGCCACAAAAGTCCTTTCCACACCAGGCTCTATCGCTCGTAGTGTTGCTTTCTGTCACTGTCTTTAAAACGAGACACAAACCAAACCCACAATCGCTCCGCTCCTCCCACATCAGGGCGTGGACTTCCGACACTGGCCTGGTTTTCCTGTGGCGCTTTATTAGAACAGCAAGAGATAACAGTATGTTTCTGTCTTTATTCGACCGCATGTGTGGGTGTAACTTTGTAATTGTTTAATGAGGTCCCGCAACGTTTGGGGTGAAATGCAAAGTAATCTAATAGTAAAGTAACTAATTACTTTGCCCAGAGAGTAATAAGTAAAATATCTTGTTATATGAGTAAAGAATACAATGTAATACATTTCTTTTTGTGAGTAACGACACCATCACTGCTCTTTTCGATCTCGTTTTGCATGTATGTTTGTTGTTGACAGAGATACAAAGTTTGAGAGAAGACAGGCTGGCATTGGGGATGTAGCTCAGTGGTAGAGCGCATGCTTTGCATGTATGAGGTCCCGAGTTCAGTCCTCGGCATCTCCAGACTGTCTTTTAATGGAGCCCGTGCACTATGTCATTGGATGCACATAGCAAGTACCGAACAAATCGGGAGCCCGTGATTCATCGGTCACACTAGCATGGGCCTTTTCGGCACTCTTTCCCAGCATTCGTCCGAGAAACAGCGTGTGTATGTATTCATTGTGAGAAGTGAAACAATGGGCCGGATTGCAAGCTGGTTCTGTATACACTCACCTAAAGGATTATTAGGAACACCATACTAATACTGTGTTTGACCCCCTTTCGCCTTCAGAACTGCCTTAATTCTACATGGCATTGATTCAACAAGGTGCTGAAAGCATTCTTTAGAAATGTTGGCCCATATTGATAGGATAGCATCTTGCAGTTGATGGAGATTTGTGTGATGCACATCCAGGGCACGAAGCTCCCGTTCCACCACATCCCAAAGATGCTCTATTGGGTTGAGATCTGGTGACTGTGGGGGCCAGTTTAGTACAGTGAACTCATTGTCATGTTCAAGAAACCAATTTGAAATGATTCGACCTTTGTGACATGGTGCATTATCCTGCTGGAAGTAGCCATCAGAGGATGGGTACATGGTGGTCATAAAGGGATGGACATGGTCAGAAACAATGCTCAGGTAGGCCGTGGCATTTAAACGATGCCCAATTGGCACTAAGGGGCCTAAAGTGTGCCAAGAAAACATCCCCCACACCATTACACCACCACCACCAGCCTGCACAGTGGTAACAAGGCATGATGGATCCATGTTCTCATTCTGTTTACACCAAATTCTGACTCTACCATCTGAATGTCTCAACAGAAATCGTGACTCATCAGACCAGGCAACATTTTTCCAGTCTTCAACTGTCCAATTTTGGTGAGCTTGTGCAAATTGTAGCCTCTTTTTCCTATTTGTAGTGGAGATGAGTGGTACCCGGTGGGGTCTTCTGCTGTTGTAGCCCATCCGTCTCAAGGTTGTACGTGTTGTGGCTTCACAAATGCTTTGCTGCATACCTCGGTTGTAACGAGTGGTTATTTCAGTCAAAGTTGCTCTTCTATCAGCTTGAATCAGTCGGCCCATTCTCCTCTGACCTCTAGCATCAAGAAGGCATTTTCGCCCACAGGACTGCCGCATACTGGATGTTTTTCCCTTTTCACACCATTCTTTGTAAACCCTAGAAATGGTTGTGCGTGAAAATCCCAGTAACTGAGCAGATTGTGAAATACTCAGACCGGCCCGTCTGGCACCAACAACCATGCCACGCTCAAAATTGCTTAAATCACCTTTCTTTCCCATTCAGACATTCAGTTTGGAGTTCAGGAGATTGTCTTGACCAGGACCACACCCCTAAATGCATTGAAGCAACTGCCATGTGATTGGTTGGTTAGATAATTGCATTAATGAGAAATTGAACAGGTGTTCCTAATAATCCTTTAGGTGAGTGTAAGTGCGCAGGCTGTAAGATTTGGGCGCTTTAAACGGCACGGTGTACTTGAACATCTTCATCATCACGTTGACACACATGCCATCTAAAACGCGCGTTGTCTTTACTTGTTGGCTTGAAGTTAAACACAGACCGTCGTCAGGACTAGGGAATTAGCGGGGACAGGTGCCAGGTGTGATACATTGGAGGCACACGCACTAACACCGAGCTCATTGGCTCTACTAAGCTACTAAAAAAGAAGTGTTAACCAAGCACCGACCGATGCGTTTTCTCCCACTGAATTGTGCACCTCGAAAGTCTACCAAATGCAGACTCCTTAAGCAAAGCATTGTCCCCCACAGGACACCGACTTATATGTAAACCCTCCCTCTCTCCATAATCAATCTATCAGCAAGGAAAGGACCTAAATTCATGAGTAAATTACACATGCATTCAAAGCAATATGTAGAGCACGCTGTATCGGATATGCACCACTACTACTACTACTACTACTACTACTACTACTACTACTACTACTACTACTACTACTACTACTACTACTACTACTACTACCAATAATAATTTAAAGAGGAGCGTTTCACCACCTGCCTTGAAAGCAGCGAGCTCTTGTGGCAAGGGTAGCACGTCTGACTCTAGATCACAAGGGTGCGTGTTCAAATGACGTCGGGGTCAGTGTTTTGTACACTAGCAGTAACCAGTAACACTAAGGTTGCATGAGTAATTGCACAGCTGACAGTGTAAAGTGCTTACCACCTTGTCGTTGATCTTGCAAAAAGGTAAGCACAAGTATTTACAAGTTGCCACAGAGAGAGACTGGATAGTACAGGTGAGAGGTAGCCATCTTGTTGTTTGACTAGTTTCAGAATAGTCTTAGCATTGCTCATTTTGTTTTAAGTTTGCCTTAAATTGACGTTAGCATTGTCTGTAGTTTGCCTAAATTGAAGCCAATTCAGTTCAGCTGCTGAGTTGGTGAAAGTAAACAGGTTATAGAAGGGAGTTTCTGTCTAGGACTAGCAGGAATTCTGTTGCAGGAGGAGCCAGGTGGGGCCAATTAGGTGTGAATTGGGGGTAAAACCTAGGAGAGTTGAGACCTTAGAGCAGGACAGCGTAGAGAACTGCTGGGTTACAGTAGGTCGTAACCACAGAAAAGGGCGTGCACACCCCGTAGAGACACCCCAAGAGCTTGAATTGCCCAACAGGTTCCAACTGCTGGACACCGAGTTGGACAGTGACAGCTCAGAGGGTGATGGGGGGCAGTTGAGCACCAGAGCACCATGGTGCCCAATCCCCCCCCAGACGAAGGAGGTAGTTATAATAGGAGACTCAATTCTTAGAGGTGTAGATCACACAGTGTGTTCTAGTGACATGGAGACCCGCATTGGTATCTTGCCTGCCTGGTGCTCAGGTTGCAGATCTCCCTAAACTAGTAGACGGGCTACTGGCCAAAGCCGGGGGGAATCCACCGGTCATGGTCAGGGAGACAGGCAGAGATTAGAAAGTTTAACACGTGGTTGAAAGCTTGGTGTAGGGAAGAGGGGTTTAGGTTTATGGAGCATTGGTCTTTCTTCTGGGATAGATGGGACCTGTACAAACCGGACGGTCTACATCTAAACAGAAGGGGGGCTAATGCATTGGAAGAGCGTATGTGCAGTGAAATTGAGAATCATTTAAACTAGGAACCAGGGGGGCAGGGAGCTTTGACAATGGGAGATGTTCCACTAAGGAAAGGAAACCAAGGCAAACTGCCAGTAGGAAAGTCCTGAAATGTTTGTACCTCAATGCCAGGAGTATAAGGAACAAGATGTTAGACTTGGAAGCCACAGTGCTGGTGTGTGACTATGATGTTGTAGGAGTGACAGAAACATGGCTTACAGAAAATGATGGGGATGAATACAAGTTGGAAGGATATACACAGTTTAGGAGAGACAGGCAAAATTTAAGAGGGGGTGGGGTAGCATTATATGTGAAAAATGACATTGAGGCAGAAGATCTTGTATTAGATCCCAGTAACGGAACAGAATCTTTGTGGGTGAAACTTTTGAACAAGAGATCTGGAGGATTAGCGGTAGGAGTGTGTTACAGGCCACCAAACTCAGATATTCAGAAAGATGCTGCATTGTAAAGTGTAATCAGGACTGCATGTAGCAAGGATGTGGCTGTTATAATGGGGGATTTCAATTTCCCAAACTTAGACTGGGAAAGCCCAGTGGGGACTACAGAAGCAGAAATGGAAATGGTTGAGATGGTAAATGACTGCTTTCTAACTCAATTTGTCAGGGAACCAACCAGAGAGAGCGCATGTATTGACTTGATCTTTTCAAATGACCAAGATAGAGTCAGGGGGACAGTAGTTAGAGAACCAATGGCAAATTGTGATCACAATATGGTTGTCTTTGAGGCATTCTTTCAAAAAACAAGGTCCAAGTCTAAAACAATGGTCTACAATTTTAGAAAAGCAAACCTTGAAGGTATGAGACGGCACTTAGAAGAGGTAGACTGGAGCACACTGGATACAGAGTTAGTTGAAAATGCATGGGTATATTTTAAGAATATACTACTCGAGGCTCAGGAGCAATTTAAACCAAAACTTAGCAAATTGAGGAACAAAAATCATTGGCCAAAATGGTATAATAGAGGTATGCAAAAAATATAAAGAGGAAGACAATGTTGTATAGCACATACAAAAGGGATGGTGACGAAACAAAATACATAGAATATGTTGAGCTGCAAAGAGATCTTAAGAAAGGGATCAGGAAAGCAAAGAGGGAATTAGAAAGAAAAATAGCTCTTGGAGCTCAAACCAATGCAAAGAGCTTTTTTCAATATCACAACAGCAAGCGGTTAATAAAGGAGGAGGTGAAACAGATAAAGGGCAAAAACGGAGGTATCTTGGAAAACGAACAAGATGTGGCACATATTCTAAATGAGTATTTCACAGAGGTTTTTACAAAAGAAAAAACAGATGACATGCCACAGGTTGACAATCAGTCCAGTCAATCCCTAAGAGAGATCAGGATAAATGAGGAGGAGGTACTAAAGGGACTAGCAGAATTAAAAACAAACAAATCACCTGGGCCAGATGGGATATTTCCAAAAGTACTTCAAGAAAATAGGTGGCTCAGCAGATACAATCTTGGCAGCACAGGCTATTCAGAGGGACTTAGATAATATTCAGTTGTGGGCTGACACCTGGCAAATGCAATTCAATGTGGACAAGTGCAAGGTAATACATGCAGGTAACAAAAATGTCCACTATAATTACACTATGGGAGGTACAGATCTACATGAAGTAACGCATGAGAAAGACCTAGGAGTCTATGTGGACTCCTCACTTTCTCCATCCAAGCAATGTGGGGAAGCAATAAAGAAGGCAAACAGAATGCTAGGGTATATTGTCAAAAGTGTAGAATTTAAAACAAGGGCAGTCATGTTAAGTCATGTACAATGCGCTAGTTAGACCTCATCTGGAATACTGTGTACAGTTCTGGGCACCACACTTCAAAAAGGATATTGCTGCCTTAGAGGCAGTTCAGAGGAGAGCAACCAGACTTATTCCAGGTCTTCAAGGGAAAGTCCTACTCGGAGAGACTGAGAGAACTGAACCTTTTCACCCTGGTACAGAGGAGACTACCCGGGGACAGAAATGGAAATTGGGCTTCAAGGCATTCAAAACGGAATACAGGAGACACTTCTTTACACAGAGAGTAGTCACAATCTGGAATAAACTACCCAGCGATGTGGTTGAAGCTGAAAGTTTGGGAACATTTAAAAATGGTCTGGAAAGGATCCTTGGATCACTTCGATATTAATGAACACCAAACGAGCACGATGGGTCGAATGGTCCCCTCTCGTTTGTTAACTCTCTTATGTTCTTAAAAGTATCTGAAGCAGCATGAAAGAGCACACTAGGCAGCTGAGAACAGACAGAGAGGGGAGTGTATATTGCGTTGGCTGGGAATCGAACCCGGGTCAACTGCTTGGAAGGCAGCTATGCTAACCACTATACCACCAACGCTTAGAAACTGCTTCCCCACAATATCTCACTGTGGTCGAACATGATTCCAGGATTGCAAAGTGGCAGGCAATTCGTTTTCCAAATTGCAATCGGTGAACATTTGGGAAGCCCTGCGATATCAGCAGTTTCCTGTTCCTGAGTGCGGAAGGAAAATGTCCATTAGCATCTTTCCAGATTGCACTTTATTCAGACCTTTCCGAAATGAAACAAAACCAAAGTTGAAACATAGACGAGGATGGTTTCGATCCATCGACCTCTGGGTTATAGGCCCAAAACGCTTCTGCTGCGCCACTCTGCTCCTTGGGCACTCACCCACCTGTTAACGTCACAGCCATTCCTATATTGCATATTGCAAGCAATACTAGTTTGCAAAGCCCTGCGTTATTTCCACTTTCCTGTTCAAGACTGCACACCGAGCTTCTCCATGCGCTGGAGCAGCTTTCCAGGTTTCAGTGCCTTCACATTTCACCCTGTATGTGCTGTGGGAAGCATCATGTCAATTGTTTTGAACTAAGCGGATCGGGGCTCAGTTTGAGCTCAGTTCCGAGCTTAAAAATGACCGTGCTTCTGAGCAGCTGGGACTCAAAGCGACACTCCCTGGCTTAGGAACCCAGTGTCTGATCCACTAGGACACGGGGGCTCAGCCAGACAGTATCGGAAAATGGAAATAAATAAATAAATTAATATATAAAAAGATGCTGGGCGTTACACAATAGACACCAGGTAAAGAAGTGAATAGTTACAGGAACTGTCACGTAAGCTCCTCAACTTGAACCGGGCACATACGAACTCCTGTGAAATAACACGAGATGGATAACTACCCCTTCTCTGCTGCAGCAGAATGTGACTACCTATTGCACAGATTACAATCAAATCAAGAAAGAGAGCAGGCTTTGTCGGATGCGCCAGCCAGGAATCGAACCCGAGTCACAAGAATGGGAATCTTGTATGATACCACTACACCACTGGCGCTGCTGGGGAAGCTCTGGCTTGCGTCCTTGAAGCAAATTCATAGAAAGCGTCCCATGGGGCAAGATGATGTCTTAATGATTATCCTTATTAGTCTGTTATCGATCTGCTTAATACGTACCTAGCCAATCACTACATCACAGGTGCAGAGACAATCAGTATGAAGGCGAACACGATTTCGTTAACGTGTGCCCATTTACAAGTTCAATGAATGTATACAAAAATAGAGCAGATCTGGGTTTTCCTCTGAAACATTAAGGACTGGTTTCATAAATGCGTCCATAAGTCCATAAACGCCACGAGTGCAACTCTATTGTAGCTGCTGTTACTGTACAATTCATCGTGATACGTGTGTGTTTTATTTCAGCTGTAACTCGCCCTGGTTAAGCACGTCTACGGTGTAATTTAAAAATATTACAGAAATTGTCGTTTGCAGTTACAAATCTGTAGTAAGAGTAATACGTTAAGGGAGTCAAGTTCAGCAATTTAAAATACAAATCTACTAGCACATATCTTGATAAAGATTACAATAATAAATATAATAATAATACATAGCAAATATTTATTTTAGTGTTGCACATGGAAAGTTTTAATACAGTAACTTCTGAATATAATGTTGTCTATACCCTTTTAGCTATTCGTAATATCTCTTAACAGAAACGTGTATTTATTATGCTGTCTCCAATCATCTAAAGCATACAGAATAAGACAGCCACAAAAGTCCTTTCCACACCAGGCTCTATCGCTCGTAGTGTTGCTTTCTGTCTTCATTTTTAAAACGAAACACAAAACCAAACCCACAATCGCTCCGCTCCTCCCACAACAGGGGGTGGACTTCCGACACTGGCCTGGTTTTCCTGTGGCGCTTTATTAAAACAACAAAAGATAACAGTATGTCTCTGTCATTATCAACTGCTTGTGTTGGTGTAGCTTTGAAATTGTTTATTGAGGTCCCGCAATGTTTGGGGTGTAATGCAGAGTAATGTAAAAGTAAAGTAACTAATTACATTCTCCAGGAAGTAATAAGTAAAGTGTTTAGTTACTTTTGATATGAGTAACGAGTACAATGTAAGACATTACTTTTTGTGAGTAACGACCCCAACACTGCTCTTTTCCTTCTCTTTTGGCTTGTTTGTTTGTTGTTGAAGGAGATACAAAGTTTGAGAGTGTCTCGTTTTATTTCTGAAATATAACTCCCAGAAAGTATGGTCTTTGTGTTCTTGAAATTGAATAACCTAAAAAAAAAGAAATGGTCCAATGAATTGCCGAAGAAAAGTCTAGCCGCTGTATTCTGGAATGAAGAAAAAAATGAAATGACAAGGGCAATCAAAGCAAGTAAGACAGTAGGCTGTGTGGCATACGCTAGCCAGAAATCGAACGCAACTCACAAGAACAGGAACCTTGTATGATACCACTACACCACTGGCGCTGCGGGGAAGCTCTAGATTCTGTCACCGAAGCAAATGCACAAGACATATAAAACGCGTCCCCTGGGGCACAATGGTCTTTTAATAATTATCTGTAATAATCTGCAGTCGAACTGCTTAATACGTACCTAGCTAATCACTACATCACAGGCGCATGGTTGTCATTCGGGGAAAATATGTGTTCACGAATGTTCATCGGAGTGGTTGTCATGCTAAGAGGTCAGTTGGAGTAGAGGGAGCTGGCCATGCCGTGCCTCGTTGGCGCAGTAGGTAGCGCGTCAGTCTCATAATCTGAAGGTGGTGAGTTCGACCCTCACACGGGGCAAGCACTCTTCCTTTATCTTTGAGTTCTACCACACTGATCTCCAGCTGCAGAAAAAAGGCGCACACCTGTGCAATAAAGTGGTTGCTTGCGCTGTCTGAAGAAATTCATGGCAAAATGCCAAATCCTGGGATGGAACAAGGGACCTTTAGATGTTCAGTCTATCGCTCCCCCAACTGAGCTATTTCGGCCATTGGTGAGATGACGTCGTGATCCCAAAAGTCAAAGTGAAGGAAGCCCTGGCAGAACACAGTCATTGAAAAGTTCATTTTTTTCCATGACGTCGGCAACGACTCAGTTTGATCACTGCAACACAAGTCAGGATGGCCGAGTGGTGTAACGTGCTGCGTGCAGGTCATCGTCTCCTGTAGAGGCTTGGCTTTGAATCCCACCTCTGACAAGGGTCCTTTTACCACTCAGGAGCACACACTTACCCGTGCTGGCGACAAGGACAACAAGAGTTGAGGACTGTGTTGAAAACGACATTACACAAAGAATTCAATGTTGAAAGAAATACATCAATACATAAATCAATGGACATGTATTTATTCATTGATTGATTGACTTCAACATGTCTTAATTTAGTCGCTGTACCCACAAAGCAACACTCAGCATAGTGGAGGCTATAGCTCGGCGTTATTGCGTGTACCTTACATGTATCACCCCTGGCACCTGGCCCTGATAACTCCCTACTTTTTGACCACAGTCTGTCTGTGACTTCAACCCGAGAAGTAAAAATGATGCACATAAGGCGCTTGCAATCTCGTTGTTTCAATCACATATCACAGTGGATGCGTACACACAGTGTTTCTCGGAGATTGCTGGGACAGTAAGGAATGTGTTCCTTGCTTTACATGTCATCTAGCGCACAGTAGCTTTTTCTCCTTCTTTTTGCCCATATCATCCACATATTGTGCCTTTGGGGAACGCCTCCGAAACAGATTTAGAATGCTCTGAGATTCAAGAAACGACAGTGCAACTCTTTTCCAGGGTTGTGGGTAACGCGTTACTAAGTAACGCATTACAGTAATGTTATTACTTTTGGTAGTAACGAGTAACGTAACGTGGTATGGTTCCAAAAGGAGTAATAATTTTACAGTTACTGATTCCTTTTTTTTGTTCTCGTTACTGCATTACACATTGTAACGATATGGTCTTAATAAGGACGATAAGGACGTCTATGTCGTACATTAAAAATATTAGAAAAACTGTCGTTTGCAGTTACAAATCTGTAGTAAGAGTAATAAGTTAAAGGAGTCAATTTGAGACATTTAAAATGCAGATCTACTAGCACATATCTTGATGATGATTACAATAATAACAATAATAAAAATAAATAGCAAAGATGTATTTTAGTGTTGCACGTTTTCTTATGGTAACGTAATGCTTGTCTGAGTATAATGTTGTCTATACACGTTTAGCTACTGCTAATATCTCTTAACAGAAACGTGTATTTATTATGCTGTCTCCAATCATCTAAAGCACAAAGAATAAAACAGCCACAAAAGTCCTTTCCACACCAGGCTCTATCGCTCGTAGTGTTGCTTTCTGTCTTCATTTTTAAAACGAAACACAGAACCAAACCCACAATCGCTCCGCTCCTCCCACAACAGGGGGTGGACTTCCGACACTGGCCTGGTTTTCCTGTGGCGCTTTATTAAAACAACAAAAGATAACAGTATGTCTCTGTCATTATCAACTGCTTGTGTTGGTGTAGCTTTGAAATTGTTTATTGAGGTCCCGCAACGTTTGGGGTGTAATGCAGAGTAATGTAAAAGTAAAGTAACTAATTACATTCTCCATGAAGTAATAAGTAAAGTGTTTAGTTACTTTTGATATGAGTAACGAGTACAATGTAAGACATTACTTTTTCTGAGTAACGACCCCAACACTGCTCTTTTCCTTCTCTTTTGGCTTGTTTGTTTGTTGTTGAAGGAGATACAAAGTTTGAGAGTGTCTCGTTTTATTTCTGAAATATAACTCCCAGAATGTATGGTCTTTGTGTTCTTGAAATTGAATAACCTCAAAAGAAAGAAATGGTCCAATGAATTGCCGAGGAAAAGTCTAGCCGCTGTATTCTGGAATGAAGAAAAAAATGAAATGACAAGGGCAATCAAAGCAAGTAAGACAGTAGGCTGTGTGGCATACGCTAGCCAGAAATCGAACGCAACTCACAAGAACAGGAGCCTTGTATGATACCACTACACCACTGGTGCTGCGGGGAAGCTCTAGATTCTGTCACCGAAGCAAATGCACAAGACATATAAAACGCGTCCCCTGGGGCACAATGGTGTTTTAATAATTATCTGTAATAATCTGCAGTCGAACTGCTTAATACGTACCTTGCTAATCACTACATCACAGGCGCATGGTTGTCATTCGGGGAAAATATGTGTTCACGAATGTTCATCGGAGTGGTTGTCATGCTAAGAGGTCAGTTGGAGTAGAGGGAGCTAGCCATGCCGTGCCTCGTTGGCGAAGTAGGTAGCACGTCAGTCTCATAAACTGAAGGTGGTGAGTTCGACCCTCACACGGGGCAAGCACTCTTCATTTATCTTTGAGTTCTACCACACTGATCTCCAGCTGCAGAAAAAAGGCGCACACCTGTGCAATAAAGTGGTTGCTTGCGCTGTCTGAAGAAATTCATGGCAAAATGCCAAATCCTGGGATGGAACAAGGGACCTTTAGATGTTCAGTCTATCGCTCCCCCAACTGAGCTATTTCGGCCATTGGTGAGATGACGTCGTGATCCCAAAAGTCAAAGTAAAGGAAGCCCTGGCAGAACACAGTCATTGAAAAGTTCATTGTTTTCCATGACGTCGGCAATGACTCAATTTGATCACTGCAGCACAAGTCAGGATGGCCGAGTGGTGTAAGGTGCTGCGTGCAGGTCATCGTCTCCTGTAGAGGCTTGGCTTTGAATCCCACCTCTGACAAGGGTCCTTTTACCACTCAGGAGCACACACTTACCCGTGCTGGCGACAAGGACAACAAGAGTTGAGGACTGTGTTGAAAACGACATTACACAAAGAATTCAATGTTGAAAGAAATACATCAATACATAAATCAATGGACATGTATTTATTCATTGAGTGATTGACTTCAACATGTCTTAATTTAGTCACTGTACCCACAAAGCAACACTCAGCATAGTGGAGGCTATAGCTCGGCGTTATTGCGTGTACCTTACATGTATCACCCCTGGCACCTGGCCCTGATAACTCCCTACTTTTTGACCACAGTCTGTCTGTGACTTCAACCCGAGAAGTAAAAATGATGCACATAAGGCGCTTGCAATCTCGTTGTTTCAATCACATATCACAGTGGATGCGTACACACAGTGTTTCTCGGAGATTGCTGGGACAGTAAGGAATGTGTTCCTTGCTTTACATGTCATCTAGCGCACAGTAGCTTTTTCTCCTTCTTTTTGCCCATATCATCCACATATTGTGCCTTTGGGGAATGCCTCTGAAACAGATTTAGAATGCTCTGAGATTCAAGAAACGACAGTGCAACTCTTTTCCAGGGTTGTGGGTAACGCGTTACTAAGTAACGCATTACAGTAATGTTATTACTTTTGGTAGTAACGAGTAACGTAATGTGGTATGTTTCCAAAAGGAGTAATAATATTACAGTTACTGATTCCTTTTTTTGTTCTCGTTACTGCATTACACATTGTGACGATATGGTCTTAATAAGGACGATAAGGACGTCTATGTCATACATTAAAAATATTAGAAAAACTGTCGTTTGCAGTTACAAATCTGTAGTAAGAGTAATAAGTTAAAGGAGTCAAGTTGAGACATTTAAGATGCAGATCTACTAGCACATATCTTGATGATGATTACAATAATAACAATAATAAAAATAAATAGCAAAGATGTATTTTAGTGTTGCACGTTTTCTTATGGTAACGTAATGCTTGTCTGAGTATAATGTTGTCTATACACGTTTAGCTACTGCTAATATCTCTTAACAGAAACGTGTATTTATTATGCTGTCTCCAATCATCTAAAGCACAAAGAATAAAACAGCCACAAAAGTCCTTTCCACACCAGGCTCTATCGCTCGTAGTGTTGCTTTCTGTCTTCATTTTTAAAACGAAACACAAAACCAAACCCACAATCGCTCCGCTCCTCCCACAACAGGGGGTGGACTTCCGACACTGGCCTGGTTTTCCTGTGGCGCTTTATTAAAACAACAAAAGATAACAGTATGTCTCTGTCATTATCAACTGCTTGTGTTGGTGTAGCTTTGAAATTGTTTATTGAGGTCCCGCAACGTTTGGGGTGTAATGCAGAGTAATGTAAAAGTAAAGTAACTAATTACATTCTCCAGGAAGTAATAAGTAAAGTGTTTAGTTACTTTTGATATGAGTAACGAGTACAATGTAAGACATTACTTTTTGTGAGTAACGACCCCAACACTGCTCTTTTCCTGCTCTTTTGGCTTGTTTGTTTGTTGTTGAAGGAGATACAAAGTTTGAGAGTGTCTCGTTTTATTTCTGAAATATAACTCCCAGAAAGTATGGTCTTTGTGTTCTTGAAATTGAATAACCTCAAAAGAAAGAAATGGTCCAATGAATTGCCGAAGAAAAGTCTAGCCGCTGTATTCTGGAATGAAGAAAAAAATGAAATGACAAGGGCAATCAAAGCAAGTAAGACAGTAGGCTGTGTGGCATACGCTAGCCAGAAATCGAACGCAACTCACAAGAACAGGAACCTTGTATGATACCACTACACCACTGGCGCTGCGGGGAAGCTCTAGATTCTGTCACCGAAGCAAATGCACAAGACATATAAAACGCGTCCCCTGGGGCACAATGGTCTTTTAATAATTATCTGTAATAATCTGCAGTCGAACTGCTTAATACGTACCTAGCTAATCACTACATCACAGGCGCATGGTTGTCATTCGGGGAAAATATGTGTTCACGAATGTTCATCGGAGTGGTTGTCATGCTAAGAGGTCAGTTGGAGTAGAGGGAGCTGGCCATGCCGTGCCTCGTTGGCGCAGTAGGTAGCGCGTCAGTCTCATAATCTGAAGGTGGTGAGTTCGACCCTCACACGGGGCAAGCACTCTTCCTTTATCTTTGAGTTCTACCACACTGATCTCCAGCTGCAGAAAAAAGGCGCACACCTGTGCAATAAAGTGGTTGCTTGCGCTGTCTGAAGAAATTCATGGCAAAATGCCAAATCCTGGGATGGAACAAGGGACCTTTAGATGTTCAGTCTATCGCTGCCCCAACTGAGCTATTTCGGCCATTGGTGAGATGACGTCGTGATCCCAAAAGTCAAAGTGAAGGAAGCCCTGGCAGAACACAGTCATTGAAAAGTTCATTGTTTTCCATGACGTCGGCAACGACTCAATTTGATCACTGCAACACAAGTCAGGATGGCCGAGTGGTGTAAGGTGCTGCGTGCAGGTCATCATCTCCTGTAGAGGCTTGGCTTGAATCCCACCTCTGACAAGGGTCCTTTTACCACTCAGGAGCACACACTTACCCGTGCTGGCGACAAGGACAACAAGAGTTGAGGACTGTGTTGAAAACGACATTACACAAAGAATTCAATGTTGAAAGAAATACATCAATACATAAATCAATGGACATGTATTTATTCATTGATTGATTGACTTCAACATGTCTTAATTTAGTCGCTGTACCCACAAAGCAACACTCAGCATAGTGGAGGCTATAGCTCGGCGTTATTGCGTGTACCTTACATGTATCACCCCTGGCACCTGGCCCTGATAACTCCCTACTTTTTGACCACAGTCTGTCTGTGACTTGAACCCGAGAAGTAAAAATGATGCACATGGGCGCTTGCAATCTCGTTGTTTCAATCACATATCTCAGTGGATTCGTACACACGGTGTTTCTCGGAGATTGCTGGGACAGTAACGAATGTGTTCCTTGCTTTACATGTCATCTAGCGCACAGTAGCTTTTTCTCCTTCTTTTTGCCCATATCATCCACATATTGTGCCTTTGGGGAACGCCTCCGAAACAGATTTAGAATGCTCTGAGATTCAAGAAACGACAGTGCAACTCTTTTCCAGGGTTGTGGGTAATGCGTTACTAAGTAACGGTATGGTATTACTTTTGGTAGTAACGAGTAACGTAACGTGGTATGGTTCCAAAAGGAGTAATAATATTACAGTTACTGATTCCTTTTTTTTGTTCTCGTTACTGCATTACACATTGTAACGATATGGTCTTAATAAGGACGATAAGGACGTCTATGTCGTACACTAAAAATATTAGAAAAACTGTTGTTTGCAGTTACAAATCTGTAGTAAGAGTAATAAGTTAAAGGAGTCAAGTTGAGACATTTAAGATGCAGATCTACTAGCACATATCTTGATGATGATTACAATAATAACAATAATAAAAATAAATAGCAAAGATGTATTTTAGTGTTGCACGTTTTCTTATGGTAACGTAATGCTTGTCTGAGTATAATGTTGTCTATACACGTTTAGCTACTGCTAATATCTCTTAACAGAAACGTGTATTTATTATGCTGTCTCCAATCATCTAAAGCACAAAGAATAAAACAGCCACAAAAGTCCTTTCCACACCAGGCTCTATCGCTCGTAGTGTTGCTTTCTGTCTTCATTTTTAAAACGAAACACAGAACCAAACCCACAATCGCTCCGCTCCTCCCACAACAGGGGGTGGACTTCCGACACTGGCCTGGTTTTCCTGTGGCGCTTTATTAAAACAACAAAAGATAACAGTATGTCTCTGTCATTATCAACTGCTTGTGTTGGTGTAGATTTGAAATTGTTTATTGAGGTCCCGCAACGTTTGGGGTGTAATGCAGAGTAATGTAAAAGTAAAGTAACTAATTACATTCTCCAGGAAGTAATAAGTAAAGTGTTTAGTTACTTTTGATATGAGTAACGAGTACAATGTAAGACATTACTTTTTGTGAGTAACGACCCCAAACACTGCTCTTTTCCTTCTCTTTTGGCTTGTTTGTTTGTTGTTGAAGGAGATACAAAGTTTGAGAGTGTCTCGTTTTATTTCTGAAATATAACTCCCAGAAAGTATGGTCTTTGTGTTCTTGAAATTGAATAACCTCAAAAGAAAGAAATGGTCCAATGAATTGCCGAAGAAAAGTCTAGCCGCTGTATTCTGGAATGAAGAAAAAAATGAAATGACAAGGGCAATCAAAGCAAGTAAGACAGTAGGCTGTGTGGCATACGCTAGCCAGAAATCGAACGCAACTCACAAGAACAGGAACCTTGTATGATACCACTACACCACTGGCGCTGCGGGGAAGCTCTAGATTCTGTCACCGAAGCAAATGCACAAGACATATAAAACGCGTCCCCTGGGGCACAATGGTCTTTTAATAATTATCTGTAATAATCTGCAGTCGAACTGCTTAATACGTACCTAGCTAATCACTACATCACAGGCGCATGGTTGTCATTCGGGGAAAATATGTGTTCACGAATGTTCATCGGAGTGGTTGTCATGCTAAGAGGTCAGTTGGAGTAGAGGGAGCTGGCCATGCCGTGCCTCGTTGGCGCAGTAGGTAGCGCGTCAGTCTCATAATCTGAAGGTGGTGAGTTCGACCCTCACACGGGGCAAGCACTCTTCCTTTATCTTTGAGTTCTACCACACTGATCTCCAGCTGCAGAAAAAAGGCGCACACCTGTGCAATAAAGTGGTTGCTTGCGCTGTCTGAAGAAATTCATGGCAAAATGCCAAATCCTGGGATGGAACAAGGGACCTTTAGATGTTCAGTCTATCGCTCCCCCAACTGAGCTATTTCGGCCATTGCTGAGATGACGTCGTGATCCCAAAAGTCAAAGTGAAGGAAGCCCTGGCAGAACACAGTCATTGAAAAGTTCATTGTTTTCCATGACGTCGGCAACGACTCAATTTGATCACTGCAACACAAGTCAGGATGGCCGAGTGGTGTAAGGTGCTGCGTGCAGGTCATCGTCTCCTGTAGAGGCTTGGCTTGAATCCCACCTCTGACAAGGGTCCTTTTACCACTCAGGAGCACACACTTACCCATGCTGGCGACAAGGACAACAAGAGTTGAGGACTGTGTTGAAAACGACATTACACAAAGAATTCAATGTTGAAAGAAATACATCAATACATAAATCAATGGACATGTATTTATTCATTGATTGATTGACTTCAACATGTCTTAATTTAGTCGCTGTACCCACAAAGCAACACTCAGCATAGTGGAGGCTATAGCTCGGCGTTATTGCGTGTACCTTACATGTATCACCCCTGGCACCTGGCCCTGATAACTCCCTACTTTTTGACCACAGTCTGTCTGTGACTTGAACCCGAGAAGTAAAAATGATGCACATGGGCGCTTGCAATCTCGTTGTTTCAATCACATATCACAGTGGATGCGTACACACGGTGTTTCTCGGAGATTGCTGGGACAGTAACGAATGTGTTCCTTGCTTTACATGTCATCTAGCGCACAGTAGCTTTTTCTCCTTCTTTTTGCCCATATCATCCACATATTGTGCCTTTGGGGAACGCCTCCGAAACAGATTTAGAATGCTTGAGATTTAAGAAACGACAGTGCAACTCTTTTCCAGGGTTGTGGGTAACGCGTTACTAAGTAACGCATTACAGTAATGTTATTACTTTTGGTAGTAACGAGTAACGTAACGTGGTATGGTTCCAAAAGGAGTAATAATATTACAGTTACTGATTCCTTTTTTTTGTTCTCGTTACTGCATTACACATTGTAACGATATGGTCTTAATAAGGACGATAAGGACGTCTATGTCGTACATTAAAAATATTAGAAAAACTGTCGTTTGCAGTTACAAATCTGTAGTAAGAGTAATAAGTTAAAGGAGTCAAGTTGAGACATTTAAGATGCAGATCTACTAGCACATATCTTGATGATGATTACAATAATAACAATAATAAAAATAAATAGCAAAGATGTATTTTAGTGTTGCACGTTTTCTTATGGTAACGTAATGCTTGTCTGAGTATAATGTTGTCTATACACGTTTAGCTACTGCTAATATCTCTTAACAGAAACGTGTATTTATTATGCTGTCTCCAATCATCTAAAGCACAAAGAATAAAACAGCCACAAAAGTCCTTTCCACACCAGGCTCTATCGCTCGTAGTGTTGCTTTCTGTCTTCATTTTTAAAACGAAACACAAAACCAAACCCACAATCGCTCCGCTCCTCCCACAACAGGGGGTGGACTTCCGACACTGGCCTGGTTTTCCTGTGGCGCTTTATTAAAACAACAAAAGATAACAGTATGTCTCTGTCATTATCAACTGCTTGTGTTGGTGTAGCTTTGAAATTGTTTATTGAGGTCCCGCAACGTTTGGGGTGTAATGCAGAGTAATGTAAAAGTAAAGTAACTAATTACATTATCCAGGAAGTAATAAGTAAAGTGTTTAGTTACTTTTGATTTGAGTAACGAGTACAATGTAAGACATTACTTTTTGTGAGAAACGACCCCAACACTGCTCTTTTCCTTCTCTTTTGGCTTGTTTGTTTGTTGTTGAAGGAGATACAAAGTTTGAGAGTGTCTCGTTTTATTTCTGAAATATAACTCCCAGAAAGTATGGTCTTTGTGTTCTTGAAATTGAATAACCTCAAAAGAAAGAAATGGTCCAATGAATTGCCGAGGAAAAGTCTAGCCGCTGTATTCTGGAATGAAGAAAAAAATGAAATGACAAGGGTAATCAAAGCAAGTAAGACAGTAGGCTGTGTGGCATACGCTAGCCAGAAATCGAACGCAACTCACAAGAACAGGAACCTTGTATGATACCACTACACCACTGGCGCTGCGGGGAAGCTCTAGATTCTGTCACCGAAGCAAATGCACAAGACATATAAAACGCGTCCCCTGGGGCACAATGGTCTTTTAATAATTATCTGTAATAATCTGCAGTCGAACTGCTTAATACGTACCTAGCTAATCACTACATCACAGGCGCATGGTTGTCATTCGGGGAAAATATGTGTTCACGAATGTTCATCGGAGTGGTTGTCATGCTAAGAGGTCAGTTGGAGTAGAGGGAGCTGGCCATGCCGTGCCTCGTTGGCGCAGTAGGTAGCGCGTCAGTCTCATAATCTGAAGGTGGTGAGTTCGACCCTCACACGGGGCAAGCACTCTTCCTTTATCTTTGAGTTCTACCACACTGATCTCCAGCTGCAGAAAAAAGGCGCACACCTGTGCAATAAAGTGGTTGCTTGCGCTGTCTGAAGAAATTCATGGCAAAATGCCAAATCCTGGGATGGAACAAGGGACCTTTAGATGTTCAGTCTATCGCTCCCCCAACTGAGCTATTTCGGCCATTGGTGAGATGACGTCGTGATCCCAAAAGTCAAAGTGAAGGAAGCCCTGGCAGAACAGTCATTGAAAAGTTCATTGTTTTCCATGACGTCGGCAACGACTCAATTTGATCACTGCAGCACAAGTCAGGATGGCCGAGTGGTGTAAGGTGCTGCGTGCAGGTCATCGTCTCCTGTAGATGCTTGGCTTTGAATCCCACCTCTGACAAGGGTCCTTTTACCACTCAGGAGCACACACTTACCCGTGCTGGCGACAAGGACAACAAGAGTTGAGGACTGTGTTGAAAACGACATTACACAAAGAATTCAATGTTGAAAGAAATACATCAATACATAAATCAATGGACATGTATTTATTCATTGATTGATTGACTTCAACATGTCTTAATTTAGTCGCTGTACCCACAAAGCAACACTCAGCATAGTGGAGGCTATAGCTCGGCGTTATTGCGTGTACCTTACATGTATCACCCCTGGCACCTGGCCCTGATAACTCCCTACTTTTTGACCACAGTCTGTCTGTGACTTGAACCCGAGAAGTAAAAATGATGCACATGGGCGCTTGCAATCTCGTTGTTTCAATCACATATCACAGTGGATGCGTACACACGGTGTTTCTCGGAGATTGCTGGGACATTAACGAATGTGTTCCTTGCTTTACATGTCATCTAGCGCACAGTAGCTTTTTCTCCTTCTTTTTGCCCATATCATCCACATATTGTGCCTTTGGGAAACGCCTCCGAAACAGATTTAGAATGCCCTGAGATTCAAGAAACGACAGTGCAACTCTTTCCAGGGTTGTGGGTAACGCGTTACTAAGTCTGAGTTGTAGAACCACGTGGGAAATTAGTGGAGAAGTCGCGGAGATAAAGCAAATAGAACTTTAATGGAGCCGGCTCGGAAGCTCCACGTCAGAAATAATTCCTTCAGTGAGACTTAATGTTTACAAACATGAGTACAACTTTATAGGAAAAATGACGTAACATCTTATGGCCGTTCATCCAATCAGAAGATACAGGTCCGGGTCCGTTTTACGATCTGTCCTCCCGTGAAGAGGTGATGGATCCAAAGCAGATGTCCGTCTTTGATGTGCACTAGGAAGATGCGATCCCACGGTCGTCATTTACCTAGTGTCAATCGTTCTTTAACAGAAACAATTCCTGCCTATCTGGAGAAACGATTAAGTCATAAACAAATTCTCAGGAGACAGCTCTAGGCTATTTTGGCACTGTGTAATCTTTCATTACTGACAGGAGTTTCTAACAAATCGACCTTGTTGACCCTTTACTTGTCCTGCTAAATCGAATGTGCTCAGTCTGTATACAAAACTACTTCTAATGCTAGTATTAATATAAAACATTATATAATAATCACAAAACACTTTCTTCAACTTCCAAAAAGAGTCTTCAGAGAGTTAGTTGAAAATGCATGGGTATATTTTAAGAATATACTACACGAGGCTCAGGAACAATTTGTACCAAAACTTAGCAAATTGAGGAACAAAAAACATTGGCCAAAATGGTTTAATAGAGGTATGCAAAAAATATAAAGAGGAAGACAATGTTGTATAGCACATACAAAAGGGATGGTGACGAAACAAAATACATAGAATATGTTGAGCTGCAAAGAGATCTTAAGAAAGGGATCAGGAAAGCAAAGAGGGAATTAGAAAGAAAAATAGCTCTTGGAGCTCAAACCAATGCAAAGAGCTTTTTTCAATATCACAACAGCAAGCGGTTAATAAAGGAGGAGGTGAAACAGATAAAGGGCAAAAACGGAGGTATCTTGGAAAACGAACAAGATGTGGCACATATTCTAAATGAGTATTTCACAGAGGTTTTTACAAAAGAAAAAACAGATGACATGCCACAGGTTGACAATCAGTCCAGTCAATCCCTAAGAGAGATCAGGATAAATGAGGAGGAGGTACTAAAGGGACTAGCAGAATTAAAAACAAACAAATCACCTGGGCCAGATGGGATATTTCCAACAGTACTTCAAGAAAATAGGTGGCTCAGCAGATACAATCTTGGCAGCACAGGCTATTCAGAGGAACTTAGATAATATTCAGTTGTGGGCTGACACCTGGCAAATGCAATTTAATGTGGACAAGTGCAGGTAACAAAAATGTCCACTATAATTACACTATGGGAGGTACAAATCTACATGAAGTAACGCATGAGAAAGACCTAGGAGTCTATGTGGACTCCTCACTTTCTCCATCCAAGCAATGTGGGGAAGCAATAAAGAAGGCAAACAGAATGCTAGGGTATATTGTCAAAAGTGTAGAATTTAAAACAAGGGCAGTCATGTTAAGACTGTACAATGCGCTAGTTAGACCTCATCTGGAATACTGTGTACAGTTCTGGGCACCACACTTCAAAAAGGATATTGCTGCCTTAGAGGCAGTTCAGAGGAGAGCAACCAGACTTATTCCAGGTCTTCAAGGGAAAGTCCTACTCGGAGAGACTGAGAGAACTGAACCTTTTCACCCTGGTACAGAGGAGACTACCCGGGGACAGAAATGGAAATTGGGCTTCAAGGCATTCAAAACGGAAAACAGGAGACACTTCTTTACACAGAGAGTAGTCACAATCTGGAATAAACTACCCAGCGATGTGGTTGAAGCTGAAAGTTTGGGAACATTTAAAAATGGTCTGGAATGGATCCTTGGATCACTTCGATATTAATGAACACCAAACGAGCAAGATGGGTCGAATGGTCCCCTCTCGTTTGTTAACTCCCTTATGTTCTTAAAAGTGTCTGAAGCAGCATGAAAGAGCACACAAGGCAGCTGAGAACAGACAGAGAGGGGAGTGTATATTGCGTTGGCCGGTAATCGAACCCGTGTCAACTGCTTGGAAGGCAGCTATGCTAATCACTATACCACCAACGCTTAGAAACTGCTTCCCCACAATATCTCACTGTGGTAGAACATGATTCCAGGATTGCAAAGTGGCAGGCAATTTGTTTTCCAAATTGCAATCGGTGAACATTTGGGAAGCCCTGCGATATCTGCAGTTTCCTGTTCCTGAGTGCGGAAGGAAAATGTCCATTAGCATCTTTCCAGATTGCACTTTATTCAGACCTTTCCGAAATGAAACAAAACCAAAGTTGAAACATAGCAGAGGATGGTTTCGATCCATCGACCTCTGGGTTATGGGCCCAGCACGCTTCCGCTGCGCCACTCTGCTCCTTGGGCACACACCCACCTGTTAACGTCACAGCCACTCCTATATTGCATATTGCAAGCAATACAAGTTTGCAAAGCCCTGCGTTATTTCCACTTTCCTGTTCAAGACTGCACACCGAGCTTCTCCATGCGCTGGAGC
Source organism: Amia ocellicauda (assembly GCF_036373705.1). Lineage (NCBI taxonomy): Eukaryota > Metazoa > Chordata > Actinopteri > Amiiformes > Amiidae > Amia > Amia ocellicauda. The sequence goes on from NC_089863.1 coordinate 22,277,033, forward strand.
AGCTTTCCAGGTTTCAGTGCCTTCACATTTCACCCTGTATGTGCTGTGGGAAGCATCATGTCAATTGTTTTGAACTAAGCGGATCGGGGCTCAGTCTGAGCTCAGATCCGAGCTTAAAAATGACAGTGCTTCTGAGCAGCTGGGACTCAAAGCCACACTCCCTGGCTTAGGAACCCAGTGTCTGATCCACTAGGACACGGGGGCTCAGCCAGACAGTATCGGAAAATGGAAATAAATAAATAAATAAATAAATAAATAAAAAGATGCTGCGCGTTACACAATAGACACCAGGTAAAGAAGTGAATAGTTACAGGAACTGTCACGTAAGCTCCTCAACTTGAAATGGGCACATACGAACTCCTGTGAAATAACACGAGATGGATAACTACCCCTTCTCTGCTGCAGCAGAATGTGACTACCTATTGCGCAGATTACAATCAAATCAAGAAAGAGAGCGGGCTGATAATAACCTCAAAAGAAAGAAATGAAAATTCAGTCAATTGCTAAAGAAGAGTCTTGCCGCTGCATTCTGGAATGAAGAAAAGAATGAAATGACAAGTACAATCAAATCAAGAAAGAGAGCGGGCTGTGTCGGATGCGCCAGCCGGGAATCGAACCAGAGTCACAAGAATGGGACTCTTGTATGATACCACTACACCACTGGCGCTGCTGGGGAAGCTCTGGCTTGCGTCCTTGAAGCAAATTCATAGAAAGCGTCCCATGTGGCAAGATGATGTCTTAATGATTATTTTTATTAGTCTGTTGTCGATCTGCTTAATACGTACCTAGCCAATCACTACATCACAGGTGCAGAGACAATCAGTATGAAGGCGAACACGATTTCGTTAACGTGTGCCCATTTACAAGTTTAATGAATGTATACATAAATAAAGCAGATCTGGGTTTTCCTCTGAAACATTAAGGACTGGTTTCATAAATGCGTCCATAAGTCCATAAACGCCACGAGTGCAACTCTATTGTAGCTGCTGTTACTGTACAATTCATCGTGATACGTGTGTGTTTTATTTCAGCTGTAACTCACCCTGGTTAAGCACGTCTACGGTGTAATTTAAAAATATTACAGAAATTGTCGATTGCAGTTACAAATCTGTAGTAAGAGTAATACGTTAAGGGAGTCAAGTTCAGCAATTTAAAATACAAATCTACTAGCACATATCTTGATAAAAATTACAATAATAACAATAATAATAATACATAGCAAATATTTATTTTAGTGTTGCACATGGAAAGTTTTCTTACAGTAACTTCTGAATATAATGTTGTCTATACCCTTTTAGCTATTCGTAATATCTCTTAACAGAAACGTGTATTTATTATGCTGTCTCCAATCATCTAAAGCACAAAGAATAAAACAGCCACAAAAGTCCTTTCCACACCAGGCTCTATCGCTCGTAGTGTTGCTTTCTGTCTTCATTTTTAAAACGAAACACAAAACCAAACCCACAATCGCTCCGCTCCTCCCACAACAGGGGGTGGACTTCCGACACTGGCCTGGTTTTCCTGTGGCGCTTTATTAAAACAACAAAAGATAACAGTATGTCTCTGTCATTATCAACTGCTTGTGTTGGTGTAGCTTTGAAATTGTTTATTGAGGTCCCGCAACGTTTGGGGTGTAATGCAGAGTAATGTAAAAGTAAAGTAACTAATTACATTATCCAGGAAGTAATAAGTAAAGTGTTTAGTTACTTTTGATTTGAGTAACGAGTACAATGTAAGACATTACTTTTTGTGAGTAACGATCCCAAACACTGCTCTTTTCCTTCTCTTTTGGCTTGTTTGTTTGTTGTTGAAGGAGATACAAAGTTTGAGAGTGTCTCGTTTTATTTCTGAAATATAACTCCCAGAAAGTATGGTCTTTGTGTTCTTGAAATTGAATAACCTCAAAAGAAAGAAATGGTCCAATGAATTGCCGAAGAAAAGTCTAGCCGCTGTATTCTGGAATGAAGAAAAAAATGAAATGACAAGGGTAATCAAAGCAAGTAAGACAGTAGGCTGTGTGGCATACGCTAGCCAGAAATCGAACGCAACTCACAAGAACAGGAACCTTGTATGATACCACTACACCACTGGCGCTGCGGGGAAGCTCTAGATTCTGTCACCGAAGCAAATGCACAAGACATATAAAACGCGTCCCCTGGGGCACAATGGTCTTTTAATAATTATCTGTAATTATCTGCAGTCGAACTGCTTAATACATACCTAGCTAATCACTACATCACAGGCGCATGGTTGTCATTCGGGGAAAATATGTGTTCACGAATGTTCATCGGAGTGGTTGTCATGCTAAGAGGTCAGTTGGAGTAGAGGGAGCTGGCCAATGCGTGGTTTGTTGGCGCAGTAGGTAGCGCGTCAGTCTCATAATCTGAAGGTGGTGAGTTCGACCCTCACACGGGGCAAGCACTCTTCCTTTATCTTTGAGTTCTACCACACTGATCTCCAGCTGCAGAAAAAAGGCGCACACCTGTGCAATAAAGTGGTTGCTTGCGCTGTCTGAAGAAATTCATGGCAAAATGCCAAATCCTGGGATGGAACAAGGGACCTTTAGATGTTCAGTCTATCGCTCCCCCAACTGAGCTATTTCGGCCATTGGTGAGATGACGTCCTGATCCCAAAAGTCAAAGTGAAGGAAGCCCTGGCAGAACACAGTCATTGAAAAGTTCATTGTTTTCCATGACGTCGGCAACGACTCAATTTGATCACCGCAACACAAGTCAGGATGGCCGAGTGGTGTAAGGTGCTGCGTGCAGGTCATCGACTCCTGTAGAGGCTTGGCTTTGAATCCCACCTCTGACAAGGGTCCTTTTACCACTCAGGAGCACACACTTACCCGTGCTGGCGACAAGGACAACAAGAGTTGAGGACTGTGTTGAAAACGACATTACACAAAGAATTCAATGTTGAAAGAAATACATCAATACATAAATCAATGGACATGTATTTATTCATTGATTGATTGACTTCAACATGTCTTAATTTAGTCGCTGTACCCACAAAGCAACACTCAGCATAGTGGAGGCTATAGCTCGGCGTTATTGCGTGTACCTTACATGTATCACCCCTGGCACCTGGCCCTGATAACTCCCTACTTTTTGACCACAGTCTGTCTGTGACTTGAACCCGAGAAGTAAAAATGATGCACATGGGCGCTTGCAATCTCGTTGTTTCAATCACATATCACAGTGGATGCGTACACACGGTGTTTCTCGGAGATTGCTGGGACAGTAACGAATGTGTTCCTTGCTTTACATGTCATCTAGCGCACAGTAGCTTTTTCTACTTCTTTTTGCCCATATCATCCACATATTGTGCCTTTGGGGAACGCCTCCGAAACAGATTTAGAATGCTCTGAGATTCAAGAAACGACAGTGCAACTCTTTTCCAGGGTTGTGGGTAACGCGTTACTAAGTAACGCATTACAGTAATGTTATTACTTTTGGTAGTAACGAGTAACATAACATGGTATGGTTCCAAAAGGAGTATTAATATTACAGTTACTGATTCCTTTTTTTTGTTCTCGTTACTGCATTACACATTGTAACGATATGGTCTTAATAAGGACGATAAGGACGTCTATGTCGTACATTAAAAATATTAGAAAAACTGTCGTTTGCAGTTACAAATCTGTAGTAAGAGTAATAAGTTAAAGGAGTCAAGTTGAGACATTTAAGATGCAGATCTACTAGCACATATCTTGATGATGATTACAATAATAACAATAATAAAAATAAATAGCAAAGATGTATTTTAGTGTTGCACGTTTTCTTATGGTAACGTAATGCTTGTCTGAGTATAATGTTGTCTATACACATTTAGCTACTGCTAATATCTCTTAACAGAAACGTGTATTTATTATGCTGTCTCCAATCATCTAAAGCACAAAGAATAAAACAGCCACAAAAGTCCTTTCCACACCAGGCTCTATCGCTCGTAGTGTGGCTTTCTGTCTTCATTTTTAAAACGAAACACAAAACCAAACCCACAATCGCTCCGCTCCTCCCACAACAGGGGGTGGGCTTCCGACACTGGCCTGGTTTTCCTGTGGCGCTTTATTAAAACAACAAAAGATAACAGTATGTCTCTGTCATTATCAACTGCTTGTGTTGGTGTAGCTTTGAAATTGTTTATTGAGGTCCCGCAACGTTTGGGGTGTAATGCAGAGTAATGTAAAAGTAAAGTAACTAATTACATTCTCCAGGAAGTAATAAGTAAAGTGTTTAGTTACTTTTGATATGAGTAACGAGTACAATGTAAGACATTACTTTTTGTGAGAAACGACCCCAACACTGCTCTTTTCCTTCTCATTTGGCTTGTTTGTTTGTTGTTGAAGGAGATACAAAGTTTGAGAGTGTCTCGTTTTATTTCTGAAATATAACTCCCAGAAAGTATGGTCTTTGTGTTCTTGAAATTGAATAACCTCAAAAGAAAGAAATGGTCCAATGAATTGCCAAGGAAAAGTCTAGCCGCTGTATTCTGGAATGAAGAAAAAAATGAAATGACAAGGGCAATGAAAGCAAGTAAGACAGTAGGCTGTGTGGCATACGCTAGCCAGAAATCGAACGCAACTCACAAGAACAGGAACCTTGTATGATACCACTACACCACTGGCGCTGCGGGGAAGCTCTAGATTCTGTCACCGAAGCAAATGCACAAGACATATAAAACGCGTCCCCTGGGGCACAATGGTCTTTTAATAATTATCTGTAATAATCTGCAGTCGAACTGCTTAATACGTACCTAGCTAATCACTACATCACAGGCGCATGGTTGTCATTCGGGGAAAATATGTGTTCACGAATGTTCATCGGAGTGGTTGTCATGCTAAGAGGTCAGTTGGAGTAGAGGGAGCTGGCCATGCCGTGCCTCGTTGGCGCAGTAGGTAGCGCGCCAGTCACATAATCTGAAGGTGGTGAGTTCGACCCTCACACGGGGCAAGCACTCTCCCATTATCTTTGAGTTCTACCACACTGATCTCCAGCTGCAGAAAAAAGGTGCACACCTGTGCAATAAAGTGGTTGCTTGCGCTGTCTGAAGAAATTCATGGCAAAATGCCAAATCCTGGGATGGAACAAGGGACCTTTAGATGTTCAGTATATCGCTCCCCCAACTGAGCTATTTCGGCCATTGGTGAGATGACGTCGTGATCCCAAAAGTCAAAGTGAAGGAAGCCCTGGCAGAACACAGTCATTGAAAAGTTCATTGTTTTCCATGACGTCGGCAACGACTCAATTTGATCACTGCAGCACAAGTCAGGATGGCCGAGTGGTGTAAGGTGCTGCGTCTCCTGTAGATGCTTGGCTTTGAATCCCACCTCTGACAAGGGTCCTTTTACCACTCAGGAGCACACACTTACCCGTGCTGGCGACAAGGACAACAAGAGTTGAGGACTGTGTTGAAAACGACATTACACAAAGAATTCAATGTTGAAAGAAATACATCAATACATAAATCAATGGACATGTATTTATTCATTGATTGATTGACTTCAACATGTCTTAATTTAGTCGCTGTACCCACAAAGCAACACTCAGCATAGTGGAGGCTATAGCTCGGCGTTATTGCGTGTACCTTACATGTATCACCCCTGGCACCTGGCCCTGATAACTCCCTACTTTTTGACCACAGTCTGTCTGTGACTTGAACCCGAGAAGTAAAAATGATGCACATGGGCGCTTGCAATCTCGTTGTTTCAATCACATATCACAGTGGATGCGTACACACGGTGTTTCTCGGAGATTGCTGGGACAGTAACGAATGTGTTCCTTGCTTTACATGTCATCTAGCGCACAGTAGCTTTTTCTCCTTCTTTTTGCCCATATCATCCACATATTGTGCCTTTGGGGAACGCCTCCGAAACAGATTTAGAATGCCCTGAGATTCAAGAAACGACAGTGCAACTCTTTTCCAGGGTTGTGGGTAACGCGTTACTAAGTCTGAGTTGTAGAACCACGTGGGAAATTAGTGGAGAAGTCGCGGAGATAAAGCAAATAGAACTTTAATGGAGCCGGCTTGGAAGCTCCACGTCAGAAATAATTCCTTCAGTGAGACTTAATGTTTACAAACATGAGTACAACTTTATAGGAAAAATGACGTAACATCTTATGGCCGTTCATCCAATCAGAAGATACAGGTCCGGGTCCGTTTTACGATCTGTCCTCCCGTGAAG